>NC_052632.1:15592500-15918125 GCF_016161935.1 Mauremys reevesii
TACTAGCTTGTCTGAAGAGAGAGAATGTGTCCAGACTAGGAAGTAACCTACCTGCTGAGCTTTCCTGCAGAGCCTCATCAATAGAACTGAGACTAATTGTCAGATGTCTTTGTGGCTATGAATTGAAGATTCTGAGGGAAAATTGGTGAGGGGAATGGGATAGGAAAAGCTGGAGGCCATGCTAGTTAATTCATATATGCAAAAGAACATGGGTGGCTTGTGCCAATCCACATGCCAAATCTGCCCTCACAAAGCAATTTGAGCTCTACAAACTTTACAACAGATTCTTCAAGTGGGTGTCCCCTGAATGGACTGGGCAGTTGGGCAGATGCCCTGTTTTCTAAGACAGACTAGCTCTTAAACTCTAGAATCCTTCTCAATATTGCAGATGGGAAAACACAAGGGTAGTCTAGAAAGACTCCTGACCTTGAGGCTGCTTATTTTACTTCTGCAGCAGATTCATATCTCCCATTCTGACATTGTCTGGTGTTGTGAGCTACAGTTCCTGCTCCCTACATTTCCCCAGCAGTAAAATATTAATGATATGGATCAGGTTGCTCTCCCTTTTCAGAGGGCTCTTTGCTGGGAACATCCCAGATTTCACTTTGGCCTCATGTCATCTCAGGATTTTCAGGGTTTGTGGTAGCCTTCATATAACAAGGATTCTGTATCATTCCATTGACACAGTGCCCTAAAGGAAGTGCTTGGAGGCCAGTTTGGCGTTCTGTTTGTTCTGGAATATGGAGCTGGTAATCAGCCGATAAGAGGTTTCTCCTCCAGTCTCCAAGGCTTGCCCATCTGGATGCACTGCCAGATGACCCTGCCTCCTCCCCCAAAAGAGTGAAAAGTATATTGTTGGTTGGTTTTTTTCACCAGAGGGCAGGCTCACATCAATTAGAAGCCCTGATACAGTAACTCCTCGCTTAACGTTATAGTTTATGTTCTTGAAAAATGCGAGTTTAAGCGAAACAATGTTAAGCGAATCCAATTTCCCCATAAGAATTAATGTCCCTGGAACCTAACTCCCCTATTTACATTTTTTTTGCCAGACGAAAGACATTGTATACATATACAGGATACATTTTAAACAATTTTAAACAATTTAATACTGTACTCAGCAATGACGACAGTGAAGCTTGGTTGAAGTGCTGGAGTCAGAGGGCAAAAGAGGGAGGATCGTCCTGCTGCTCTTCTTGCTGTTCTTTTCAAAGTGCTGGGGGGTGCTCAACCCCCGGTTCTGCCCTAGGCCTGCCCCCACGCCACCCCCTTTCCCCAAGGCCCCACCCCCACCACGCCACTTCCTGCCCCTGCTCCACCCCACTTTCCCCCAAGTGCGCCATGTCCTCACTCCTCCCACCTCCCCTCAGCCTCCTGAATGCCATGAAACAGCTGATTGCTGTGGGTGGGAGGCGCGGGGAGGGAGGGAGAGATTGTGTGCTGCATCCTCATTCCTCCCCCCCGAGCCTCGTGAATGCCGCAAAACAGCTGATTGCTGCAGGCAAGCAGCATGGGGGGGGTGGGGAATTGCTGATCTGTGGGACTGCCGGCAGCCGGGAGGCGCTGGGGTAGGGGGTGAACGGGAGCTGATGAGCGGGGGCGGGCTGCCAGCCCACCCTGGTTCCAAGCCCCCACAGTCAAACAACATTATAAGCAAATATTGCACAACTTTAAATGAATATGTTCTCTAATAGATCAGTGGCATTACAATGGGATGACGTTAAGTGAGGAGTTACTATAATGGGAATTTTCCTTTGCCTGGTGCTTGAGGAACACTCTCATGCCTCATTTTACTGCCTGTTTCACTGTAAGGATCACCAGCATCTAGTAACTATAGATCTAAACCATGAGGACCCAGACATGGAATTCCCTGTCACAAGCAAATTCATAACTGTTCTCCAGTAGTGGCAGTCAGCCCTCTCTCTCTTTTGAAGGGAGTTTCTATGCAGACCACTAACGCTGTACTTTGCAAACACAAAGTTCAGTCTGTTCACTTCTAGTTTTTGCAGGTAACACTTAATTTTTTTGTTTAGATGCTTAGCAAATAAAATAGTTTTTTGCTTGGAGCTAGCTAGACTCTACACAAACATGTTTTCAAGCTACTGTAACAATTTTGTGTGAAATAATGTTAAAAAAAATGGAATGAAATTCACATTCATGCTAGTAGTGTGAGGATCTATTAGTATCTCTTGGGGAATCCAAGATACTATAGATAGAACAGTTTTTTAAATTTAATATTATCACAGTGCAATTTACCCATTTTACTTACCCTAGCTTTCTAAAATTCCTGCTTCTAAGAAGCAATTCTTGCTTTGTGCATCAGAAAGTTGTACCTGTTCACCTTAAATTAAGAGAGTTTCATGTTTTGGTAGCTGCTTCAGTAGCTCCCATAAAAATAGCTTGTAATTTCTGGTTAAAGCAGTGTGGGGCATTAGTGCCAAATTGAAGCATTAATTCTTTATTGCATATAGCACTGCATCAGCTGAGAATTCAAAATGAAAATATTCTGCACAATATAATCAACATAAACCAAATATAAACATACCTCATTCAAATAAATCATTTGATGTTTACGAGTATGTTCCATACTGGTCATTTAATAAAGGTTAAAGTATGCACTAATGTTTTTTGTGGGACTCTAAATTGGTTACTATTAGATTTGTGTAACAGAACACACAAGGCTGCAATAATGGGTAGGTCTGCATTTAAGGCAGTGTGCAGAGATTGCATACCCAGCTAGCACAGGTATAAATAGCAGTGTAGACACTGAGGCACTGCTTAGGCCAGGGGTCTCCAAACTTTTTTGATCGCACACCTCATCAGTAAAATTTTTGAGCATGCACCCCCTGCTCCCGCTCGGACTCCCGGCCGAACTGCCAGGGGAGGGAGGGGTGGAAAGCCGCTCGGACTCCTGGTTGAACTGCCAGGGGTGGGGGTGGGGGAGTGGCGCTGCTCCGGTGGCGCTCCTCCTGCTGCGCACCCCGAAGGATCCTCTTGCACACCCCCTGGGTGCACGCACCCCACTTTGGAGACCACTGGCTTAGGCAAGTAAAGAGATGCCAGAACCCTAGAATAAATACCCTGGATGTCTCTCTACATGCCCAAGCTGTGTCTCCTATATCTACACTTGGTTTTTAGCAGTGTACTACCCAACTGCCAGAGCCTTTCACTGCCACATGTAGCTACACACAGCATTGTGGCTGCAGCCTGCCTTTCCCTGTAGCATGTGGCTACACATATGCTACATGCAGCTGCAAGTGTAAATGAGAGCTTGGACAAATCACACTTACTTAGACTCTCCTAGAAATTAAAAAAACAAACTAGCAAACAGACACATGAAGTATTATTTGCATTTGTGCAGATATCATGTAACATGTTCAGGCAACCTAGGTAAAATTGCCAGGTTACAAATTTCCTCAGATGGCTCTGACTTGATCTAGTCTGTGTGGCTTTGCCTTTATACGCCCAAGTTTGTGTTATGCCTTGCAAAACAGATCAAGGAAGAGGTAGGAAACTTCAGCAAACCTGGCTTTCAAATAGTCCGTATGTTTTACAGTTTGTTTACTCAAACTGTTTGCAGGTATTAAATACTGTAGCAAAGCTAAAGACATTGGATAACTCTAAAAGCTATTAATTGTGAACATTCTCATATCTTATGAGCATTATCCCTAATATGACAAGATAAAATGCATTAAGATAAAATCTAACTTTTTCCCCCCCCCTCATGAGGTTTTTGCCCTAGAAATGTTCAGGTAAACCACTTTGCAAGTTATAGTGCTACAAACCATTCATTATCTTCATGTATGCTCCCTGCTAAATGCAGGGTAACACACTAATACTTCTGTTCATGTGCAGCTAAACTCTCCAATATTCTTTGACTTCTTCTGACTATAATGTAAAGGTCACTTAAGGGCATACACAGCATAGTAGGGCTAAAGGCTGGTCAGCCTTTTTTCTTGCTTAATGGCAATATCTGCATAACTTTTAGAATGGGAGTGGGTTTCAACAAGTGGTAGGGTTGAGAGCTTTTTAATGAAACGTACACTCAGCGTGATGGGTAGATACATTGGCCCAGAACAGCAAAAGATTGAGACCAAAAAAACAGATTCTCAGGCCTCCTCTGTAGATGGCCAGGAAGTAGAAATAGCTTGATTTAAGTCACTGCGCATTGTGTGCCATCATGAAACTTGACTGAGTTCAATTAAAATGAACTTGGCTAAAGGTATGAAAGGTCTGTCTGTCTCGTCTGACTACTGGAAGGTGCTCACTGTTGACTCATGTCTTCGTCTGTCCAGTCCATAGGTCAATAATCTTTTGAGCTGGACTATTATTTAAAATAAAAATGGACTAACTACAGGGAACACATTGCATGCAGTATTGAATATCTTAGGTAAATGCTGTGGTGCTCAGTATATCTGCTGGTGTGACTGAAAGCACATGTAAGTCAATGGGAACATTTCCATAGACTTCAAAAGGCTTTGGATCAGAGCTGTGACAGAACTGCTCATATTTAGTTTGCATATATTGCCTGTAGTGCTTAAAAGAGCACTTATATTGCAAAAGGCAACGTGGAGCAAAATTAAGGAAGCGCTCTAGTGGCTCCACAGTTGTGAATATTTTGTGTTTTCCATTTGGAGTTGTGCTAAAATCCCTTAAACAGAAAACCTGACACTGATCATTCTAAAAATAGATCATTTCAATAAGGAGCACAAACTTGAAATTTCTAGGCCGCTGTCAGACTCCTAGGAGACTTGCTTCACCCAATATAAGATGACAACTGTCCTTTCAGGCTTTCTTGAACTCCTGTAGTTTAACAATAACAGTTACGGACTTCAAATTTCACACATTTTATGTTGCAGACACAGCATTACATCACCTGGGAAGACTTAAAGTATCCAAAGATAACACTACTCCATCCTGTGCTTTTTGTTTTCCTTTCTGCAGTGGAAACTGATAGAACAATCTTTGCAGTCTACTTCCATTTTACTTTCAGTTTGGCTCCATGTCTTCTGCACCCTTCCCCAGACAGTCCCTCCAGCAAAGCTCAGATTCCCAGCAGAGCTGCCCGGCGTATCTCCATAACTATACCCTCCAGTGAGCTTCTCCCTGTAGCTTCCTAAACATACATCATAGTGCATTGTGCCCTCCACCCCAAATCTCTTTTCGACCTGCTACAGTTAGCCAGTGAGACTCTCAATCTGTTGAGCTAGTGAGTGGGTTCATTGGATTAGGGCTTCTCCTTAGCAAACTGTAGGAGAATCAGATGGTGAAGTTGCTTTCGTACTAGTGTACAACCTCTGTGTCTTAAGCATAGCCTCAGATAGATCTGCACATTGTGGGGACCCTTTACCTTGCAGATTTAGGATGTACAACTGGTTCTATAGAAATTAGAAGTGGAAAAGACCTTTTGGGTCATTGGAAGTGTTCTCTTCAATATATTGTACTTCTAGCCTCATGTATTTGACTGTTATCTATCAAAACTGTTTGAGTTTCTGGGAGGAAGCGTTGGAGGCTCTTGATTTCTCTGTGTATTAATCAGGTAAAGACATTATCTGGTTACTGCATGACCCTTCTGGGCTTCGCAGTCTAAATACTTAGTACTGCACCAGCCATTTTCACTCCTTGCTCAGGTTGGTCCCTGACCTTGTTGCATTAATATGGGATTCTCTTGTTGGACAGGCCCAATTAGGCATACAAAAACTCTCCTTTGCAACTAGCTCTAACACAGGCAGCAAGCACTGCTATGCCTCCAAAGCTCTGGTTTATGTAATTAAGATTAATAGTCAATACTCCTATGCAAGTCAAAGATCCTTTACTTTATAGTGGGGCTGTTTTACACAAACTCAGCACCACAGTTCAGCATATTCTTGCAAGAGTTGGGTTCAGGAGGGTAGTCTAGAAGTGTTACTGTGCTACTGCAACTATAGTGCAAGGAGGAGTTACAGGCCAGTGGGGCTAAAGTTCAAATTGCAAGAGGTTTAAAGGTGTCTGAAACACACATTATAAGGGGGCTGCTGACTTCCATGTATAATCTACCTTCATGAAGCTTTGAAACCCAAGAATAGGGAGGCTGTAACAGGGAGGACGTGCTAGCAGACAGTTGCTATGCTGCTTTTCCATTAGTAGTTTTTTTTTAAATAAGGGTTGTCTTTGCTTCCATTGTTTTCCCAAGCTTTTTGCTACTTAGGAATTCACCCTCCCTCTAAGAAGACTGGATTACACTGGGGAGGGAAGTATAAGTGGCTTTAACACTATCTTTCCAATACCCCCCGATACTGGGAGCCACTAGGGCAGGGGTGGGCAAACTTTTTGGCCTGAGGGCCACGTCAGGTTTTGGAAATCGTATGGAGGGCCGGTTATGGGAGGGGGTTGTGGCCCGGCCCCCACCTCCTATCTGCTGCCCCCCCCCCCGGGACTCCTGCCCCATCCAACCCCCCCCCGTTCTCTGATGGCACCCCTGTCCCATCCACACACCCCTGCTCCCTGTCCTCTGACCGCCTTCAGAACCCCTGCCCCTGACTGTTCCCTGCCAGCCCATCCAACCCCCCTTCCTTCCTGACTGCCTGCCTTGGACCCCTGCCCCATTCAGTCCCCTGTTTCTCCCCTCCCCGACTGCCCCAACCCCTATCCACATACTTGCCCCCTGATCACCACCCCGAACTCCCCTGCCCTCTATCCACCCCCATCACTCCCTGCCCCCTTACCACGCTGCCTGGAGCACCTGTGGCTGGCAGCGCTAGAGCCATGCCACCCAGCTGGAGCCGGGCCACGCCGCCACCACACAGCACAGAGCACCAGGTCAGGCCAGGCTCTGCAGCTGCGCTGCCCCAGGAACTCACAGCCCCACCGCCCAGAGCATTGCGCCTGCGGGGGAGGGGAAACAGTAGGGGAGGGGCCGGGGGCTAGCCTCCCAGGCCAGGAGCTCAGGGGCCGGGCAGGAGCGTCCCGCGGGCCGTAGTTTGCCCTCCTCTGTCCTAGGGCCTCAGTAGCCTTAGTGCTGCTGTAACACAAGTAGAAGCTAGATCAGCTTTAGTGCTTTAGTAGTACAAAGTGGAATGAAGAGGGGCAGAGGATGAGGCTCCGTATCTTGCATAAAGGAAAACTTTGGCAATGCCACTTTAAATAACTGGTAAGTGGCAAACAACATTGCCTCTTGCTTATTTCTCGCCTTCCCCTGCTTCACGCTCATCTGACCTCTCCTGTACTACTATTGCTGCAGCCAAAGAATATTTTAAGATGTCCCTTTAGCCCATCCACTGTTGAACAAGCAATATGAAATGTAGTGTTTGCAGCGATCATAGACTACCTGTCATAACTCCTGAAATGCAAGTAATTAAAACTAAATAGAAAGTGCAAACGAGTAACTTAAAATGAGCACAGATTATTGAGACATTTAAATGAAATGGATCTAAAATGTGCCAACCCAACCAACATCTGTGGACCTCACCTAGAGAATTTCAGTAGACCATATGGGAGAGGACTTGCTGATGGATATTTTAGATTTACTTCATACTACAGGGGGCTCAGAAACAGAGTACACTTACTTTATGATTCAAGCATAGAAAATAATGTAGATGATCCTGACTTCCTAGATGAAGGCTCCAGATTGAGAGGAGAGATGTATGATACAGATTTTAAACTATGTACTATAGGTTAGTGAAAGTTTTACTTGTGTGTCATCAAATGTATGGTATTTATTAGGTCATATAAAATTCTTTGGTACAAATGTGTCGTGATGGTAATATTGCTTTATAATGGAATGGATGTCTTCATGGATGTTTCATTTATATATTTATCCTCACTAGGTTAACCTTTCAACCAAATTGATGTATTTATTTGCATTAGGTCTTTGCTGTAACAAACCTTTATTTTGCTATTTAGTGTATTGTGGCTCACTAATTTTCCTTAAACAGTAACTTTTAAGATAGTAACTCACTAAAATGAGGTTTTTCCTCTCTTGCACACACCTTGCCGCCATTGTACATGCTTTTGTACGTCATGCTTTGTCCCAAGTCTCTTTGAGTAAATCAGTGGAGTTGGTTACCTTAGAATTTCATCCTCTTAGTCCTAAAAGACTTAGATTCTCCTGTTTTGCATCCAAACTTACTTTCCTGTCTCTTGTAACCTTTTATTTGTAGTTTTCAAAATGTCAGATTGCCAGTCTACAAAGTGGACTTCTAGTTAACAAACACTTGAAGACAGTTATAGTTGGACCATTGATAATTTCAAAGTTGTATGTACATACTAAGCACACCACAAACATTCAGATAATATTGACAGTAAAAAAAGCATGAACTGTCAAGTAAAGATGAGTCTTTAGGAGTAGCAGTGAGGTTGGTAGAGAGCTGTAAGTGATACTTCACCGTATCTCTGACCGATTCTGCCTGGTAAGCATGGAGTTGTGCGTATATTGTCAGAAAAAGTAGCCAAGGTTCAGACAAACTTTTAGGACTACTGCTGTATCCCTTCCTTAGGAATTTATGTGATTAACCTGATTTCCGCTGGCATTCACCCAGTTGCAGCCTCCTTTCATTCTTTCTCTGTCCGTTTCCTTGCACATCCTATATCTTCTGCTCACTTTCCTACACCCTAGGCAGTGCAAGCTTGTCCTGTTGTGACTTAGCAGATAGCTGGTAGTAGCGTTTGGCTTACAGACCATTTAAAACAAGGTTAATTTCCCTTGCTGTCAGTTTGTTTAAGTTTTGGATACACCAAGGTGTAGAGAAGAGGGCACCAACTGAACAAAATACCAGTCATGTTTTTCTTGGGTCAGGCAACTTGTTCAGTTGTATGTTCTCTACTCGGATTCTCCCATATGCAGCCCATATCTCACTTTCAGATGTGAGAGATTAGAATTGCCTGGAAACATTACAGCTCCACCTTCCCGAAAGGATGTAGTTTTCATTTCGGGTAATTCCTTCTCCCTCAGATTTCATAATTAAATTCTTTTCTCCATTGGCAATGAATGTCTTCACTTTAGCCTCCAGTAGCTGGAAAGAGAAGCTGCATTTCAGTAGCATAAATATGACATCCCAAAAGTTGTTTGATCCAGTATTGTTATCCTCAGCAAGATAGCATTGTGAGGCAGCATTGAGGAAGGGAGGAGTGTTTTGCTAAACTCTGATGAATTATCTGTGCTTCTCACTTGACTTGAATCAGCTTTGAATACTGCTAATTGTAACAATTTTGTGGAACTGTTAAACCTTACACTTGCATCTTGCCAAACTTGGTAACTTCAGGTCCATTTTCAAATCTTGGTTTTTGAGATTTAAAAGGAACAGTGTGTGTATATTTAAACCTTGGTCTTTCTTTATCTTACTAGTTCTTATGGTTGTTTTATATGCATTTTATAACATACATTCAGCACTGTCAACTGACTTTTCTCTTGGATGAGTCAGATTGGATAATTAAATTTAGAAAGAGGGAGCTCAAGTGCACTTGTTGTGTGATGCAGAAATATTGCTAAAGCAGAGTTCCACACACAATTAGATTGTAGATTATGGAAGGAAAAATTGATTACAACAAGGTTACAAGTCCCAGAGCTTGAGGTTACAGAATTCTCTTGTAGCTCAAACAAATCTCTTGCAAGTTTTTTCCACTCTTTTTTCAGTGTTTTATCTCTTTTATATTAGCTTTAGTGTCAGAGAGTGCAGAGTCTACATCTGAAGAACAAGACAAGTCACTTGACAAACCAAAACAGAAAAAGAATCGCTGTTTCATGTGTCGGAAGAAGGTGGGACTTACTGGTAAGAGAGATTTCATTTTCTTTCTTAATCCAAGACTAAGTTATGCAGTTAATATCAAAGGACCAAATTCTGCCTTCAGATTCATGTGTGGGTTAATCTGTTGACTTTGATGTATTTGAAGTAAAACTTGGCCCTAAGGTGTTTTCAACCAGTAGCTCTTATTAAGAGGACTTTTCATATGTCCTTGTGTTTAACTATTTCATTTATTAAGCAAAATGATCTTCATTACAAATGCTTCTGTTTGGGAGCTCCTATATAATGGCCTGGGGAGCTGAGGTAAATTAATGAGCAGACTATTACATCAGCCTTCATAATGAAGTGGTATGATTCAGTTTAAGTATTTGAAAATCACTCGAGTCGTTCCACTGCGTGGTGACTGAAAAAAATGTCTGCAGCAAGTCTTGAGGGAGTATATTTTTGTAGTGCTGTACAGTGATGCATATTTGAAGTGAGGGCTCTTTATAATAATCTCTACAACAAAGATTTATAACTTTGGTGCTTTATATGACAGCAATTTTGGCAGTAGAAACTGGCTTTGACTGACTGACTGCTGGTGGCTGAGATTAGTTGGTACCAAATGTGAATGTAGTATTTAGGATATTAAAAAAGCCAAATCTGTAGAATTAAATTGTCTTTAGTGTCTGTCTTAATAGGTCAATATTTCTGTTTACAGGGTTTGAATGCCGGTGTGGAAACATTTACTGTGGGGTGCACCGTTATTCAGATGTACACAGTTGCTCTTACAATTACAAAGCTGATGCTGCTGAGAAAATCAGGAAAGAAAATCCTGTAGTTGTTGGGGAAAAGATTCAGAAGATCTGAACTGCTACTTCTGCTGGAATATAAAATCCCTAGACCATCTGCAGATTAAATTGACTTGAGCTTTTTCCTTAGTCATCAGGAATGTAGAGCAGTGTATCTTGCCTAGACCTTTTAATCATGCATGTCATCAGAAGAATAGATTTTTTTTGTTTTTGTTTTGAAAATGACTCTGAACATTTATTTTCATTGCAGTTTTCTGTGGCTGAAGACTTAAGTAAACTTTACAAGTATTATCCTTTAAGATCATTTTAATTTTAGTTGAGTGCAGAGGGCTTTTATAACAAACATGGAGAAAACATGGGAGGGCTGTGCTTTTCCAGTACAAAACATGCATGCATTAACTTTGCAGTTTATTTTCTTGTTGTATATAGCTTTTCTCTGCAGCACGATTTCTTTTTTGGTAATGCCTCATGGCACAACTAGTTATCAGTAACTGAATGTATTTTAATCATTATGGCTGCTTCTGGTTTTCATTAACAAGAAAGGTTATACATGTTAGCATATTAGCTTGTTTGCACCCACTACCTATTTATGTATGAATCATTTGTAATGAGAGAGCGTGTGCTGAGATTATAAGTTTGTGTGGTTTTTTTTAAAAAAATTAGATTTTGTTTTCGTGTGTGTGTGGGGGCGGGGTAGGCTAGTATGCACTTCATTGCTGACTGAAGGTTTCACTGGGATTACATTCATCAGTCTGTATGTACACAAATATGAAGAATGATCTGAAGTAACTGTGCTGTATTTATGTTTATCCATGTCTTAACTTTGATTAAATAAAATTTTAAAAAACTGGCGTATTTTGTGTTGATCACTGGTATCTGTCTCACTGATTGCTTTTCAGCCTTTTATTTCGATTTGGACCTCTTGTCTCTGGTTTCTCCAGATACAATGCTTTCGGATAGCCTTGTAGGTCTGAATAGCAATTAAGTCAATTTTTATCTGAATTTATTTTACCTACTGTTACAAGTAACACCTACCTATTGAAAGACTGGAGGGAATAAAGTCATTGTCGTCCTTAACTTGTGCATTTGAAAACACTTTTTGTATATAGTCAGTGATTTTTTTTTCTTCCCATGTGTCTTTTGTACAGCAACAAGACATAAAAAATGAACTTTAAAATAGGCAAATGTGATCATAAAAGTGACAGGGAACTCTGGGGCAAGTGAGGCACATGAAATTGTTTTTCGTTTAGCCTCTCGAAATTGAAAAAAATGTGTTTTTTCACACCTAGGCGAGAAAGTTGCACCATTGTAAAGTGGCAGTGTAGACAAGGCCGTCTTGCAGTTGTTCTGTGACTCATAGCTGCCTTTCTTGTCAAGTCCTGGATAGTCACTCTGCCAACAGATGTTCACACCCACCTAATCACCAATGTCCATTTAAAGGCTATGTGCTATAACTATATAAAAAAGTGTGACTTTTTTGTAACTGCACATGTAAGCTCACCCTGCATTGGATTCGTTACAAAACTTACAAATACGCAGAAATAGGACTCAAATTCCGCTCTGGATCTGATCCACAGTTTACATTTCTCTTGGTGATTCTTACTTCCGATTAAACAGCTTTCAAATATTGTGGAACAAGTGAGATTTTGTGTGCAGTTGCCCATCCATTCAGGATTTTGACTTTATTTTAAAAGATTAATTTTCTTTAATCAATGCTGAATGCATCCTTTAAAATTCTGAACCCTGCAGGAAAAGTGGTTGCTGACAATTACCAGATAAGAACAATACATTACACTGCAAAAAGGGTCTGACTACATCAGGTAATCTACAACTTCAGATGATGGAGAAAACCATTTTATACCTGCAGGAACATATCATGGAGGTTTTAACTTTGAAAATCAGATGTGGACTTTGAACCATGCACTCCTAAGGACTCCTTGGCTGTGGAACTAGGGGGGAGGGCATGAATCAAGGTCTTGCAAATCAAGATATTTCAGTGGTCCCCTAGTCTTTTTGGGTTACAGAAGATCCTCATTTATGATGTTGTGAACAGTGTATCCAAGTGTCATGCATTGGCATAGCATGGTAGTCACATCGCCCTTGAGTCTTGTATTTTTCCTTGTCTTTTATATTTTTTCCACAGGTTTTGCTTACCATTTTTACCCTCCCCCACTACCCTTTCACCCAGTTCCCTTCCTCTTTTCTGGATCTTCCTTCTCAAGTTTTCGACCCCTCTCCCTTATCTTCCTCCCCCCACTGTCAGTCCCTCCCTTCATTCCTCTTTTTATTTCTTTCCCCAAAGCTTCCTTTCTCTCTCTTCATCTCTACTGTATTTTTAACACAGTGACCCATTGGTGTGTTTGTGCTGCTGCAGGACTGACCAGAGAACAGGCACAACATGCATAAAGAGAAGCTGGTTGGCTTAAAAGGTACTGCTGCCTCTCTGCTCCATGGAGGAGGGAGGAGCAGGAGTCAGGCTGACATCCCTGAGTGAGGAGGAGGGAAACAAGTGCAGGGAAAGCAACTGCCTTTGGAGCTCCCATGCTCCCTTTGCTACCTGGTTCTGCACTTATGACATGCAGCAGGAACGATTGTGCCCCCAACCTCCCATATTGGGAACAACCACCCTCAAGCAGGAGGAAACTAGAACTTGGAATGCTGCTGTTCCAAAATCAGATGGGGATATTGACAAAGATTTAGAGTCAACCTTATCCAATTCCTCCTCTGTGCAAATCTCTTTTGAACCAATGAAATAAGTATGCAGCCTGGCTGTTTGAGGGCATGCTGTCATTGTCTTCCAAGCTTAAAAAAAGTCCTCTAGGAGGTAAGTGCATTGTATATAATGAATAGACTTTGGACAACATCCTTCACAATTTATTAATGCACTAAAATAGAAATAGCACATGACACTGGAGCTTGATTTGACTCTTGCTGTGCTTAATGACAGCACTATGACACTGATGCTTCACATCCTAGTAGATGGTCTGCCTGATGCTAGCGGATAAGCGTTTAATTCCCTTTATACCAGGGCATCTGTTTCATCATTAAATGTGATGCTATAAGAAATCCTAATTCTGGAGGCGTATTAAGTGCATTTCAATGAAACACATTCTCAAAACTTAATGCTTTAACTATAACTTTTGTTTTGGCATAGATAAAATCAAATCAGCTGTGGAAATGTTTAGCAATATATGCTGGCTACCATAATAGTGTAGGTATTCAAATGTCACAATATACTATGATACTACTGCAGTTAAACATAGTATATAACTGCTTGAAAGCCAGTTTTTCCATGCAAAGAACATTCCTAATATTACATGGGCCAAGGCCTCAGCTGATGTAAACTAGCATAGCACCATTGAAGTCAGCGAAACTTTGCCACTTTAAAGTAGTTGAATCTGGTTTTAGGATTGCTACATTAAAGAGCAGAGCAAATCAAAATACATCCAAGCAAATCTTTGTTCCTTTAACTAGTCTCATCTCCCACCAAAATCAATTTAGGATAATCAGCTTTGTGGTTTGATAGCCAGGAGTTTATAAAAATCTTCATTGAAAAGGAATCTTCTCCTTCATCCTAACTCAGCCGTTCTTTTTTCTTCTTTTAAAAAGTCCTGCTTTTACATTCAGCCTTGTGTCCACATGTAGAACAGTGGTATTGGGTTTTTAACTTTTGGTCTAGGTTTTTCCCAAAAGGACCTAGGAGGGTGGAGAAAGATATGGGACAGAGTGAGGTTGTGTTTTCTGTCCTTTGCCACTGTTAGCAGATATTCACACCTCAGCAGCTGGAGCTTTATAGAAGGAATGGGCCAAATGGGGTTCTTTTGGAACTTCTAAACTGCACAAAGTCTAAATGAAAACTGTCTGCTCTCCCCATGGTATCTGAGCTGACAGCTGAGCTGCCCCTTTTGTGGCTAGGTTCTTGTAGGGTCATTTGATACTTTTTATAGCCAAGTGCCCCCAACAGATGGGAAATCAATGTGTGTCTCCTGGCCCAGCAGGCACATATCTGTAGATTCTCCCAGTAATCAAGGGTTCAGGAAGGGGGAACAGCCTTCCCCTCAGTAACCATGCAATATACTCCTCTACAGAGGCTGTAGCCAGAAACGGTTAATGGTGCAGAGGCCCCTGCTGCTGAGTCATGCAGAACTCTGGTATTAATTAACCATCTAGCTTACAAACAGGAGCAGGGCTGAAGGGAGTGGGCTGGAGAGCGGCTTCTGGTTGGTTTGAGGCTGAAGAAGAGGGTGGGCCGACAGATCCACATTGTCTCATGCAACATGTGGAGGTTCTCTTGGTGTGATTGTAGCTGAGCTGGGAGTGTGTTTGTACAGCTTGCCCTGAGCTCAAAATGTCTTTCATCCAGATAGAAGAGAACTCAAATTTCCCTCTTCAGAACCTTCCCTATGGGGTTTTCTCTACCGAGGAGAAGGTGAGTTATCTGTTGCTTTGTCTTTCAAAGATTGCTGCTGTTGTGGGTGAATCTTTTGCTCTGAAGTTCAGAAGCTATGAATGAGGAGAAAAGATTTTTTTTTTCAAATGCTGTGTGATGATCCCCGGAGGCCGGGGACAGGAAAGGCTTGCCAGGCTGGGAATCTTAGAGGTTAGCTGATTGCACTAAGAAGCTTCAGTGTATATATACTTTTCTTAATTTGATGATGACCTGAAGGCTGTTTCTTTAAAGAACTAATATTTTCTATAAGTACTTTATATGTATGTAATATGGACTTAATATATTTTGTGCTTTTGAGTATAAAAGTCTGTATTTCTTCATGCCTCTCTGTATGCTATAAAGTTTTCACTTTTTTTCTTTACCATCAGCATTATTATTATCTCCTTTATGGCTGAGTTTAACCCTTCCTTCCTCTTCTCTCTTAAAGGCCCATTTTAACTTTTATCCTATATTCTACTAATCTTAGTTGTACTGTGAAATGTTCATTGTAAGCAATATGAATTGATGTATCTGAAAGCTAAATTTGATAAAAGAAATAATCACTGTGTAAAATAATTAGGCTTTCACTGTAGATATTGAGATACAGTTAAAGTTTTATAACCATTAAAACACACATTGTCAATATACACAGTCAATATCCTTAAATAAAATTTTTATAAGCTCTCAAGTGGCATTTTTCTTATTTTGCCTGTCAGTAAATTTTGACACTTCTTGATGAAATATTTTTGTCACTTCCTGTATATACAGTGGAATTGATGTTTACTGACGTTTACTGATTAAAAATCTAATCCTTCCAAGCTAAATATCTTTTCAAGTAAGGTTTGTTTTAAACATGATAGTGGTCTACCGGGCCACAATTATAATCCTATAAATTAAGGGCCTACCCTTCATTTTTTCCCTAATTAGGATTGAGAGTCAGGAGATTTGGGTTCTGTTCCTAACCCTGTAATTGACTAGCTGAGTGACTTGGGCAAGTTAGGTCTCTTCTGTATCTTCTATATTAGTGGTTTTCAGCCTGTGGTCCATGAACTCCCGGGAGTTCACAGACTATGTCTAAAATTTCCAAAGGGATCCACACATCCATTTGAAATTTTGTAGTGGTCTGCAAATGACTCAAGGCTGAAAACCATTGTTCTATATATTTAATGTTCCATTCAACGCATATGTGCAGGGACCACACTGTGGGACTTATATTTTCTGAGACACAGTGGGTGAGATCCTATCTTTTATTGAACCAACTTCTGCTGATGAAAGAGACGTTTTCACGCTTACACTGAGCTTTTCTTCAGGTCTGAAGAAGTTGACCTGAAGAAGCTATGACCTCACCCACCTTCTCTCTCTCATATCCTGGATCCAACACAGCTACAACAACACTTATATTTTCTGGCCATACAAGAAAAACATGATTAGGGTTTTGAAAGAAGCCTAATTGAGTTAATCAATGGGAACTGGGTCCCTAACTCCCTTAGACTCCTTTTGAAGTCACCACATACCTCCAATTTACTGTTCAATGCTGCTGTTTGCAACAGATTACATTCACATATGCACGTTTAGCAATGAAATACAGGGGCCTCTGAAACACCCTCTTTCTCCCCCCCCCCCAAAACCTGTAAAGGAGAGAGCTGGCAAGCAGATACCTCTGAAAACAGAGAAGCTGGAGGATTATCAATGGTTAATGGATATTGCAGAGTCATCATAATGGTTCTCAGTTAGGCAAAAACAATGCTAGAGACTATCAGTAGTAGTTTAAAACTGAATTCCAGCATAATGGAGCCTTGGCTCTAATTATCTAGTGTTTTGCAAAGATAAAAGCTGGATGATGAAACCAAGGGCATGTCTACACTGCAATAAAACGTTTGTAGCTGGCCCTTGTTAGCTGATTTGGACGTTTGGGCTCTGGGACCTCATGAGTGGGAAAGGTCCCAGAGCCCAGGCTCCAGCCTGACCCAGCTAACATGAGCCAGCTTAACCCAAATTTATAGCCCCACAGCCCGAGCCAGCTAACATAGGCCAGCCATGGGTGTTTTACTGCAGTGCTGACGTGCCCTTAATCTGTTCGCAGATGCATGTTTGTGTGTTAATGTCTCGTGCACTTTTTCCTTCCCTAGTAACTAATCTTGCACAAATGTCTCAATCTTTTTTTAAAAAGATGATTAATATGATTTTTATACCTTTTGGAAATTAATGTCCTATCACAATATTATAATAATCACTCAGTAAAAATAACTGATTTTATTTAGGGCTACAGGTTACAAATTAACTTGTCCAGCCCTGAGATTTTTCTGGCAGGAATGCTTGCTGAATAAACATCTGGGATTATTTTCGTGCAAATCAGATTTGGGGTCTTGTTCAAAGAAAAATGGCTAAAAGCAGTTGTTTTTAATCTGTACTGGTTTTATTTTATTTTCATTAAGACAAAATTGAATATCTGTACTTTTGTTTGGGATGAAACTGGTTACTATGGCTGTATTTCATTTAAATTCACTACCAGTTGGAACTTGTGTTTGTAATGCCAAAGTGTCTTTATGATTTCAGCACAGCTGTGGTAGGGAGGATGTGGTCTGTGCCACTGCAAAGGTAGCAGTGCAAGTTCTGAACAGAGTTTGTATAGGTCCTATAAAAAACTGTCATAGATGAGCAGGGTTTTTTGTTTTTATTTTCATTTCTTTACACATGGAGGGAACCTTCCACACCAGCCTTTCCTCCTTCCCATGTGGAAGGATGGATCAGTGATAAGAGCACTAGCCTCGGACTTGGTTAACTCAGATTCAGTCCCCTGCTCTGCTACAAGCTTCCTTTGTGACCTTGGGCAATCACTTAGCTTCTCTCTGCCTCATCTGTAAAATGGGGATAATAGCACTTCTCTATCTCGTCGGGGTGAGGGGATAAACCCACAAAGATTGAGGCCCTCTGATACTATGGTGATTGGGGGGCAGGGAGGCATATGAGTACCATGGAGAAAGAGTCAGGGGGAAGGGCAATATCCTCCCCTTACCACACCCCTGGATGGTTGAGGTGGAAGGATGTCCTTCCACCCTCAAAACCTGTGAGGAATTTGCCAAAAAAATAGTGCAGCTTCCCCTGCCTTCCTCCTAGATTTTAAAATCAGCAGCCTTTGTCCATTAATTATAACTATGGTAAGGGAGGCACCAACGTAGCTCCTCAACTCCTGCCCCACTTAAACGCCTTGTACTCCACTGTTTTTCCCCAGAACCCTCATAAGAGTATTATCGGCCACAAGTATAAACATTTTTTTTCCCATTGTAGCCTAGGCACAGAATTGGGGTGGCAATTGGAGACCAGGTATTGGATCTGAGTGCTATTAAACATCTGTTCAGTGGACCAGCCCTTTCCAAGCATCAGGATGTCTTTGACCAGGTATTTATCATACAGTTTGACAACGTCTATCTCTACCATGTTTTAAATGGAATGTCATATGAAATTTTAGTGACCCAGGCTCAGATCAAGAGCATTGTGGTAGCTTACAGTTGAGTGCCTGAGTTGCTGGTTTTCCCCTCCCTTTAAAAAAAAAAAAAGGCAGGGGGGAGGATTGGGACTGATTAAACATTGTGGTGGTCCTGTTTTATGTCAGTGTAACTCTGCTAAATGGAATTACTGGCTTAAAACTGGAGTGTAACAGTGCTGGGTTGGCACTGTGTGCACACTGCTGCCCAGATGATTCTGCAGCAATCAGAAGCAGAGTGTTAGATGGTCTAACTGTGGCCCCAGTTCAGCAAAGCGCAGGCAGGCCTCTCCTTCCTGTACAGAAATGGCAGGTGTAGGGGGAGCGTGCACTTTGCTGAATTGGAACCTACATCACTTAGGAATGGAACCACTCACAAAGAGCACGCGCAATTAAAATTTAGAAAGTAGTAAAATAAATGAGCTCTCCTAAAAGTTTCTTTCATCTGATTAAGAAGTGCACTCTGGAGTGAAATCCACCTAGTTCAGAGGGCCAATACCAAGGTTTGTACATAACTCCAGTTCCACTTAAACCCCTACATTTCTGGCATCTTCATGAGGAGGAATCTCCAAGAGGAAACATCTTGGATTAAGTGGGATTAAAGTGGTACATAGACTTTGCGGGCTCTCTGCATGGGCGTGAATATAATTTATATCTCAGATCACAACTAGTCTTGTCATTGCAAGCTTCCATGGTATTTGAAGATATAGGTGGATGATGATTTTAAGTATTATTAGACTGATTTATTTATTTGGTTTGCAGGAGCACCTAGGTGCCTCTCACAGACCAGGACCCTATAGTGATAAGTGCTGTAGAAAATCGTAGTCCCTTCCCCAAAGAGATTGAAATCAAAGTATGAGACAAGAGATAAGATGTATACTGGCTGACAAGTGGGGGAGCACAAAGAAACAATGAGACCATATTAATGATCATGATAGGCAGGGTCTCTGCGCACGGAACTGCCTGTTACCTCAGGATTAGTAATTTAATCTCAGTACTGGTAACACAGGAGATATCTCACATGTACAGCAAATGCATCTGAGAAAACAAATGTTCTCTCTCACATATCTCTACCTTTATACTGTGTTTTAGCCAGCCCTTAATGACTTCATGGGGTTGGGCCATCAAGCGTGGAAGGAAGCTAGAATGTTTCTCCAAAAACTACTGTCAGCCAGTGAGCCAACACTGAGAGACAACTCTGAGCTACGGAAAAGGTGAGGCATTGGGGAGCTGGAAGTGACTCAAGATTAACACTCGTGGTTCCTTATCACACGTACAAAGCACTTTTATTTGGCTTTTCAGCCTTCTCAGGGTCTGTGTTTTGAGCTGGGGTGTTATTCCCAGCTGGAGGAGATATTCCCGAAGAGTTGGAGGAGAGGAGCAGAGTGGTTGCTATTATTGTTGAGGCTTGGGAGCTATTGCACACAACTGTTAGAAGCTGCTGGAGTGTAAACAGAAGCAATCAGTGCATCACCTAAAGAGGTGTTCTAGCCTCGCTGGCAGAGTGTCCAGTTCCCTGGAGAAGAGTAGTTGAATGTCATTGCAGTTCCAGTCTTCTCTTCCTCCCTTGATGCTTCATTTAACAGTGGCCTTGTCTAAATATTTAACATAGCCCTGGAGAGATGGATCTGTTGTTGTGTAGCTCTCAAGGCCTTTTGTAAACTTAGAAGGCACAATACAGAATCAGCATGAGGTAAACTTTCACGTGGGTTCCTTGCTGTAATGAAATCGGAGCTGGCTGCATAGATAAATATCAGTATAGTCCCATGCTGGGCCAGTGTTAGGGAAAATGGTGCCCTGAGCAAACGCAGGGGCAGCTCTCCGTACAGTGACCCCTCCCCCCACAGCTGGGGAGTGATGGGGGCAGGAAGCGGGGGAAGAGGGCATGCAGAGCTTCATGCAGCTGGGGAAGGGTCCCAGAGCTGTGTCTGACTCAGCCCTGGGAATGGCCAGTGCAGAGGAGGAGGAAATCCTGTCCCTCTCCGCCCCGCCAGGACTAGCAAGTGGAGCCTGGTGCACCATAGGAGCTCCCGGCCAGGGTGCCCCTAACCCTTCCTGTCCCTGGCTCCGGGCCCAGCGCTTGGGGGTTAAAGAGGCCTTGAGCTGGCTGGGTGGGGGGAAGAGGGTGGTCGCCCGTGCGTGTGGCCAGCCCTGGTCCCATAAATCCCATGCATGCAGCATGAAAGTCAGGGTATGTCTACACTGCAATAAAACACCTGCCACTGGCCCATGTCAGCTGACTCGAGATGGGGAGGGGCCACTATAAAATTGCATTTGAGATCCTCCGGCTCCCAGAGCTCGGGCACCAGCCCAAGCCCAGACATCTGCACTGTAATTTGATAGCCCCACATCCCGAGCCCCGTGAACCTGAGTCAGCTGTGGGTGTTTTATTGCGGTGTAGACATACCCCCCAGAGTCCTGAAAGGTTTAGCATGTGTGTGGTCAGAAAACAAGGGTGTCTTAACACCTGTACTAAGGAGAGACCTTCTGAGCTTTACAGCTGTCAGTAAAGCCTGTTTCTAGGCCTCCTGCAGGAGAGCAACTGAATCTCACACCTTCCATCCAGTAGAGGGCAGTGAGGACACACATACTCGCCTGCCAGTGCATCCCAATGGATGCATTTCCTCCCATGTAGGAAAAGAGTGAGATCTCCCAGGCATGCAACCCTTCCAGTGCTGTATTGTACATTTCCTCACTGGAGCTTGTAGAATCAGTTAACCACTTCAGTGCCATAGCAGCCTGTGCCCTCACTTTATAGACTAGGAGCTAGCGCAGGATTGCAGCAAGGCAAGATTTTTCAGAGCAGATGCCAGAATGTAGTTCGTGCAAAAAGAGACTGAACTTCATCTAAGCCAGCCCAGGGTAACGCCAGTCTTTCTGAGAGTTGTAATCTTTGTTTTGTATTTTTAGAGCATTTGTACCTCAGGCCTCTACTATAATGCACCTTCCTGCTAAAATCGGTAAGTCTCCTGAACTGATATCTACACACTGAGACTCCCACATGCCCCAGATATTCCGGATGGTCAGATTGTGGCTGTGACAAGGAATGGGTGTAAAGTAGATATTACAGATGATTAACTGCCGGCGCCATCTCTGATGTCACAAATAAAACGTGTGTGCGCCATATTTTAACGTAGATGTAAGGTCTCCAGAAGCAACTTTTACTAACTTAATCAAATCAAGGTTCCCTAGTGCCACATAATCCCTGAAGTCAGAACTATGTCTGCAAAGGCCCATATGACCCCACTGGCTTAAAGCCCTTTTCTTTAGGCAGATGATTATCTTGACTACAGAACACTGTGTCATGTAACTACAAATAACTTAAGACTCAGTTGTGCCATTTAGATCCTCCCTACCAGAGCAGTGTCATGCTTGCTCTAAGAGTGAGCACTGGGCTGAATTTTGCATTGAGGTTGCAAGGTGATTCCTGGAGGTCCTGGGTTTATGGAGGCTGGGTGTCTGGGGGACTTGTAGCTCTCATTAGGTTAAATTTATTAAGTCTGACAATTCTGGAAAGCACCAGAGCAACCATTTCCATCTATTTCTATAAGGTTGTCTGTCACTATGGTATGTGAGCACATATATTATGACCTTCAGGTGAAGGAAGAGTCAAGACGTGTGTGTGTGTGTGTGTGTGTGTGTATGAGGGATTGATTTTAACAGAGCTGATAAATACAAACCAAGGAAGGGAGATGGGGTGAAATCAGCCTTGTTTCTAACCAATGACAAGTTGAATTTCAAAAACTGTCTCTGCCACTGTGGCCTCCAAGTTCTTCTGCAGTACTACCAAGCCCAAACATTCAAACAGGTCAGGCACCAGCAGTCATCAGAGTTAAAATAAATAAATAAATAAATATTGTGGAGTTCTGTTTTTATTAGCCTTCTGGGTTTTGAGCCTTTATGGTGCATGTGGGTCAAATTTTAAGCCTTTCTCTGCAACTATAAGGGGAAGCCTTTTTTTCTTTAAATGAAAACTGAGTCTCACATAATCACCTGACTCCAGGAGCTGGGGCTATAACAAAATCGTATGAGACGTGATAAAATCACATGAATTGGCAATGCTGTTTCTGTCAGTAACTTTGGAACTGGTGCTAGACTGGGGACCTGAAGCCATGTGTGGGCTCAGCAGGTAAGGGTGGAACCAGGAAGGGTAGGAAAGTCTCTTATCTTTGGTGGTATTCATTCCCACTTCATACATTTTGAGTTCCATCAAGTATCAGAGGGGTAGCCGTGTTAGTCTGGTTCTGTAGAAGCAGCAAAGAATCCTGGGGCACCTTATAGACTAACAGATGTTTTGCAGCATGAGCTTTCGTGGGTGAATACCCACTTCTTCGGATGCAAGCAGTTGCTTGCATCCGAAGAAGTGGGTATTCACCCACGAAAGCTCGAGTTCCATCAGGGTCACCAAGGTAATTGAAGTGTGAGTCAAACCATTTCCCAAAAAGGGCACCAGGGGGCAGTAGATGTCCTGTTTACAAAATCCTTTCCTTTGTTAGCAGTACGCATTCTCAATAGCATCAGCAAAATGACAATAGAAAATGGTTAAACTATACAAAGCATGTGGCTTGTGCATATATTTGTAGCTAATGGGTTGAAATGGTGTTTTTTCTTGCTGCTCGTCACTGAAAGTTTAAAAAGATAAATAAGTTTTTTTGTAGTGTGTAACATTTACCCTCCACGTGCCATTGGCAACTGTCCCCTCTTATAGACTATCTGCATGATTACTGCAGTTTTGTGACTGCATGTTTCCAAACTCCTCTACTTCTCTCTCCTCCTCTTCTCTCTCTCTTTCTCCATCCTATTCAGGGCAACAGAATGTGGAAAGTTTATGCTCCTTTGTCCTACCAGATAAGGGTCTTTCATACAGTTGATCTATATTTTCTGCTTTTCTTTTTCCCAGGAGACTACACTGACTTCTATTCTTCAAGGGAACATGCTACGAATGTTGGGATCATGTTCCGAGGGAAAGAGAATGCTTTGATGCCTAACTGGTTCGTAGTTCAGTTATTTGTTTTCTCATATGTCGTGTTTTACGCGTGATGCAAAGGCCTGTATAACCTTACAGGGAAAAAAAGATTTCTAGTTAGTGTACATATAGCTCTGCTATGGAGCTATGATGATGTATACCAGCTGAGGACCTGTCCCCCAGTGTCTGAAACTCCACATCTCCATTCCCCACTATGTCTGAGCTGTGTTTAGTTGTTGTAGAAAGGAGCGACTGCGAGGAGTCAGTTGAAACAGTCTCTGATTCAGAGACTGTTTCATCTGAGAGTTGGTTCTTCGCATATAGCAAGAAACCAATGATTGCATGTCAGTAAATAAATCTGGATGCACCATTCAGAGGAAAAATATATTTTAAAAAGTGGTTAGATAACAGGGGAAATTTAGTAACTTACTGTAGAGTGCTTGGAGCTTCCACGGAGCATGGTTCTGGTGAATGTAATACAGCATTTAACACACACAATCAATGCTTTGCTTTAACAAGGTTGCACTTACCTGTTGGTTACCATGGCCGTGCATCTTCGGTTGTGGTGTCTGGGACACCAATTCAAAGACCAGTGGGGCAGATGCGACCTGACGATGGTGAGTTCCTGGTCATGCCATTGAAATGCTCTGCTCTCCTTAGTGAGCAGCATGGCATTGGAATATGTTTGGCCGCCTCTTGTCTTTTCTAGCTTCATTGCTTGTTTATTTTAGTGTCATAATGCACCTTTCTGTCTGTTTAATTCACAGCTAAACCTCCAGTGTTTGGTGCTTGCAAACTTTTGGACATTGAGTTAGAAATGGTAGGATGTATTTATTGTATTACAACTTTCCCTTTAATAAAAGAGAGTAAAAAGTTGAGCTTGTTATGAAAACATAACAGGACATCGGTTATATACAGTCTTCTAGCACCTCCCTCTGGGTGGTATATTGCCTGCTGTAGAACTTGCTTCAAAGGGGAGAATTCAATGCCTAAGCGTTGCATGGGAAAGAGCAATTCTAGGCTAACTTCTCTCTGGTATCATTCCAGTTCAAGGGGTATGAAAGACAGTGGCTGCATCATGGGGACTGGTAGGTAGGGTGTATTTTAGTGAGACTCTTGTAGGAAATACCGAATATATTCATTTTCTATTAGCCCATGGCGTGCCCCTTAGCCAGTCTCTATGCTGATAACCTAATCAGCTGTAGCTGCGAAGGTCTAAGCGGAGGTGGCAGAGGGATGGAGAGAAGGGAAGATTCCTTGGTTAGGCAAATGGGAAGCATAAAGTTCGCTGCATAAGATTCTGTTACAGGAATTTAGAACCTCTGCACAGGGAGACTTGATCATATTTCTTAATGCGCTAGCTATAGCTCTGCGCATGTGGCAGCTGCAGTTTAAATGAGAGTCCCTTTTGGCAAATTCAGGCCCTGAGTTTAATGACTGACTCTTATCAGCTCACTGCTATTTAGGTGGTTCAACCCTGCTCTCTTGCATGGGGAAAGGAAAAAGCTGTAACTCTTGTTTCATCTGCACAAGGAGATTCCAGTTAAAGTTAAGACGGAAAGCAAGTAAAATCGCATTCTACTCTATCTGTCTTGTCTTAGCACTACCTGTAGGGGATTAGTCTTGGTGTAAACAAAGGTTTTATTTTCCAAACTTTGACTTGGTTAAAGCATTTTCTTTTCCATTTCAGGCGTTCTTTGTAGGCCCCGGAAACAAGTTTGGGGAGCCTATCCCAATCAACAAAGCTCACGAGCACATTTTTGGAATGGTCCTTATGAATGACTGGAGTGGTAATAAGTGTTACTCTGATTCCCTGGGGGAATGCCTTTTGCTGTTACATAATATTGACAGATATTGTATTTGTTTTAAATGATAGAAATATAAACTACTCAGGACACTGATGGGCCGAGGGTAGTGGGATGGAATACAGTCTACAACTTTCAGGCATTGGTTCAAATCCAGCTCAGGTCAGTAGTGACTAAGAGCTACTGCTAATGGAGATCATCTAGCTGTCCTCATGAAATTAGCTGATTTAAGTCTAATTCTTGCTTATCAGGGACATAACCTAAAAGATTACCACAGCTGGTGCTCCCAGCAGAGGGTAGCTGTAGATTAGAGGGGAAAGAGTTAGCAATTATAACATATTCCCTAGAGTAGACACAGGTGAACACTTTTTAGCTCGATTTAACTAATCAAGGTGGACCTTAAGATTTACTTCCATTTAACTAGTTGAAATCAAAGATGTTAACCCGTGTCTAGGCTAGGGAAAAATATTGGCTGGGTTGGAGTTAGCTAACGTGTGTGTTCAGGTTTAGTTAACATTGGCCTCTTTCTAAGCTAGACCTACCCAGAGGACTTTGAACTGTGCTTTTGAGCCCTTCAGATGACTGCTTGAGGTTATGATTGAACTATCCTGGGCAAGCGGGTGATATTTCATTGCTTGTTCTGTGGATGGTGGTGGCTGTTGGTGTGCAGAGCTCTTCATCTGGCTCTCTATCACTGGCCTGGGGTCCATGTAACTCTGAACATTTCATTATATTTCGTTGATTTTCCTTTTTTTCAGCTCGAGACATTCAGAAGTGGGAATATGTTCCACTGGGTCCATTTCTGGGCAAGAGCTTTGGCACAACCATCTCACCGTGGGTTGTTACTATGGAAGCTCTCATGCCATTTGTGTTGCCAAACCCCATCCAGGTTAGCAAGAGAACAGCTGGGTCACTAGAAATGATTTGAGTGAAAATAGAATGGGGGTCTCTAGGTTCTGAGAACAAAAACGCTCGGTTGTACCAGCACCTTTCTACTGACTTCAAGGCTTGATCCTGCCTCCAAGATGTGGGATGACATCCTGGCCCCACTGAAACCAATGGGAAAATGCCCATTGTTTTCAGTCATGGTGCGTACGGCTGCATAGCTTTGAAAACCCAAGTGCTTACAATAAATGGTAGGGATGATGGATTCTAGCTAAAGTGTTCTGATCAAGAGGCAAACCTGCCCATAGTTTGAGGGTATTTGATTCTATGGTATGTAGCCATTTAATTAGACTTAATACGGTGAAGAGAGTTTACAAGTCGCTCTTCTCTGTGTGAACTAAACAGCTCAGGTCTGAAACTGCAAGCCTTCTGCAAGCTTTGAGTACACACAGTGTGCCAAATGGGGACAAAGATGCACTAAAATTCTATTTGGGTGGGTTTAACAACCATGTGAAAAATCAAGAGCACTTTTGGAGGCCAAGAGAAAAAGTGCATTTGATTAAATGAATACCTTGGTAGTGGTATAAACATTTGTGACATAATTGTGTATGTGAAACAGTAGCTTAGGCAATTATTCATGAAGGCAAGGGGACTGGAAAAATGCGTGCCCTGAGAAAGGGACACATGGTACTCAGCAGAGCCTTGTGAAGAGAGCTGTTACAAAATGTCCCAAGGTATGTACTAGTCTTTTCTCTTTCCTTTTGGCCTTCAGGCTGTAATGCCTGTTATATGCTTTCAGGTTCCCAAGCCACTGCCATACCTCTGTGATGAAGAGCCCTATACTTTTGACATAAATCTCTTTGTTGCTATCAAAGGTACAGTAAATGATGTGTGGAGTTAGTGATGTACAATCCGCCATATGTTTCAGACATTTGTTCCATCAATTCTGCGATCCTGATTTCTGCATAGGGCAATACTTGCTGAGTCAGAGGAAGGTAAAAACGCTCATAATGTGCCTACTCGCTAGTGCAGGGCTGTGCTATGGGAAATAGTCCTCTTGCGGTGGCTGCATATGACCATTTTACAACCTAAAGAATTATCGTAGATTTTTAATGTTCCAATAGCTCTTAGACACCCAAGCGGGCTCAGAGCTCCACTGTGCTGGTGTTCTGTGGAAACAGAGTAAAAGACACAGTCCCACCTCCAATGACTTTGCAGTCTAATTAAAACAAGATGCAGCAAGTGGGTGGTAACAAATCGGCAGGAACAGACAGAGGGAAGACCAGGGAAAGAGTACTAAGAGTGTGTGTTTTACTAGAGGTGAAAGATGTCCCGAAATGAGTATAGGGATCAGAACACGACCCTCTGATGCTGCGCTTAATGTGCGGGACTATCATGGTCCTGCTGTTGAATGTGTGTCAGTAGAAGAGGAGCTCAGCACCCTAAAACCCAGTTAGGCCAGCAAGGGGGTGCAGGAGATTGTGTATCTTCCATCTCTTGACTTTCAGTCCCCAACACATCCCCTTCACGGCTGCAGTTCGTGGCCTCTTGGGATGATGCAGCAAAAGTTTGATACAGTGAATCAAAGAGAGAACTGGGTTGGGCCAATGGTTAAGACACTACCCTGTACTATGGAGTCTCAGACTCAATTCCTTGTTCTGCCACAGTTTTCCCATGTGACCTTGGGCATGTCACTTAGTCTCTCTGTGCCATTGTAAAATGGGAATGATATTCTACGGATGGGGTCCATATGAGGACTTTATCTTCAACATGATTCTAGCTTAAGTATCATGCAAATGAAAATAGCAAAGGAGATTTTCCTTTTAATAATACTGTGTATTTCTGTAGATCCTGCCATTAGTACGAAATAAGCCTTGCAACTCCCCTGTAAGATAGGGAAATAATATCTCCATTTTGTGGTGAGGGAATCAGAGGTAGAAGAGATTAAGTGACTTAGTCACAGGAGAAGTCTGTGGCAGAGCAGGGGATAGAAACCAGATTGTTTGTTTGACTTGTACTTGGAATTGTACTTCCTCCCCTGGCAGTCTTTCATACCAGGACAGAGCATGTCATTGCTTATTCTCTACTGAGCCTGACAGTGGTAATGGAAGCCTCTGTCCAGCCATAAAATGAAAATGCCATAGACATCTTCACCGATTGCTTTTTTCCTCCTTTCCCTTTAGGAGAAGGAATGAGCAACCCAGCCACGATATGCAAATCAAACTTTAAGGTAACTTTGTTTTCCCCCTTATTATCTCCTGTGTCCCTATTGTAATTTTCCATGCCCCGCCCCCAACATCTAGCCTTCTTAAGGTATGTCTACACGGCAGTAAAAGACCCGTGGCTGGCCCGGGTCAGCTGAGTTGGACTGCGGGGCTATAAAATTGCAATGTAGACATTTGGGCTCAGGCTGGAGCCTAGGCTCAGAGACCCTGTGAGGGGGTGTGGTCACAGAGCCTGGGCTCCACCCCAAGTCTGAACAGCTGCATATAATTGTATAGCCCAAGTCAGCTGACCAGACCAACCACAGGTCTTTTATTGCATGTAGACATACCCTTAAGGTCAACACCTGGACTTCTGTTAAGGTCACTTTTTTATACTTACCTGTGGGCTTTTCTCATCGATCTTCTTTGAACTTCATTTAAAAACCTCCTCACTAGGTTAGCGAGTCAGTGTCTAAAGAGGCTCTTTTCCTTGAAAGTCATATTAGTAACATGACTGATGTCTGTGCTGTACTGCCAGGTACCTGCACTGCTGCCAGCTGCCCTTTCACAATTATTAGGGCTGGTCGACTTGTTACATTGCACAGAGATTTCTGACTCTGGTAGCCACAAATTGCCGTTAACCCCAACATTAATGCCACGCCTTCAGGTGCTAAAATCCTTCTACACAGGATTCCATTGACATGTGCTTATTCCTGCTGACGGCAAATACTCGTATAGAGTGGGCCTGATTGAAAGTCCATTATGTCCTTGGAAAGGTTCCCATTGACTCCACTGAGCTTTGGACCAGGCCAGTTGGGGTATTTAATATGCTGTATGTTGTGAAAGCATGGTCACAATAGTTGCGTCTCATCTCTTCAAACATAACCTATTTGTATTCAGGCCATACATCTGGAGACCAATCAATGAGCCAGAGGATCAATTTAAAGTAATTACAAATGTTCCATTTAGGCTGCTGAAGGCTCCTGATTAGATAAGGATGGCGTTCTTGTGGGCTAATGTTTAACAGTATGATCCAGGAAGAATGAAATGCATTTTGTACAGACTAGTGACATCTGTGAGTTATGTTTGTCCTTCACTTTCCCCCTTTTTCCAGTACATGTACTGGACCATGAAACAGCAGCTGGCTCATCACTCCATCAATGGATGCAACCTCAGACCTGGAGATCTCCTGGCATCTGGAACAATCAGTGGACCTGTAAGCATTTAACTAACAGCTGTCACTAATAACAAAGTACTCAGCCATTAGAAACTGATCAGATGTGACCTTGGCCTTAAATCCACTTTGTTTTACTATGGACATCTTTGTAGTTCTTGCTCAGTCTTTTTGGAGTACCTTTTTTTTTTTTTTAAAAGCTTTCCTACTGTCAGTATCCATAAAAGCCCGTTGTGGTATTTTAGAGGCAACAATATTCATGCACAAAAGTAGCCCAATCCTGCTGTGAGTTACAGCTGCTATCTCATTGTTAAAAACAAACCCCACAACAACAGTATGTTGAGATCGATGGAGGACAACCTCTAGAGCAGTGGTTTTCAAACTGCAGGAATGGAAGGCACCAGGCCGTTAAAAGTCCCATCGGCGGTGCTGCCGGGCTAAGGCAGGCTGGTCCCTACCTGTTCCAACACCGCACTGTGCCCCGGAAGCGCCCAGCAGCAGGTCCAGCTCCTAGGCGGAAGGGCCACAGGGCTCCGCGCTGCCCCTGCCCCAAGCACCGGCCTAGGAGCCAGATCTGCTACTGGCTGCTTCCAAGGCACAGTGCGGTCTGTGGTGCCAGGACAGGTGGGAAGCCTGCCTCTGCACCCTGGCTGCACCGCTGACTGGGAACCACTAGAAGTGAGCCCCCTCCCGCACCCCAAACCCCTCATCCCTGGCCCCACCCCAGAGCCTGCACCCAGAGCCCTGACCCCCTCCCGCAGCCCTCACCCCCACACCCTAATCCTCTGCCCCAGCCCTGAGCCCCTCCCACACCCCAAACCCCTCATCCCCAGCTCCATTGGGTCACAGGCATCAACAATTTTCTTAAACTGGGTCGCCAGAAATAGTTTGAAAACCACTGCTCTAGATAATATAAATGTTACTGTTGTTCGAAGTGTTAACACTTCCAAGTCTCTCAATTCCGTATGACCCTAGTTTCATAGTCCATTCTTTTAATTTATACTGCACTGGTGTTGCACTGTGCTTAGAAAATGCAAAACCCACTTTCTCCAATGTATTTTTTGGGGATTCACAGAGCTCTGTCTCCTGACCAGCACATTGCTGGACATTGTTCAGTGGTGGACCGAGGAGTGATGTGGTGGTTTCTTTCCTCTTGCTGAAATAGAAAATAAGGACAGGTTAAGATTTCATAACCTGGTGTCCAATAGCCTATAAAGTCATTGGGAGACTTTCCACTGGGAAACATCAGTGGGGGTTGGGTCTTGCTCCTAGTCACCTAGTGCATTGCCCTCTGTCCTATAAGGCTCCAGTAGCATGCCAGTGTAATAAAGCACGTACACCATCCTGCTAGAGTGTACACACATGTACAAGTGAAGTGCTTTTTCTTCTCTCTAGCACATCATGCTGCAGATTTACATTAAAATCCTTTAAACATTTAACAACGTAGCATTCCTCTGCACAATGAAATGTGAATGGGACTCTGAAATGTAGCAACAGACAGATACTTGAGAGGCAGAAATACTACGTAGATTTGTCTCCGTACTTCCTTGAACAGGATCCAATTTTTCCGTATAGCGCCCACTACTAAAGCTAATGATACCAAAGAGAAGATTGCTTTAGGCAATTGTGGCCTCCAGCAAGTAAGGAGTTAAAAACCAAAGACAGGCGAGTAGGCTAGCACATCAATGAACCGGATCAATGACTGTTACTGGCAAGGTTCCATTGCACAGAATCCAACAATATATTTGTTTTCTCACTCCCAGCAGCAGGGGGGTCGGGGGTTAACGGTAGTACACACATGTGGAATGGGTTTACAGTTCTGTTACTAACTTCTGCTTTGAAGGATCCGGAGAACTTTGGCTCCATGCTGGAGATGTCATGGAAGGGAACAAAAGTAATTGACCTTGGGAATGGACATTCTCGTAAATTTCTGCAGGATGGGGATGAAGTCATTATAACAGGTAACAACCAAATGATTATGGGTGTGTTCTCTTGGTACTGTGAGCTAGCTTAGAAGCATGGTGTGTGGCCCATAGTTGTTTTATATACAGGAACTCCTCACTTAGTCATCCCGGTTAATGTTGTTTCAGTGTTAAGTCCCTGATCAATTAGGGAACATGCTTGTTTAAAGGTGTAAAATGCTCCCTTGGGCAGCCACCTGTTTTGTCCACTGCTTGCAGGAAGAGCAGCCCGTTGCAGCTAGCTGGTGGGTGGTTGGAACCAAGGGGGACCAGCAGCCCCCCTATCAGCTCCCCACTCCCCTAAGTTCCCTGTGCAGCAGCTGTCCCTCCCACCACTGCCTTGGAGCTGCCCCCAGAGACTCCTGCTTGCTGTATGGAGGAAGGGAGGAAAAAGGGGGGCTAATGTCAGGGTGTCTCCTCCTCCCCTCTGCTCCTGCACCCCACTTACCCCATCTTCCATAGAGCGGGGGGGGGACACACAATGGAGGGAGGGAGCTTCTAGGCAGTAGCTGCTGTCTCAGGTCTCAGCAAGCTGATTTAATTAACAAGGCAGTGTACTTAAACCTGGGGTCAGCTACTTAAAGGGGAAATGCGCATTTTTTTTCCTCTCACATACAGGGTGTGTGTCTGTCTGCCATCTCTCCTTTCCTGCTGCCTTATAGAGTATTGTGAGAATTAACCCTTGAGGGCTCAGTCAATTGCTAGTTCATTTAGCAGTAAGGCATTCCCTGGGAAATATCCCACCCTCTGACTCTTCCACCTCAACCAGGCTTCACAATCATCATCACTGTGTACCAATATTAAATTGTTTGTTTAAAACTTTGTGTGTGTGTGTGTGTGTGTGTAGTGTTTTGTCTGGTGAAAAAAATTTCCCTGGAGCCTAACCCTCTCATTTACATTCATTCTTATGGGGAAATTGGATTCGCTCAGATTTAGGGTAAATTTGTCGGCCCAATTATCACAACAGGTGCCAACTGAATTTCAATAGGATTTGAGTGCCTGCCTCCCTTAGGCTCCTCTGAAACTCCCAGCCAAAGCCTACATGCACTTGAGCCATTTGTCCTGGCTGCAGGATCCAAACCCAGAATCCTAGATCTAAACTCTTTTGAATATGGGAGAGGAGGTTCCAATTCAAATTCCTGGATCCAAACCCAACTCCTGTGTGTTTTAGTTCAAGGTCAGATTCAGAACCAGAAATTACTTTTTTCCTCCTGCTTCTGATACGGGGTAAAGCCATTCTTGTGAGATTTTTTTTTTGGCCCAAGTTTGCAGCCATCTCCTCAGTTCCTCTGCTGGCCATTTTAGAGAACTGTTTGTTTGTGAAATTCTTCACGTCAACAAATCTCACTAGCCAGAAACCACCAATGATCTGAACAGCTTCTTCGATTCCCCGCCCACAACCGGTCTTACACACATACTAAGTGGAGTAGCCCACAGGATTTGCACAGACAATGAAGCTGCCAAAGTGATAGGAAGAATTCAGTTCATGTGACTTGAACAAGAGAAAACAACTGTGACTAAGTCATGGAAGCTGGTACATATGTCTGGTGAGAGGAATGTTGTTTGGGAAACATGCAAGGACTATCATAGAGGGGGAAATACCTACAACACAGAGGCAAAACTAGGGTGCCTTCCCCAGCTGGGTATCTCTGCAATTAGGGAATGACCACAAGAAAATAATTCTAGCCAAGTGAAGGAGCATCAGTGCAAGGTCTGAGCATGAATCTAAGCAAACACTGCAGGGACACGTCAAAGAGAGCACTGAAATAAATGAGGTGGCAAGATCCAGCACACGGTGGTGCATGCACATCAGTACAGCCCATTACCCCCTTCGAAAGCATCAATAAGATTAACAGCTCTGACATCACAAGAGCAGGCCCTGTAATAGATCCCCTGAACCCAGAACAGGAATGACTGAAACTGACAACAGCTGCAATAAATGAGCTGAGATATCCAGAGGGGTAATGGTGACAGTATGATGGACAAGAAGGCAATGAAGATTTCCATGCAGAGATGGACGTGGAGCCTCGCCATGTATTCACTTCTCTATGGGTCTGTTGGGAGAGCACATACATGACAGTGTAGAAGGTGTGGAATTTACCATTGCACGGGGGTGACCTCTGCACACAAGTGGTGTAGATGAGGTGAATGAAGTGCAGATCCTGTAGTAGTTACATTTCAGAACTGCCTCTTGCTTTTTAAATCACTGTTGCAGCTGCCCCCACTACCACTCCCCACCACCTGCTAATAGGCAGACTCCCCTTGTCTGGGGTTACCATATGTCCTGGTTTTCCAGAACATTGCCTCCTTTTTTGAGTCTCCATCCTCTGTCCTGGCAGATTTTTCAAATAACAGGAAATGTTCTGGATTTTTGCAGAGCAGATACTGTAGCTCAGAAAGAGCCCCAGTTGGTCTGCTTCCTGATTGGTCCCTCTTCTGCATCTGCAGCTGATTGGTCCATTTTTCTGCAGCCACATCTGCCTGACTCCCAGCCCTGGGTAGGGGAGCAGGAGGCCCTGAGTGATGGTTGTCGCTGCGTCCTGCTCTTGCGCCAGCCGCCCTGCCACCATGGCAGGGAGCGACGCTGGCCCCACCTCCAGTGAGTACCCCTGCCGCAGGTACCACCTCCAGCACCCCCAACTGTACTCTCCTTTCAACCACCCCCCCACACACACCTCGCAGTGTCCTCTTCTGGGGAACCTGAAATCTGGTAACCCTACACTTGTCTCCTCTTTCTGCAGGCCAGAGCTGAGCTAGCAATACACCACTCACGGCATTGTCTGCTTCTAAGCAGAATGTGGAACAAAGGGGAGCATTTCCCCATATCTTCCATCTCGATATGCACTGTGCATTATCTGATGTAAAACAGCTACCACTTGTGAGATTATTCTTTATTGACACAGATTCTGCCACTTAAGACAAGTCAGCTAGATCAGAAAAGTTCAAATTTCAGTGCTTGGACACTCAATCCATACTCAGGCACTGGAATTAGTAGCCTGATTTTCAGATACTGAGTGTCTCAGATTGGTGCTCCAGTTCCCTAAAGCAGTGGTTCCCAAACTTGGGACGCCGCTTGTGTAGGGAAAGCCCCTGGCGGGCCGGTTTGTTTACCTGCTGCGTCCGCAGGTCTGGCTGATCGCAGCTCCCACTGACTGCAGTTCCCTGCTCCAGGCCAATGAAGTAAATAAGATGAAATTCAATAAGGACAAATGCAAAGTACTCCATTTAGGAAGGAACAATCAGTTGCACACATACAAAATGGGAAATGACTGCCTAGGAAGGAATACTGCGGAAAGGGATCTGACAGTCATAGTGGACCACAAACTAAATGAGTCAACAGTGTAACACTGTTGCAAAAAAAGCGAACACCCTTCTGGGATATCTTAGCAGGAGTGTTGTAAGCAAGACCCAAGAAGTAATTTTTCCGCTCTACTCTGTGCTGATTAGGCCTCAACCGGAGTATTGTCCAGTTCTGGGCACCACATTTTAAGGAAAGATGTGGACAAATTGGAGCGAGTCCAGAGAAGAGTGGGAAAAAATGATTAAAGGTCTAGAAAACATGACCTATGAGGGAAGATTGAAAAAATTGGGTTTGTTTAGTCTGGAAAAGAGAAGACTGAGAGGGGACATAAGTTTTCAAGTACATAAAAGGTTGTTATAAGGAGGAGGGAGAATAATTCTTTTTCTTAACCTCTGAGGATAGGACAAGAAATAATGGGCTTAAATTGCAGCAAGGGAGGATTAGGTAGGACATTAAGAAAAACTTCCTGTCAGGGTGGTTAAGCGCGTGAATAAATTGCCTAGGGAGGTTGTGGAATCTCCATCATTGGGGATTTTTAAGAGCAGGTTGAACAAACACCTGTCAGGCATGGTTTAGATAATATTTAGTCCTGCCACAAGTGCAGGGGACTGGATTAGATGACCCCTCTCGGTCCCTTCCAGTCCTATGATTCTGTGAAGATTGGGAGAGCACAAAGGTGGCTTTTCCCATTGTCCCTCTGGGCTGCGAGTTCTGTGAGCCTAGCTCAACGGAGAGTGGCCACATGACTAAACAACATTTGGACTGCACAGGCTGGTTGATAGCACAACTCACCAGCTGCTACACCTAACATGAATTGTAGCCTGTAGCTACATTCCCACTGCATTGCTAGCTTAAGTGTCAGCAGCACTCAAGCTTCAGTCCACTCTCCACCACCCCAATGGACCAGCTAGTTCTCATTTAAAGCATCACTTTACCTGAGCTAGAGATTTGTGTGTGTAGACAGGAATCAGGTTAGGGGTAACATTGAGTTATACCTTGAGCTAACAATGCAGTAAAGACAAGCCCTCAGTAAGAAGATACAAATTATATGAATAACATTAACTCTTTCTCTGTTAATAGTAATTCAGGGACAGATGAATCACTGGAACTACTGTACCATTTAGTTACATGCAGGGAAGAATGCATCTTTCATCATTTTTGAAGAATCCATCTTTAGACAATAAAATTGCCCCTTAAAATAAACTGTTCACAGGACATGTTATATCACTGTTGTCGTTCCCTTCACTAAACATTATCAGCTGAGGTCTACAATAATTCTGTCTGTTGCTTCATCTAAGAATAACGTCTTCAGATACGCCTGAAGCATACGGGCTGAAATGTCTTCAGCTGACTTTCCTTTCCTGCTCTCTGCAAGCTGAACTAATGGATTGCTCTTTCCGAATACATACAGCACGTGGCAGAATGAACCAGTACTGAGGGGGGACTTATAGCACCCACATACCTCAGGATTGTGGAATTAAAAAAAAAGTAGGATAGTAGGTCAGAATGTCAACTCTCACAGCTCGCATGAATATTGAGGGGTCAAATCGTTCCCTAGTTCCAAATGTAATCAAGGACGGGTAACATTGGCAGCAGTCGTAGACTTTCATTATCTGTTTATATAACTGAGCATAGCCGGACATCTTGGGCCAGATCCTCAGCTGGTGTCAATGGAGCTGTGCCAATACAGTTTAATGGATCTGCCCATTAGTTTTTTGGGTTTTTTTAGTTGTAGCTGCTCCATTGATGGTCTGGAAAGCTAAGGATTCTCCTAAGGCTGCTCTAAGCTATGCCAGGGACCAGGCCAGCATAGAACTGGGACCCACAAATATTGCCTTACAGCCCCCTCCCCACAGTGGTATCCAGTGTGTATTGGCCTGATCAAAAGCCCCTCAATGTCAATGGGAAACTTTGGGTCAATGGGGTTTGGATCACCCCAACTGAGCACAGCTAAGAAGCTAGGCCTACATCAGTGTATTTACATTCATTTCATTCCTTTTCATGTTGGTACTGCAGTTTGTACTATTTTTATTTTATTTTATTTTATTTTATTTTTTACTTGTAAAAATCCACTAGGTGCCCCTCTGGTGACTCTTTTCCTCTCCCCATTGCAGGTCACTGCCAGGGAAATGGGTACCGCGTGGGGTTTGGCCAGTGTTCAGGAAAAGTGCTTCCAGCGATCTCTGCTCCGTGATTACCTGCACAAGGTGACTTTCCAGGAAGGGAAGAAGCCTAGCCACATCCCTGATGTAACCATTCTCTGACATAAAGAAATTAAAATCCGTGTGCGCACATGCACGCATTCAGTTTTCAAATCAGTATTTTTGATATAAATGATTGGAGTTTCTCAAGTATATTAACTGTTATCAATAAATATCTTAATGATGCAGTTGCCTTCGGTGTCGTCGTCGTCTTCTTATGACTGTAATACTGTCCTGGTTAAGTCCCCATAGATGTAAGTAGAGTCCTCATACACAGTCCATTAGTAGTGGGCATTCTGAGCTGGGGCACCCTGATTTTCTCCAAGTACCTTGACAGATGTAAACACCAATGAGTCAGAGGAGGAGCTTTGCACGGTACAAGACAAGAGTAGATGGATTATATTAGCAAAGAAAATGTAGACCGAACATTTTGAGCCATGAATGGGGCGGGTTCTTGTAGAGTAACCTTCTGTGAGAAGTGGGGGGACACCTTATTGTTGAGACACTTAAAAGCACTACAGCAAGCAAGGAAAATAAGGGAATCTTTGCATCAGTCTTCACCACAGAGAATAATTGGGAGATACCTGCCCCAGAGTTACTCTTGCAGGCAATTCAGGGGAGATAGTACTAGGGACTGAGATGTTGCCTAGATTGATAGCTTGAATGCTAAAGAGTCACCAGGATGGGATGGGAAATTCTTTCAGAATTCCTGGATTAAAGAATTAAGTGGATGAACTGCTGGCAGAAATACAGGAAGAGATTCTCCCCACCTCTACACCTTATACACTGCTCTAGCACTGAGTAGGGGCTGTACAGGTGCCCCAGGAGAGAATCCCTCTGGTGCAGGAGGAGTGCAGAGTACCCTGGTGTAGGAGGTGAGCTGAGAGCCGTAGGGTACGTGTCCATAGTTTATACTGCCATGGACACTGGGCTGCAGAGCAGTTCTCAGGCAGCCTTCATGAGGCTGCCATAAATGAAAACTGCCCCCAGGGCTGCTCTAATTTATGCTGGGGGCTGCTCCCAAAATCCAGACATAAAAGCGATCTCGGGCCGCATGGCCCAGAAGCTCAGCACAGAATCAGACCCACATGATTTACCATTTAAATCAGCAGTTCTAGTAGAGACCTAGAGCTCAGGCAGTGTCATGCTGATTATTTTTTTAATTGCTAAGGTTGATCCTAGGAATTATAGACCAATACGCTTTGCTTCAGTAGCAGGTAAATTAGCTGCAAAACATTTAAAGCTAGGTTTAAAATCCTTAACTGAGTCTGAAGTAATATGGCAATGAACCAGCCCAGCTTCTGTACTGGAAAAATATGCCTCTCTAAGCTGCTGGAATTCTTTATGGAAGTCCGCAGTAGAGATAACTTCTTAAACTTTTCAAACCCGCTTTGTTCAAGTCCCTGGCATGAGGCTCTTCAGGAATCTGAGGCATGATTGGGCTGAGAGAGAACGGTTTGTCCTGGGTAAGAAACTGGTTGAGGGGGAGAACAGATCTGTAATAAATGGTCTGGTTTCAGTAGAGGAGGTTTATAGCTGGGTGCCCTGAAAGTACACTATAGATCAGGGGTCAGCAACCTTTCAGAAGTGGTGTGCCAAGTCTTCATGTAAGTTTTCGTGTGCCAGTAATACATGTTATCGTTTTTAGAAGGTCTCTTTCTATAAGTTTATAATATATAACTAAACTATTGTTGTATGTAAAGTAAATAAGGTTTTTTAAATGTTTAAGAAGCTTCATTTAAAAATAAATTAAAATGCAGAGCCTCCTGAACCAGTGGCTAGGACCCGGGCAGTGTGAGTGCCACTGAAAATCAACTCGCGTGCCGCCTTCGGCACACATGAGCCATAGGTTGCCTACCTCTGCTATAGATATATTCTAGATCGGGGAAAGGTCAACAGTGAGGTGACAAAGTTTGCATGTGACACTTGTGTCCCTGTCCTCTCTGCGGGACGTGAGCTGATAGATCAGGTAAAGCCAGAGCTAACTAAGTGACTGTAGACTCAGTAGTAACGTACACTGTGTTGCTGTGCAGATTTGAGGAAGTGGAGTTTGTCAGAGACCTCCTGCTCCTATTACCTCTCCAGCCTTATAGAGGGCTTCCATAGGGTAAAGAAGAAGGAAAGAATGATATGCAAAGAGCAATCTCCAGCTACAGCAGGGTCCATCCACAGCAGGGATCCACAGGTGCAGATCACTCTGTGCTGGAAGTTGGAGGGTCTTAGACAATTGTCAGGACATCAAAAGTCAATGCCTCAATTCCTGTGGAAAAGCCCACAGGCTCATTAATGCCCATAAGTGGGGAAGGTCTCAGTTTTAGTCTCATGCTGTTACCCGAGAAAGGTTGCCTTTTACCATGAGTGTTTCCTTGCAGTTCAGTCTGTGCTCAGGGCTGTGCTCCAGTTTTCTCGAGTGTAGGGGTAATACCAACAGTGAATATAAGAACAGCCATACTGGGTCAGACCAATGGTTCATCTAGCCCACATCCTATCTTCTGCCAGTGGCCAGTGCCAGATGCGTCAGAGGGAATGAACAGAACTAGGCGATTTTGAGTGATCCATCCTCTGTCATCCAGTCCCAGCTTCTCGCAGTCAGAGATTTAAGGACACCCAGAGCATGTGGTTGCATCCCTGGCCATCTTGGCTTATAGCTGTTGATGGACTTATTCTGTATGACTGTATCTAACACTTTTTTTTTTTTAAGTTATATTTTGGGGCCTTCACAACATCCCCTGGCAATAAGTTCCACAGGCTGACCATGTGTTGGGTGAAGTACTCCCTTTTGTTTGTTTTAAGCCTGCTGCCTATTAATTTCATTGAGTTGTGACCCCTGGTTCTTGTGTTATGTGAAGGGGTTGATAACACTTCCCTGTTCACTTTCTGAATTGTGCTTTGTGACGGCAAAGTACATCCAGAAAACACCCTCCATTTCATCTACATTGTGCTTAGGAATGTTGTCCTTGTTATCCTGCTCTCCAGGGTTCTCCGAACAATGGCTCATCGTACCCCAGTAGCTGCAATGGTAAGAAGCTGACGAAGGGTTCCATCCTGTACGGTGCGGAGTGCTCCTGTGAGATGCCCAGGTTCATACTGAAATCTGAGTTTGATGCTGGAAATACTGACAGGATGTACCTGCACCACAGGCGTGACCTCCTGTTTGGGCTGTGGTTGTCACCACACCCCACTGAGAGGGGAATCTTCTCCCCAGTGCCCAGTCTGAATAATTCAGTGAGGCACCAAGGAACTTTGCAGCAGGGGGCTGAGGAGCTGCTCTGAAGAGGTGACACCAAGCCCATCTCCACTCCCAACCTCCTATGCCCATGGTGAGCTCCTGGAAGCTCAGTGCCTGAACAGAGGAAATTGTTCCCAGTGCTTCCTTAAGGACACCTAGCAACCTGGTCTCCTTGATAATCACCATCAACAAACACAGGGTCCAGTATTACCAGTTCAGATAGTCTTGGTTAACCTCTCCCGCTAGTACTTATGTGTACCCCATCGGACAGCTGAGTGCCTTGCAGTCATTACAGAATTATCCTACCAACTCCTGGGCTGTTACATATACAGAACTGGGGAACAGAGAGCGCATGACTGGCTCAAGGTCATGCAGGGAGTTGGTGCAGAGTGGGGAATAGCACACAGATCTCCTGAGCTCTGGTCCCATGCCTCAACACACGACTTCCTTTCTATTCTAGTATTGGAATCCATCTCTTCTGCCATCCCATGCAATTAGTTCTTTACCAAGTATGGCTGAAATCCTGACCCCACTAAGTCAATGGAACCAGCATTTCACCCTATAATGTTAAACATTGCTTAAAAGGTGGGAAATGTTTCATTGGCCTAAGAGCGTTACTGTTGTATGGACACCATGATGCTATGGTCTCACTGGAGACAAAAAGGAGGAGTTTCCTGTATGCTGAAGGAAAAGGTATTTTCTGAAAAGGCAGGGTAAAATCTGTGTTGACAACAGCTGCTGATGGCCAGCCAACCTGGCATGTTGTTGTTAATGGGCTCTGATCTTGATGTACACATACTAATTACGGTTTTCATTCGGGTAGTAGCATAGCTGCAATGGTCTCGGAAGACAGATGTGTTTATTGGAAACCTATAAATCTTATGTGTTGTGTTCTTATTTCTTGCAGAACTAAAGGTAGCCACCATTCCCAGGAGCTGAACTTCTTTTTTTTAAAGAGAAATCTCATCTATGCAGTCGTCCCCAGCACGACAAATGGAAAGTGCGCTTTCTGCTTAAGTAGCGAGAGAGGGAGCTGCAGGAAAGGTTAAGTGACAGTCAGTGCATGGAGTCTGGTGTGTGAATGTTTTAAACTGCTCCATTCTGTTGGTTTAAGCCCTCAAGACCTGAACACTCCCTGAAGTTTGAGAGGTTCTGTGAATGGAACATATGTAAGATCCAGGTCCTGCTCCTAGCATAGCCTTTATGGAAAACCAGCAGTACTGTCATGTATGACTTCTCCACTGGAGGGAGGAGGATGGCTTCAGATGTACAGGGTGAAATCCTTGTCCCATTGATGTCAAAGACAAAACTCCCACTGATTTCACTGGGGACAGGATTTCACCCACTATATATAAAGAACATTTAAAAAAAATGCATCCACTATTCAGGCTTGCATCCAGTACCATCTGAGCAAGGCTCCATTGACCACATGGGGCCAGATTCTGATCTCATCTACACAAGTGTAAAAATGGAGTAACATCCTTGTAAATAAGATCAGAACCTGGCCCATAGAGTGCAGATTTCAAACACAGGCAGGAGAAAATACTTGGCATCTCTGTGGACAGCTCAGTGACATCATCTTCTCAATACACAGCGGAGGGCAAAAAACAAGATGCTGTTGAGCATTATGAAGAAAGAGAGGCTTTGTTTCTGTCGAGAGCTGTTTCATTGCATGCCCACAGGTTCGTCTGATTGCTAGGAGAGCCTGGTCCAGTGGGAAAGAGACTCAGGAATCCTGGGCTGCCCAGTCACCTGCTCTATCACCTTGGACAATTTACCGGTACTTCACCACTCTGCTCCTCCTCCCACCCTTTGTCTGTCTTGTCTACATAGATGGTAAATCTCTTACTATGCATGCGTGCAAGTGCCTAGCACAGTGGAGCCCTGATTTTGGTTGGGGTTTACAGGTGCTACTAGTACAACTAAATACAGATAGTTTAAAAATCACTAGAGAGCTTTTTAAATGAAAGGAACAGTGCATTACACAAAAGCGTTGGAATGGCCTGGTATAAATCGATGGCACATGCTGGTCTTGACTGTGTCCAGTTTTGCTTTACTCATCTCATAGAGCAGTGTTTCCCAAACCTGGGACGCCGCTTGTGTAGGGAAAGCCCCTGGCAGGCCGGGACAGGTTGTTTACCTGCCGCGTCCGCAGGTCCAGCCGATCGCGGCTCCCACTGGCTGTGGTTTGCCAGTGCAGGCCAATGGGAGCTGCTGGAAGCTGCGGCCAGTACGTCCCTCAGCCCACGCTGCTTCCAGCAGCTCCCATTGGCCTGGAGCTGCGAACCGTGACCAGTGGGAGCCGCGATTGGCCAAACCTGCAGACGCAGCAGGTAAACAAACCAGCCCGGCCCGCCAGGGGCTTTCCCTACGCAAGCGGCGCCCCAAGTTTGGGAAACACTGTCAGAAAGCAGTGGTTCTGAACTGGGGGTACGCAGAGGTCGTGTAGATAGTTGCCTAGTTTTACAACAGGCTACATAAAAAGCACTAGCAAAGTCAGTACAAACTAAAATTGCATACAGACAATGACTTGTTTATACTGCTCTGTATACTATACACTGAAATGTAAGTACAGTGTTTATATTCCAATTGATTTATTTTATAACTTTATGGTAAAAATGAGAGGCAGCAATTTTTCAGTAGTAGTGTGCTGTGACACTTCCGTATTTTTATGTCTGATTTTTGTAAGCAAGTAGTTTAATTAAGGTGAAACTTGGGGGTACACAAGACAAATCAGCCTCCTGAAAGGGGCACAGTAGTCTGGAAAGGTTGAGAGCCACTGTCATAAAGCATATAGCAACAATAGAAAAGGTGCCCAAAGCTACAGAGTTTGGGCTGTAAACACAGCAGGGGATTGTTTAAGCCCCAAGACAAAGTTACAAATGAGCGGTACCCAGGGCATCTGTCAAATATAATGGAGATTCACGGGGCAAAAGAGAGCTTCAGCTCATGCACCAGTATGTAAACTTATACAAACAATGATTAGAAGGTTTTATTTCCAAAGTTCTATCCTCCACTCCAGTGACTCAATGGTTTGCGCGCCCCCCACCAAAGGATTTCCCTTTACCTGCAAAAGCTTTCCCTGGAATTAGGTTCCTTAAACATTAAAAGGGGCTCAGCAAAACACAGTCTCATGGGTTCCTTAGCCTAACCCAACAGAAGTCTATTTCTCCAGGCTTTGCTCAGATCCCCAGCTTACAGGAGAAGACAGACAAAATAATAAAAATAAAATCAAAATGGAGCTCCCACATCCTCTTCTCTCCAGCAGCTCCACTCTTGTGTGCTTGCAAATGAGCACAGAGAGGAATTATAACTCCAAGGGGAGCAAATGCTCCCTGAGAATCCTTTATCTTTTCCTGGATCCCCAAAAGCCCAGAAATGTGTCCTTATTCTCTGGCAAAACACCTGGGTGTTCTTATTTATTAGGTGTAAGAGGCGAGGGAAAAGAGAGAGAGAGAAAATGCTTTGTGAACAAGTGAGGAAAAGATGTAAAGGAAACATGCATCAGGAAGGTAAATCATCGGTCTTAATTCCTACCCTGAGCTTCTTTATGCTTCACAGTCAGGCTTTTAGAACTTGATGAGGTCTATGCTTCCAGGCCACGCATGCTCGTGGTTGTCAAGATCATGACAGAACTCTGATGTGCGTATTGTCAGTTCATACAATTAAAGGTCTGAGAGGTTAAGTATGGATTTCTGCTGAATCCGTGAGCATAGAAGCACGTAAATCATTGCTGAACTCTGGAGAAATAAGTTAGATTTGCTTTCTTTGTTTGCTTATATATGCCGATGGTCTCTCTTTCCAGGGCTCACCCTGCAAACATCTCCATAAAACACATGCTCATAGCTCATAACGCCTTAATTAGCCGAGCCCACAATGTCTGGTCATAAAATGGTTTTCAATAATTGTTCAGAGTAGAATTAGTGATCTCATTAAATGGAACTTCAGGAGAAATTGGTAGATCAAATTTACATTGACCCTGGCTTTCAATTCCAAGCCAGAAGTATATATGGTAGGTTAAACTAATTGTTCTGTTTAGGATGTTAGCTGCATTGCTGCTTGGTGGGAAGGGAGAATATACTTTGTAGTTTCACCAAGAAATACATAATGGTTTAAAATTAACCTGTGTATTTAGACGTATCAAACATCAGCTAAGAGTGCTCATGCTGGGCTCTGGGCTGCCCTACCATTACTTTAAATTACAGATTGGATATAATCCATGCATACACCACTCAGCTGCTCCTCCTTTCGAGGGACATCACTCATTTTAGTCTGAGTTCAACACACATTTGGTTTCCTGTCACCTTTAATGCTGAAATGTATTTTCATCAGAAACAAAGAACTATGAAGGTGCCACTCCAGGAAGAGTTACTTAGGCGAAAGGAATGAGCCTCTCCGCATTTTAAGTTTCCTGCGTGGATCATTTTTGGTCTATCTCATATCCAGTAAATTTAACTTCCTCCTTTAACAAAAACTGGAGTTCTTCAAATCCCAATAACCCACAATACCTTAGAGCTATTCCCTGCTATCTGGTCCCTAGCCTTCCTTGAAGGCCCAAAAACAGATTGACAGCTTGGGGAAATGGACTGCTCTGGTAATCTACAGAAGAGATGGTTCTCCTCCCCTTTATTTTAGCTTAAATCTTACATAACAACTGATGCTAGTTTAGGAATACGTGTGTGAATATGCTTTCTCAAATGCCTCTGTACATATCCAAGTAGCACCATGCAATTAATTGATGAATAAGCTCTCTGGATATATCCAGCCACAAGCTGATCCTTATTGATTAAACTAGAGCTGCATTTTGCCATTCTGATGTTGCCTAAGGTCACATGGCTTCCTTAGAAAGGAGATGATGAAGTATGCTGTCATGACTTGTTCCATTCCAACTGTCCTCAGTCACCCAGATTCTCGATTTTCAGTTGTCAGCACATTTTGGGAGTGGGAATGCAGTCCTCTTCCTTCTATTTCTGCCTCTGTTATGCACTTCATATTAATTGATTTGCAGGATAAGTAAAATGCCTTGCCAAGAACAAACAATATGAGCTAGTCCTCTACTATATTATGCAAACTCAGATCCTGATTTCAGTGGGAGCTGGGCTCCTAAATCCCTTTGAGGACCTGGCCATGCTGTTTATAGGAGAAACACATTCACAGCTGATGGTGGTGCTCAGCTGATGGTGTCAGGAGCTGTAACAGAGCAGAGGAGCAAAATCTAGAGGGAGCAGAGAGAAGCAGTTGGGAGCATGGCTTCAAAATAGAGAGACTATAGCCAAAATAATCCCCCAATTTCCAGCCTAGGACTCCAGAGCGGTACCATCCTGCTCTGGTCCAAATCCCAACCAGTATGAATTTATCTAGTTCTCCTCCCCCTCAATGTGGAGAGGAATATGCAATAGCCTCTCTGAGCTAAGATTCCCAAGCACTTCACTCCAAACTCATTGGTTTAGATTAAAACATACAATAAATTTATTAACTACAAAGGATAGATTTTAAGTGATTATAAGTGATAGCAAACCGATCAAAGCAGATTACCTAACAAATAAACAAAAATGCAAGTTAAGCTTAATATACTAGATAGATGGGGTAAGAATCTGCTATTCATAGCCAGACTGATGGTACAGGCAGACTTGTAGATTCTTAAGGCACAAGCTACATCTGCTTTGCAGCTTGGAATCCCCAGGTCTTTCATACACAGGCTAGAAATCCCTTTAGCCTGGGTCCAGCACTTCCCCCAGTTCAGTCTTTGTTCCTCAGGTCTTTCCAGGCATCTTCTTCTGTGGGGAGTAAAGAACAACAGATAATGTCACTCCCTGCCTTATATAGCTTTAGCATATGGCAGGAACCCTTTGTTTCAAAACTTGATTCTCAGACTGGTTTGTGGAAAAATACTGACATCCCAAGATGGAGTCCAGAATCAGGTGGCCTGGTCACATGTCCTTGTAGAGTCGTGGCAGCTATTACTTACAGGCTGTCTGGAATGTTCACAAGAAGATTAAGTTCTTCCAGGATCCATTGTCTTTGCTGATGGGCTGTCAGCACTGTCTGGCTTCTTCATTGTTGTACTAGTTGTGAGTGTCACCCAGAGTAAGCACAATTGAAATACAGATACATAGTCAATATTCCTAACTTTAGATACAAAAATGATACCTGCATACAAATAGGATAATCATATTCAGCAAATCATAACTTTTCCAATGACACCTCACATGACCTGTCTTGCATAAAATACATAAGTGTGCTATAATATTGTATAATAATATCACTATGAAGAATATAGAGTGCAGTGTCACACTCATCCCATCAGTTTGGACTCTAGGGTGGAAGGGATAATAATCCCTGACAAGGAGAAACTGGATCTCTTTCCGGCTGTTTGGACTCTCACAGGGCTGGAGCTATGTAACAGAAGCAGAGATTCCCAGGGTCAACCTGGGTTAGCCCCAAAAGACATTGAATGCAGACAGATTGCTACTATGGGGGGGAGGGTAGCTCAGTGGTTTGAGCATTGGTCTGCTAAACCCAGGCTTGTGAGTTCAATCCTTGAGGGGGCCATTTAGGGATTTGGGGCAAAAATCTGTCTGTGGATTGGTTCTGCTTTGAGCAGGGGGTTGGACTAGATACCTCCTGAGGTTCCTTCCAACTCTGATTAAAAACAAAAAACTCTGTCACCTTTCAGAACCACAGACTATAACTCATATGTGAATATATGTTTATCTGCTGTAACCTGTAAATAACTCTCTTTACTTTATCCTAGTTAATAAAGCCTTAGTTAGTTTACTATAGGTTTGGCTACCAGCATTGTCTGTGGGGTGAAATGTGAGGTTCAAAGTGACCTGGGATAAGTGACTGGTCTCTTGGGTCTGGAAGCAACCTGAACTTGTTATGTTCTTTGGTGTAATACAGCAACCAACTATCACTAATTCCAGCTTGCCTGGGTGGCAAGATAGACTGGTTTGCCCAAGAGGACTGTGTGTAACTCCATCATAAAACTGTTACAGTGATCCAGAAATTCACATTTGTTACTGGGTTGGTGAAATCTAATTATCGAACACACCACCAGTTTGGGGTGTCTGCCCTGAGGTCAACATCACAGTTGTGAACCACTCCAGACTGAGTGGCAGAAAAATATGATTAATTTAAATTCCAAAATGTATGTGACCAGGATCTCCGTACCAGAGAGAACTCTCCAGAAATCAGCTGAAATGGGGCTTTTTGTATAGGTAGCCGGCTTGATTTTGATTCAATGCATTTCTAAATCAGGAGTGAATTGAATTCGTCAGTGAAATTATGCCAGTGTAAAACTGGTGTAGGTGATGTCAGAATTGGGCCTAGTGCCTCCAAGGAAGCAGGACAGAGCTGTGAAAAGGTGTGTGAGGTTTAATCTATGTGTGATCAGCTCGAGCGCAAAGCTGTAGGGGCAGCGGATCCTTCCGGGACGATGAGGCTAAGCCCCGCCAGTCACATCACATCCATGTAGTGTGGCTGATGTACCGCACGGTGCAGAACAGCCTGCTGCCACTGGAGAACTCCTGGCAGAGCTGTTCCTGTTGCTGGAAGCTGTGCTACAACTGATCGATGACATATGTACTTCAGGCAGCAGAGGGAGGTGGCTCAGAGCCAGGAATACAGGCTTCTGTGGAGCTATTTCAGTTCTGCTCCACAAAGGCAAAGTAGAGGGTTACCTAGGACTGGAAGGGCCCTCCTGGGCCATTGACTCCAGTCTCCTGCTATTGCAGGCAACCCCGTCAGATAATCCTGCTCATAAACTTATCAGTCTCTTAAAACTAAAGCTAGGGCTGTCTTGCATGATCACTGGTGCCCTCTACCCCTCTTGCATCCCCACCATTTTTAATGGGCACCAGAGGCCACTAAACAGATTAAATACATAGTCCTGGTTCTGCAGCGTTTGCAAAGTCTATTTACCGTGTTCATGTTAACAGTCAGACCAATGTGAGATGCAACTGGACAGCTCCTCTCCTCCCCTTGCATCTATGTCATATGTAATACAGGTAGCCAGATGCTTCGATGCCACCTGCTTCATCTCCCTTTGTCAGGACGATAGAGACTTCAACCTATGCAGGCCACAATGTGCAGGAACCAAGACTCTCTTAGGGCATCTGGGTGGCCAGAGCAGAAGCACGTAGTCTTCTCACCAGGGCTTGCAACTCCTGCGCTAGCCTTGCTCGTTGACTCCTGCGCTAGCAGTGGGAGACCGAGTTACCCTCTCAGACCCACAGTGAGTCACCAGGAATGACATTTCTGGCTGTGCTGCTGTTGCGGTTTCCTAGCAGGCATCATGCACATCCTTCTGTTTCTTTCAGGACAAGCTGTAAGCTAGCATTGGACAAGGTCTCGGTTCTGTAAATTCAGGGTTTTTTCTTACTGTTTTTTCTCTTTAAGAGTCTTTGTTACAAGCTCAGCCACATTTCCGGCTCCAGTTCCCTGCAGATTCACTGCTGGTATAAGCAAGTATAATTCCATTGACTCTTTCGGAATAGGGTTCATTTACAACAGGAAAGAATTTAGCCGTGTGTCACCAAGCTGCAAGAAAGTACTTTCAAAGGGTTTCCTCTCCTGGGTGAAAATACCATGAAATACTGTTGTTGGCCAGGTCGCATGCAGCACATACCAGCTCAAGCCGATGTGTTTCAGTGGATTTTAAATGTGCATCAATATTTTCCCCCAAAAATGTTCCTTGTTTTCAAACGTTACTCAATACAAATTCAGTCCAAAGTAAACAATTGCAGGAGCTTAGGCATCTATAGCATAGTGCCTCAGAATAATCATTAGGACAGGCTCCATTACATAGTGCCCTGCAAGCCAAGGGTTAACCTCAGCACCCCTCTTACACAGCTGATCAGGGAAGGGACATCAGAATTGCTGTCTGGCAAAGGTTGGCCTCCAAACTTAGGGTATGGCTACACTGGCGAGTTGCGGCGCTGGAAAGCCTCCACCAGCGCTGCAATTAGTAAGTGGCCACACCTGCAGGGCACTTCCAGCGCTGCAACTCCCTGGCTGCAGCGCTGGCCGTACACCTCACTCAGCATGGGGAATAAGGATTCCAGCGCAGGTGCTGCAGCGCTGGTCATCAAGTGTGGCCACACACCAGCACTGTGATTGGCCTCCAGGGTATAAGGATGTATCCCAGAATGCTTTTATAAATTACTCTCTTTGTTTTGTTATGCAGCCTCTCTTTGTTTTGTTATGAACGAGCTCCAATCGGAGCTCCGTTTCTTATCTAAAAAACAAACAGAGCTCCTGTTTGCTGTGATCATCTGTACCTGGCTGTAAACAATCAAATGAGAGGCAGGCAGGGAAGGAGTGAAACAGCGGGGAGTCGTGTTGGCTACAGGCTGTTTGCAATTAAGAGTTAAGACTAAGGGGTTGGAAACATGTTCTGATTTTTCAATGCAGGAAGCTAAACACACAGTGTTGGCTCCAAAAATCCCCTCTCTTTCCCCCCGCTCCCTGTCACACTAGACCCCACTCCACCCCCTCTTTTGAAAAGCATGTTGCGGCCACTTGAACGCTGGGATAGCTGCCCATAATGCATCACTCCCAACAGCGCTGCAAATACTGCAAATGTGGCCACACACCAGCGCTGGTAGCTGGAGTGTGGCCACACACCAGCGCTGGCCCTGCACAGCTGGATGACCAGCGCTGCAAACTACCAGAGCTGCAAACCGTAAGTGTAGCCTTACCCTTAGAGGTCATAGGACCTCTTGGGACAGAATTAGCTCCCTCGTGATTTCCACCTAGGGTCTACAGGGAACAGCGCTACAGAGAGCGGCCACACCCCTGCTCTAACTCCAATCCCCTCACTGATCCTTGTGTGTGAACCCCTGTATTGTGCTAGGGAAAGGGGGATGGTACTAATTACTCCCGACTCCAGCGTAGGGAGGAGGAGCTCTGTCTACAGCTGCTGCTTTCCATGACCCTTTATGCAGGAACACTCCAGCCCATACTTATGAACACTTAGAGCCCAGTATCTGTGAGATCTCCTCTACGTAGCTGGTGAACAGGCCATCTGGAAGTGGTTGTATAAAATGATGATCGTACCCCGTCACTGCTGTCATTTGAGAAAGGCAGGTAAGCTTAGAAACGCCAGAGGTTCCACAGCTCACAAATGTATTCTTTTATTCAATTACTCTTGTGTGTTGAAATGTTAAAGGCCCACCATTGGAATGGGTTTCCTGATCTTCTCTCCTTGTTAAGCCTGTGAAGCCAGACCATCGAGCAAACATTAATTTTTTTTACCAAAGCTTTCAGGAATTCACACATGGTGGGATCATTTCAGAGGCAAAGATTTGTAGTTGCCTGTTATGTGCTGTGAACTTCCTGTTTCTTTTACAGTTATTAAAGAGCAGTGAGAGATTTACTCAGGGAATTCTAGAAGTCCTGCCGCCATAATCCTGCTAGTGTAAAACAAAGTGGTCATAGCTTCAGGTTTCATTGTTGCCTAATTGATTTTGCTAAATGAAACTAGTGGAACAAAAAAGAATCTGTTTGTACCATGAAATTATTTTAGATGATACATTAACTGAGTTTGCACCTGCCTAGAATCCTTGTCCACATACCTCCCCCCTTATGCAATAGGGTTAAAATTGCAAAGGATCAAGGTACAAAGGGCCAGATCTTCAAAGATGGGTGCAGCAGTTGCACCAGGACACGTGCATGCAACTGGCCACTTGTTAGTACAGACAAGGTGCTTACATGGGCGAGCTACATGCACAAAGGTGGATTTTGCAGGGGCAGCGAGAACAACTGTGCCCCAGTTCACCCCAGCTTTGAAAATCTGGCCCACAAAATACCATGTCCCTTGGAAATTGCCCCCATAATTCTACCATGGGGACACCTCTCAGTAAGGGCTAGAATGTCACAGCCCTTACTCACAAGTACAGAGGCTATAGGGGAATTAGTTCCCTCTGACTCCCCTGGCTCGGCCCTGCTCAGATTGTGGCTCCAGAGTGGTGAGGAGAGCACTGGCTACTTGTCTGACACATTGGGCTGTGAGCAAGCTGGAAGAGAAGGATGTAGACAACTGCAGGGACAGTGGGAGGGGCTTCCATTTGTCAGCCATAGTAGTTGTGGGAAGTGAAGCTGCTCCATGAAAGGTGTGAAGTAACCTACTCTTCTGTTCGTCAGAGGATGGAGATGGATGGCAGGAGAGAGCTCACTTATGTTCTCTTGGACCAAAGCAGCAGGGAATTGTGACTGAGTCTCTGGTCTACTTGCCACCTCTTACTCAAGGTAGAGGATAAAGTTACAATCTAGTCCTTTATAGCCCAATGAACAATTCAGACAGTAGAGACCAGCAGAATGGATTGTGAAGACCAGGAGAGAACCAGAACTGCCTTATTTTTAAAAGACAACAAAAACAAAGTTCTGTGTTGAGGCCATTTATTGTATTAGATAAAACACATTCACTACAAGATGAGTAGGTTTTCTGATTGTAAGTAGAGAATAATTATTTCAAATACAATGAAGTAGCCGAGGCACTTGTTACATGCAGTTTAAATTATTATCTATGCTCAACACTGCAGCTGTTTCTAACACAAAAGTTCCATTGACTTCAAGGGAAGTTACGTGATGTTGGGATTGCAGGATCAGGATTGTGTGTACAGTAGAATAATGTGTGCTGATTAAAGGACAGGAGAGAAATTGCCAAGTGGACACTCAGGAGGCAAGAAATAAGGAGTGTTTTTGCTTTTGGCACAGAAGTTCATATTGCCTTTTACTGATAGCCCCAAAGAAACCTGGGGGGTTATGCGAGTGAGGTGGCAGCAGACTGGGATGCAGAAATCAGGTCTTGTTTGCATGATCAATGAAGAAAGGAAATAGGCATGTGTAGATATGAACTTCAAATGGAGAGGTCTTATGACTGGGTAGATGCTTATGGAAATCCTAATAAGCATGAGGAATTCTCCTTTTACCAACAGAAGGATGAATCAAGGGAGGTTACAGCTGAAACAGAAATGCATTATTAGTAGAAAACAGACATATCCATAGGTAGCTCCCCTTGTATTGAATTGCCAAACTGCAACTCTAAGGTGGTTGCATGTTTTGCTGGATTGAGGACCTAGTGGTGACCCTACAGTAAGCCGAAGTGTCATGGGTGCAGATAAACATTCACTAGTGTGTTCACAAGCCTCATTTGCACTGTCGATTGGCCGAGCAGTTATGCGCGCAGATAACTTGCAAACAAAAAAGTGACTCTGGCCAATGAAGGGACTGATTCTGTTCCCCTTACTCGTGTTGGACTCTGCAATAAACTCAATGTAAGATACTATTCAACGTGACTACGGCTGACAAAATTGAGCCACCCACTCAGGGAGCAGAAACAATACCATGTGACCTAGGCAATAATTCATATAGTCTAAAGAGATACTCACAGTGCCGTAGCCAGGAACAAAATAGACGACCATTTGTTTGCACACACTATGCTGAATAACGTTCACATTGTAAAAATCCACAACCAGTTTGAGGATAACTGGCCAGCAGAAACAAGAGCTAAACTTGTCAGCTAAATTAGTGGCAATGGGTAATTCAACCAGGTCAGGTAGGTGGGTAGAGAGCTGCACTATCCAGGTAGGTCCTAGCATTTATAGTAAACTCCTTTCTCCCAAATGAACACCAGAAATGAACTGAGGGTGAAATTCATCCCAGTGCAGAAGTTCTGCACAATGCTCTCCACACCTCTTTGAGCCAGATTTGGATGCCCTTAATAATGTGGAATAGCATCTTACGCCACAAAGAATCCCTCTGAAACCAGTGGGATGATTAACGGAGCAAAGTGCTAACAACCAGGACTAAGAACAGCAGAATCTGATCCTTAAGGCAGGTGTTAAATGGTGCAGAGCACCTTATGGGGTTCCTCTGAAATGGGGGGAATTTAACCTACCCTATAATAAGTCTCAACCACTCCCTTTATTCCAACTTCACAAGTAATAACAATAAATTAATACTTTGTCTCTATATGCAGTGCTTCTTATTTACGGATCTCCAAGTGCTCTGCTGATCTTGATTAACCTTCAGGGCACAGTGGGAGGCAGGCAAATATTACTGTGGCTCAGTTTACGGATGAGTAAAGTGAGGCATAGAGAAATGAAGTAACTTGTCTGGTCATGTAACAAATCTGCAACAGAGCTGAGAATAGAAACCAAGGAACCTTAATTCCTAATTCCTTGCTCCAACCATTGGATACCCCCTTCCTATACAATGCACCCTACCACATGGAGGCAACCTTATCTGGGAAAGGCACCTGGCAGCATGGTAATGGAGTTGGAAATATAAGGGGCAAATAGCTAAATACCCCCCTCTGTGTGTGAGTAGCTGGATACCTCCAAGTTTGGTGGAAACTGGTTCCTCACGGATACACCCATGGCAGCTCTAGCTGAAACCTAGCATCTGCAGCATGACTCCTGTAGGGTAAACTCCTTATTACTCCATTAGTTCCTTGGACTCCCTTGAGCAAAACCTGTAGTCACTGCAGGAAGGCAGCTGTGGGTGAATTTTTGCAACAGAGACAGGACTGAAAGTTTTCTGGGAATAAAGAACCTAGGATTTATTTTTCAGAGGGAATTCCTTTCCCTCCAAACTTCAAAGCTGCACAATATAGTCTGGGTGCTCTTTGAATCCCTTTCTCCTCCTTATCTGCAATAATTAGTGAATGGTTAAGAAGGGGAAATAGGGAAGATATTTATATTACAATTTTGTGAAAATTTCTTCTATTAAAGGTACTTAATTTTGCCACAGCAGAATGCATGTTCTAAGCTGTTGCTAAATACTCTTCTTCTTACTGACCAGTAGGAAAATATAACCCCATCTTATCTAGAGTAGCTAGTTCTGAGTTACGTCTCTTCTTCTCTTGCCTTTGTTCCTTTAACCTTGTGCAACCCAGATGGGTAGGAACAAGGCTGACTCTTAACACCTGTAAATAAAAGAGGGGAGCAATTGTACATCTGCTCATTTGAAAATCACCACAAGTTTTGTGTATTTCATAATCCTGACCCTTGGAAGTACATTTCCACAATACTGCAGGGGAAAGTATGTGCCTAGAACTCAGTTAGCCAGGAATAAGTTTGTGCACACCTCTCTACTCCACCATATGAGCCATTTTAGTACTTACATTCACTGCCATCCCAGGGGCAGAAATTCCCAGGAGACTTTGCACACCAATAAGGTATGGCATTTTTCATAGCCTTAGACTTTGCACACCTATAAGGTGTGGGATTTTCATAGCCTTAAGAGCCACACAAAAACAGCTGACAAACATACTATAAGCAACCCGTTGTCAAAGAAAGATCAAATGCCCTTATTGCTTTTCCAAGTACTGATAGCTATCCATCCTCTTATTTATTGGAAACAATATAGAAAAATATTCCTTAAGGAAAAAGAATGCCAGGTTGAGGTTTATATTAGAAGCTTTAAGGGAGCCTTATTGCCTAGAAAGCTTTTGTGCTATTCAAGTTACAATCATAATTTCTCTTGTTAATATATGAAGGTTATACCAGAAATAGGCTGTACCATCAGATAGGGACACAATGATGTTTACAACCTGCTGTGCAAGAAAATGTAACTGATATGCTGTATTTGCACCACTCTGTATCTCGGTTTAATATACATTCACCTTCTCTGAATGAAAAGGCCTTCCAGGTTGTGCTCTGAAAGCTTCCCGCAGTGTCCCTTTCAGTCATCCAGGTGCTGCTCCTCCCATGTGGAAGTTGGGATGGCGCTGTAAGGGTCCATGATGACTTTTGCACAGCGAATAATCATCACGATCAAGAAAAGGCAAAGGAAGACGAAACATGCTAATGTTAGTCCTTTGTCCACATCAACGTACACAGGCTCTGGTGTTGGGGCCTCCATTGTTTGCGTCTCTCCTCATCCGGGTTTGTGCTTACTGCTACCATCATCGTACACCTGCAAAACAACCATGCTGTCAAAACAGCAGGACCATTGACATGCATCACGAAGCATGGGGAAAATAGCGTTTTGTTGTCAATGGCAAAACTCCCATTGACTTCAATGGGCAGGATTGCACCCTGGTGGGTAAGAGAGGCTGGAAATGTTATGGGACAGAAGGCAAAGCGGGAGATAGAACCCAGGTCTGGCTCTTCTGGGGCGATGCCCATGTTTGTTAATTTAGCTCATTGCTGTTTGTTCCTGAGAGGCTAGTCAAGAGTGGCTGTTTTTATTGTTTTACAAGGAAAACTGTGTTAAAGGGGCACCATCAACTTGAAATCTAATCCATTGTTTGCTGATAAAAAAAAAAATCCAATTGCCACACCGGCCCCTACAGCCTCCTGTTTTTAAAATAGTTTACTCTTCACTGTTACTCTGTAAAAGACCCAGACAACTGTTAGGGGAACTGCCTATAGTCACAGTGCTGTCACTCGTGCAAAGCAAACAAAGGGAAAAATAGTAAAGAAAACAAACATTTTTTCCTATAAATTTCCTCTTTCAGCTGCAGCAGTTTTAGGAGTTACTGGCAATAATGGCAGTATTGCCAGTTCATGCTTTCCAGGGGGGGCACTGTGACTTTTAAACTCAAGGTGCATCAGCAGCCACTCTGCTCAGAATGGGATGGTTAGTGCAGGGTTGATGCACTGTATCATCTCAGAGACTCTCCAACCCCATTATCTAAATGTGTGAGTAAAGTGGGCTTGAGCACAGGACAGTGTTTGCTGGCCAGTTTCTGTAGCCTGCAAATTCTCTCTCTCTTAACGCGACTGATTTACATTGGGGCCCTAAAGGAGGGAAACTGACTCGACTTACAGAATGAGCGGTAGGAGAGATTTCCCTTGACATCCACCCTTGGTCAGGCTGGTGGGTGAAGGAGGCGAGGGCCCTTGCTGGAAAAGAACAAGAACACGGATTCATTCTTTAAACATCTTCTGCAACTTTGGAGCTAGTCGTTAATTAGCCATAAGCAGTTCCTTATTGTTCAGTAACATTCAAACACACTTCAGTTGGGGGAAAAGAAACTGGAGCTAGAATAAGCGACATCAAAAGGTGGTTTGCAATGGGAACCAGACACTAATGCAATGAAGTATGTCTACAAACAGGCCCTGCTTACATTTGAGAGTTTTACCGCCGAAAGTTCTGCCAGAATACGCCTGCCAACACAGCTATTTTGGCAGAGCGCATTCACATTTGGCTGCTATTAAAAAAGAAAGTACAAGGTGCTTTGGGTGCAAGGTGCAGGTCAGTGTAGGTGTATTCAAAGCAGTCCTCCATATTGTCCGTCGGCTCTGATGAAAGGGGCATGGTTGCCTGGGGCTTTTCGTACGGACAGCCTCTTTGTAGCAATGCTCCCTGAGAGGTCTGTACAGGGTGGCGGGGAAGGTGCCTTACTCTGGCAGGAGAAACTAGGCTGCTCTGCCTTGACATGTCTGAGCAAAGATCACTTTCTACTTGAGGGAAAAGTTCAGTGAAATTGTCCCAGCGGGCCAGAAAGCTGTGCGGGCACAGATAAACGGGCACCTCCACCAGGGGCAGAGGGCTCCTATGACTGCCAGATAGCAATGTGAGTCAGGCCAAGCCAGCTCCCCACCTGTTAACCACACACTATTTCTACCACTTTCCTGCAGCTAATCACAGCCTGCGGGTAATGTGTTCTGGACTTGAAAACCTGCATCCAATTAGTTTACAAAGCATTTTCTGCAAAATCATGTAGTTTGAATTGTCACTTATTGGTTTGCTTGTAGCTTACAATCAATGCAAGCGGGTTTTGGTTTTTTTTCTAATGCAGTGCATATGATTTGGTTACCGGCAGGCATGTGTACGTCAAATGGCAGCAAAAGTACTGGCAAAAGTATGGCTTTTCCTGTTTTCTTTCTGTCAGTTTTGCCTGTTACTGCCAGTTCATGCTCTTAAAATAAACCAGCTACTTTAAAACAGAATTCCTTTGTTCCCTGCAGAGTCCACTGCCATTTTGAGAGAGGGAGAGGAAAAAGGGAGGAGACTGAAGTTTCAAGAGCTCTGAAGAACGTATGTTGTGCATTACTGGGGGGCAGTAAATTACACCTACCTCAGGCCCCTTTCCCAGTGTTGAGTTCTCTCTTTGGGTTCAGCTGGGTCTCCAAGAGCCACTGGTTCTTGGTTGGGCCTGCATATTCCACATCCCTCTCCTCATTCAGCTTCTCCTCAGCCTGCAGGTCCAGGGCACAATCCCGATTCAGTGTGGCATCGAACCCCTTATAATAGCGGCAGCTGTTGGGAGCAGTGCTAGACTTTCTGTTGTCCTCCTTTGCTCCTGGTAAACCTGCTGCAGCTTCTTCCCCTTTGCCCAGCATTGGTTCTTGTCCATGTTGTAACCCAGCTTCTGCATCTTCTTTGCAATATCAAGAGCTAGATCTTTGTTCCTGTAGGAATTCCACAGCTGTGCCTTCACAGCGCTTTCCCACGACAGGCCAAGGAACGCTAGCACCTCTTTGCTGGACCGGGCAGCAGCACGCGATTCAGCTGGAGCCATGCTTGTACAGCTGTGGTTGTAAAGGTGGCAGGCGGGTAAAGAGGTATTTCCAGAACATGCTTTACAGGGGGGCAGATTTCAGTCACTGTGACCCTGGGGCAGCAGAGTTAAAAATTTTGACCAGAGAGGTCATTGCTGCAGGGACTGTTGCATTGTGGGTTTGTTGCTGGAGGACTGTATTTGTCCATACAGGTACTTCTGCTCCCATTGGCCGTGGTTCGCTGCTCCAGGACAATGGGAGCTGCTGGAAGTGGTGCTCAGTACGTCCCTTGGCCCGCGCCGCTTCCAGCAGCTCCCATTGTCCTGGAGCAGCGATCGGCCGGACCTGCGGACAGGGCAGGTAAACAAACCGGCCCGGCCCGCCAGGGGCTTTCCCTGCACAAGCGGCGTCTCAAGTTTGGGAAACACTGTGCTAGAGGATAATAGCTGAGCCTGGCTCTGCTCTTGAGCTAACATCCAAAGGCATCAGAATCGAGAGCAACTGAATTGGGACTAAGGGCCCAGTTCAGGAAAGCACTTCAGCCCAAGTTGACACCCTTTGACTTCAAGCAGATAAAGTTAAGAGCTGTCCTGAATGGGGAAGCTGTCTGGAATCGGAGGTTTAAGTGAACAGCTAGCTTGGGCTTGATTTCTCTCTCCAATGTTGTTACCCTGTTACAGATTCCCACATATGGATTCTCAGCTAGGGCTGGTGGAAAAATTATCCATTGAAACTGTTTTTTGACAGAAAATTGTTTTTTGACTAAATAAAACTTCTCATAAAAAGTATTCAGATTTCACAGAAAATGTTGATCTTTTATAAAAGACATATTCTATCTAAAAGGGTGCAGTAGTGTGTATGAAAGGAGTTATTGACAAGACAGGACCATTACATAGCTGCTGTACAAGGACAGTTGACTGATTTCTTCATCTAGTATCACACAGTAAATACCCCTTGTGAACACCATGCCCATGGATCCAGCTAAGATAATGTTGCCATAATTATAATTCTGACGGTCACCATAATCAGAGGTGAAGTGCCTCAAATGGGGCCAATGAAAGTAAACAACTGAAGGATCCAGATACAACAGGACCCTTCCCCCACCCCAACCCCAACCCCAACCCCACCCTTACATAAAAACACTCTTTGCATCTGCTCAGAACAGAAGGGTTAACTCAGCAGTATGAAATAAAATGTACATTGGAGCTGATGAGTACAGTTGCAAATACTGGCAGGTCTGAGACCAGGGCATGAAATACTCCAAGATACCGATGTTTTTAAGTGCTGATGAGAAAGATTTGTGCCATGGTTCTCAAGCATGAAATACTGCTAAATATTCATGTGATCAAGACTAAACAGTACAAGTAGCATATGCAATACTTGTGGAGGGGGAAATCCACACATATTGCTAGTTATTAAGTAACTAGCACACAGGCCAGTACCATTCACTCCCCTAATGGCTGGATTATCACCACCTATCTTGGTGTATTATTATAGCTGGTTTTGTGACAAGATCACCATCCATTTCTACTGGAAGATCTATGACATAATGCAATGCTAGCCCTGGAGATCTAATGCTTGTACTCCAGGAGGTATGGGGGAAATGAGAACATTATTTTAGGATTTGGGGGGGTTGAGGATTAAGGAGCACATTATACTTTTATTCCACATGTGATATGTCCCTAAGACCTGTTGCAAGTATAGCAATAAGCTAAATGAAGTGTCTATTTTTGGACATGGCAAAATTCAGATGAAGTTAAGGGATGAGCAGAAGTAATCCAAATATCCTGCCGAGATGAAAAGACAAACTGCAATGATATCGAAGGACAGGATATATTTTCATGCAGCACTTCAGTATAATGGACAGGGATAGTTATGGTAAGAATTGCTATTAAGGTGGAATTTTGGACATGCAATATATACTACAGATCACAATTTTGAACCAGAGTCTTCAGTTGTTGCTATGCTTAAAAAAGATGTTACTCACGGACTGGGTTGCACGCTTTAAATATAGCCCCCGATTTACATTCTCAGTGTTGCTGGGATGGGGTGTTCACTCCGCACTTCACCTGAAAGGGTTAAAATAGGTTAATTAGCCCCTTCCCAGCTAATAGGCTGCACCTGTAGGAGAATTAGGCTGGCTAGGTGAGCCCTAATAGAAGATGAAGTTCAGATGAGCCAGTGTAGGCTGGGCTGCAGGGGATGTGTTCTATAGTCAGTCCCTAGGTGAGTATGTGATTCTGGCAAGAACCTGAGTGGGGTGAACTAGCTACAGGGAGCTAGAGGAGAAGAGTAGGAAGGAACATAAGGAAATAACAGAGTCTGGGAGTGAGTAGACTGTGGCTGCTGAACAGGGGGTCCCTGTGCTGGAATCCAGAGTAGGGGGCAGGCCTGGGTTTTCCTATCTGCCCTGGAGGAAAGTGACAATAGTCTTCAACTATAGGATAATCTAGAAAGGTAACGGCACAGATGATCCAGAGGTACCCTGGATGGGGAGACACATAATGATCTGGCTGGAGCACTAAGCCATGAAGAGAGAGCAGCTGAGTCATCAAGAGGGAGCACCCTGAGTTGCAGACAGAGGTTGCAGGGCTTGTGAATGAGCAGCAGAAGGGGATATTGGACCTGGAAGGAGCTAATTCCCCAGACCAGACATGAGGAGGTGCCCTGGTGGTAGGTGAACCCTGTTGCAGTTGCCAGTCCTCACAATGTTATCACTAGTCTCATGATATTTGGAGGTTTGTGAGGGGTTTTCTGTGTTTAATACACCAGCCCTTGGAATCCTGTGATTGTCAGAAATCCAGCTTCCCTTTTATTTAAAAAAAAAAAAGGCTTCTAGCCCTCAGAGTTGCAGAGAAAAGCTTGAAACTGTGACCTGAATGCATCCTAAAGGTACAAAAACCAGAAGGCAAATAAAAAAAGTTTTGGGGTTTTTTAGTCTCCTGCTGTTCTGCCAGTCTCATGAGTTATGGGGCCTGACTAATGATTAGTGATTTCTTTGGATTGGCAATACTGTTGCAGGATCAGGGCCTTAATAAGCTCACTTGTTCCACCATCTTTCAGTTGCCTGTCTTCTATGGCTGACCTGGTACTGATGAACCTCTATAGTCCATAAAATCAGTCTTGTCTCCTACTGTTCCTTAGCAGGAAACTAAGCTTTACATGACTGTTTTATGTTTTTTATTTCTCCTATATCAGTTAATAGATTCTTATTCTATAATAAATGTGGAAAAAGCAAAGTCTCATGACCAATGTATTTCACTGACTCCACTGTTCAAAGCATTCTGCAGATAGTTATGTTAATTGAAATCCTAAAAATGATACAAATGTTCAGTTCTTTGAATTCGGTTCCCTTGGTTGAACTCTGTGCTGATATTGGTATCCTGCTGCTGCCACTGCTTTTTCATATTTGAATCAGACTGCCAACTTACAATACACCCTGCCATCTTCTGCATCATTGCCTGGTGGGGAGGAGAGAGCAGTGGCATCAGCCCTTCCATTAAGGTCCCAATTCAGCAAAGCACTTCAGCCCATGTTTAAATGCTGTTTAAGCATGTGCTCGAGTGCTTTTCTGAATTAGAGCCTAATAACCATTGTGGGTATCAGTCAAGGAGTCTGTTGCTGCAGATCCTGTATATGTACAGGATTAACTGAGACTTTAGTGAACTAAACATATTTTCAGGATTCTTCATGTGGGTCAACTCATGTCCAAAGTGAAACACCCCATAATTATGTTGTGGTAAAATGGCAGAAGTGTACCTAAACTCACTGTGAGCTTCCTTGGGACTGCATTTGGTGCCAATCCAAAGACTATGGCTAGTGTATTAATCCAGAAGAGGAGGTCTTGGCTTGCTTAGGGTAGACTTCACAGGATGTGCTCTCAATTACAGCAGCAAAATGGATCTGCATGTGAGCTATGCCAGGAAGAAAAGGACAGAACAAAACTTAATAAAAAAGGCAAATGAAAACTCAGTCTCCTAATTCATGAACATCTGAGTATCTTAAAGACTAGAAGATAAGAGAATAACTAGAGGGAATAGATCAACTTCAAAGTGTTTGGTATACAAATGTAAACACCATAGTGTAGGATACAATTAACCTAGAGTAAAATTAATTGCTTCTAAACAGCTGGATTTTTAAAGATTAACTACACTGTAGTATAGAAAGCCTTGACTGAGGGCTTCAGTGATGAATGGGGCTTGGTGTGGGCTCATTGCACTGGGGTGACTTTCCAACCCCGGAGAATATAACTCTCCAGTTTCGAAACTGAACAAGCCGTAGGCTGGGAGTAACAGTTAATGCGATTTGGGAATACAGAAATGTACGAACTTGGATTGGTTCAAATTTGGAGCCAGTCATGGTTTTGTGCCCTTGAGACAATCTGCTTCTTGCTTTCCCTCTGCTCCAGGGGGAAGAGCCTTGTACCAGCCCTATATATGATGGACTACTTTCCCCAGTGGTAAAAGGTGGCAAGGTAATAATTGGAGATATACCAATCTCCTAGAACTGGACGGGACCTTGAAAGGTCATCTAGTCCAGCCCCCTGCCTTCACTAGCAGGACCAATTTTTGCCCCAGATTCCTAAGTGGCATCCTCAAGGATTGAACTCACAACCCTGGGTTTCAGCAGGCCAATGCTCAAACCACTGAGCTATCCCTGGCTGTGGGGAGAATGTCCCACCCACTAACCGCTACATGCATGGAAAGGGATGTAGCAGCCCCATGGAGGCTGTTCTTTCTTTTCTCTACACTGTTCCCTGTGCTGGCTACCCATACTGCAGGTGATACAGGGATACCTTATGGGCCCCAGTCTGGCCCTCTGAAATCTGTCAGGCGAACTCAGTGATATTGAGACTAGCCCTTTCCGCTCTCAGCGGACAGTATACAAATTGAACCGGTGTTAGACAATCAGATTGATGGATGCCTGGCTCTAATTTAGTGATACAGCCAATCGGCTAACAGTGTGCACAGGGAAGGAAATCAGTAACAGTCTGCGCTTCTGTGATTTACTGCAATTCAAAGGCTAGTGTATGACTATCCCTAGTCAGTCGTTGTCTGACTGTTTAATAATGGGTATGTACTTATTTCTTCAAATTAGCTGAAAACAGCAAACAAATGAAAGGGAAATCCAGAGAACAAATGACTTCCTTAGGAATCAAATTCCCTGAATTCCAATGGAACTCTTCACCCCATACAATAAGACCTGTGCTCCTTTAACTGCCCTCAAACCTGAGTCTAGATGAACTTTGCAGACAGGTCCCCAGCTTTGACTGTACCGGCAGGGGCGGCTCTAGGCGTTTCGCCGCCCCAAGCAAGGCGGCATGCCACGGGGGGGGATGCTCTGCCGGTCGCAGACGTGCCTGCGGATGCTCCACCGAAGCCGCGGGATCAGTGGACCCTCCGCAGGCACGTCTGCGGGAGGTCCACCGGAGCCGCCTGCCACCCTCCCGGCGACCGGCAGAGCGCCCCTCGCGGCATGCTGCCCCAAGCACGCGCTTGGCGTGCTGGGGCCTGGAGCCGGCCTGTGTACCTATCTGTTCTGCCAGGGGGTGGAGGGCAGCCCTGAATGTGGAGGGCACAGCTCTTGCCTACTGCAGCCTGGACATAGGAAGGTGATGGTGGCTTCAGGCTGCAAGGTCTGTGCAGTACCTTTTCAAGGTGCAACACAGTAAGCAATTGTCATGCTGCTGCGTCAGGCAAAATAAGGAGTCACAGAAATCATCTGGTCAAATGAAATTGTTGTCAAAGGGTATGGCTGTAGGAGCAAGATGTTGGGAGCAATGCTGACTTACACCAGGTGAGAATCTGGCCAAAGCTGCTTAGTTTTGCCTTTATTTTCATTGAAAGCAAGATATTCCCCGGCTTGCTCTTCCTTAGAGGACTGCCACAATTGAGATGGCATTTTTTTGCCTAATGACCTAATATCTTACGGACAAGCACATAGAGGAAATAGTATTAGTGAAATTTCTCTATCAGCTTTTAAACAGCCTCACCCCCATAGTGCAGCAAGAGTCGCATCCAGACGATGCTTATTCTCATCCAGGCAAGAAAAATTAATCATTCAAAATAAGCGCTGCTTGAGGCCTAATAAAGTTGATATGGTAACGACCTACCCCAGTAAGAGTGCATTACAGGTGGATTGCATAAACATTAACAGTGCCTAGTGTGGTTAATTAGTGTTTTCATGTAAATCTAAACATGAATTTCCATCTTGTTGGCAGCTGGAAGCACTGTGTGAGAGAGATTTATCAGCTCCCAATGACCTATTATGGGTTTCTTTCAGCTGTTTTATTTTTATCCTTAATTTCTTTCATTTAATAAATGGCTCTTAAATAGCAGCAAGGAAGAAATCTTCCATTTTCATCTGGCTACCTGCTGGGCTTGCCTCACCCTCATGTCAAGTGAGGTATATAGAATTCTTCATAGCTCTGCCTCAGTTTTCTTCTAGACTCTGCTCACTGCTGAGAGCTGGCTAGCGAGTCTGCTGTGAGAGCAATTTGGGCGGATAATTTCCATGTTGGCTAGGCTCAGGGAGATAGCTGCACTGTGGTGTAGCCAGAACAGATGCTTGGGGCTGTAACTGTATCTTTCCAGGCAGTCACCAAGCACATAAAACACCTATATTCTAATGAAGCAAGCAGAAGGGATGGGTGACAGGAGTTAAGCAAAAGATAAAGGTTGAGACTAGATACAAGGTCAGTTTATCTTTCTCTACTGCTCTTACTCTGGTGTGTAGCTTTAGTCACTCCAGTGGAGTTACTCTGAATACATGCTGGCCTCAGTGAGGGGAATGAGACCCACAGTATATTAACCTAAGATTCTATATTTATATGACTGGGAACAGTATGTGAAATTCTCCCTGCCTTCCTCGGAGAGCTTTTGGAGCCTTAATTCGGCTTCATCCGAAACAGAGCTACCAGAACATCCAAGAGTGTATGAAAACAGTTGTTTGTACTTCAGAATGGCTTGTTTCTGGTTTTTGATGAAGATTAAGGGCCATTCTTAATTTTATTCAAGATGGTTTGCTCAGCCCTCAGCTGGAAATGGGCTGTGTCACTTACACAGGCTTTTGATGAGAAGTAACTCTGCTTAACAGAATGCCCAATTATATGCAAATCAAATTCAGGCCTGGGGAAAGACCCATTTTGCAACAATCCCTAAGCAACAGAAGCAATCTGTCCTAGTGGGTGCATGCACATCCCCTAAGCTCCCCAGTGTCATTAGTCCATTAGACAAATTCCTAACTGGCCTTTGTACACAGAGCTCCTTTCCCTGTTTAACAGAAAATTTTCTCCCATTTCTCATAATAAAATATAGGCAATGTACAGGGAGGGGAGGACAGGGAAACCACATTGGATTTCATAAATACAATTGCATCCATACCTTCCAGATGCGAGGCTTTCAGTCATATGTTAGCATTCCAGTAACGTAGGTCTAAGTCCCAGTTGTGACTGTACCTAAAGTTTCATTGGTGCTCACAATAGCTTTACCTGCATACAGATGCTAATCAGATTCACTTCCACACAGACCTGGAAGCAATTCTATTGTCACCTAGGTCGCCTGCAAAAAAAACAAAAAAAAAAACCCCACACTCCTTTGCACATGCACAGTGAATGTTACCGATTTCCATTAAACTGCAGGGACTCTCTGTAGCAAGGGACTGAGGGGATATTCGGTCTGGATTCCCCTGATTTAGAGGAGAAACTCAATTTTTATTCATATCCAACTTTTCCCCAAAAGAACATCCCTGGTACAAAAATGGGGATTTTATTTAAATCCAAAATTCTTGATGTATTTTTGTAAATAATCTCATCCATAGTGAAAGATAATTCCGTTATGAGTTAACTGGGTCTCTGGAATCTTCCCCATTTCCTCAGCTGGCTTCTAGAGCTGGCTGGAAATCTTATTTTTTCTTTAACAAAAAACATTTTTCATGGGAAAACACCAGTTTGTTGAAAATGAATTTCTTTGCAGAAAAGGGTCAGTTTCCATACATTTTGGTTCTGTTTTTTTTTTTTTTAAAGAAGTTTGAAATTGTTCATGTTTCATTTCAATGTTTTCTCTAAATGAAAGATTCCAGTTCTTGTCTGAAATAATTGTTTCAATATTGAAGCCCATTACAGTCAAAATAGGATGTTGAAATATTTTTTAAAAAACCATTTTGATCTGACTTGATTTTTTTCAGACTTTTTCTTTTATTTTGTGAAAATTGAGGATTTTGACTTTGTCCCAGTTCAGGAAATGTTTTTTCCCCATCTCTATTAATTTTTCCCCTCAAGGATCCCATGATATCAACCAAAGAGGATTAGATACAGCTATTCCAGAATGCATCAATGCCACCGTTCACTCAAATGGGTTTCTCGTATGTATCACAATTTGCTCCTGTGGCTAGGAACTTAGCATGTTGCCTCCTTTAATGCTTCTAACCGCTGCTGAGCCATAGAATTAGAGGCTGGACTTAACACCCAAATTCAGATTCTCAGATGATGTTAAACCACAGGGCCAGTCCTGACCCTGAACTTTTTAAGTAACTGTAATCTCATCAGCTAATATAAAAATTGCTCAAATAATTGATCTCTTTTCCTAGTTTTGTCCCCAGATGCATGTCAAATGAATTCAACACTAATTTAAACTTCAGATGTATAAAATAAGAGTCTGGACACAACCATTCCATAATATTCCTAATAATTCAACTTTATAATCAGAAATAGTAAGTATTTAATGAAAGTGAAATACTGTGGTTGGATCCAGACAGATTAACTTTTCTGTGTCTAGAAAGTAGGGCTGTCAAGCAATTAAAAAAATTGTGATTAATCATGCAATTAATTGCACTGTTAAACAATACAATATAATTTTAAATATTTTGGATGTTTTCTACATTTTCAAATTGATTTCAATTAAACACAGAATACAAAGTGTACAGTGCTCACTTTATTTGATTACAAGTATTTGCACTGTAAAAAAAACAAAAGAAATAGTATTTTTCAATTCACCTAATAAAGAGATTGCACTACAGTACTTGTATCATGAAAGCTGGACTTACAAATGTAGAATTGCGTACAAAAAACCCTACATTAAAAAATAAAACAACGTAAAACTTTAGAGCCTACAAGTTCACTCAGTCCTACTTCTTGTTCAGCCAATCAAGTTTGTTTACATTTGCAGAAGAAAATGCTGCCTGCTTCTTGTTTACAATGTCACCTGAATTGAAAACAGGCGTTTGCATAGAACTGTTGTAGCTAGTGTTGCAAGATATTTACATGCCAGATGTGCTAAAGATTCATATGTCCCTTTATGCTTCAACCACCATTCCAGAGGACATGCTTCCATGATGATGACGGGTTCTGCTTGATAATGATCTAAAGCAGTGCAGACTGACGCATGTTCATTTTCACCATCTGAGTCAGATGCCACCAGTAGAAGATTGCTTTTCTTTTTTAGTGGTTTGGGTTCTGTAGTTTCCGCATCAGAGTGTTGCTCTTTTAAGACTTCTGAGGGCATGCTCCCCACCTCGTCCCTCTCAGATTTTGGAAGGCATTTCAGATTCTTAAATCTTGGGTCGAGTGCTGTAGTTATCTTTAGAAATCTGACATCGGTACCTTCTTTGCATTTTGTCAAATTAGCAGTGAAAGTGTTCTTAAAACAAACAACATGTGCTCGGTCACCATCAGAGACTGCCATAACATTAAATATATGGCAGAATGTAGGTAAAACAGCAGGAGACATTGAATTCTCCCCCCAAGGAGTTCAGTCACAAATTAAACGAGTGTCATCAGCATGGATGCATGTCCTATGGAATGATGGCCGAAGCATGAAGAGGCTTATGAATCTTTAGTGCATCTGGCACGCAAATATCTTACCACACCAGCTACAACAGTGCTATGGAAATGCCTGTTCTCACTTTCAGGTGACATTGTAATTAAGAAGTGGGCAGCATTATCTCCCATAAATGTAAACAAACTTGTTTCTCTTAGCGATTGGCTGAACAAGAAGTAGGACTGAGTGGACTTGTAGGCTCTAAAGTTTTACATTTTTGTGTTACATAACTGCACTCAAAAACAAAACAAACTACATTTGTAAGTTGCATTTTCATGATTAAGAGATTGCACTACAGTACTTGTATGAGGTGAATTGAAAAATACTATCATTTTTACAGTGCAAATATTTGTAATAAAAATGATATAAAGTGAGCACTGTACACTTTGTATTCTATGTTGTAATTGAAAGATATTTGAAAATGTAGAAAACATCCAAAAATATGTAAAATTTCAATTGGTATGGTTTAACAGTGCAATTAATCATGATTAATTTGAGTTAATCATATGAGTTAACTGCAATTAATCAACAGCCCTACTAGAAAGCAATTCTTTAAATGCTGCCTCCATTAAAAAAACTAATTGTCCTTTTATGTTTAAAATTCTTTCAGGAGGAAATCAATACTCTATTTTAGTAGCACAGACACCCTGTGATCCTGATTACTGTTGTCTACCTGTAGCATAAAGTAAGGTTTCTTTGTTGTTGTTTTTTTTAAACTCATACTTAATTTTTCATCTATTGCTCCAGTCAGAACTAATTCATACACTGGTACTTCAAAAGGCTTAAGATCAGTTTGAGTAAACAAATTTTCATGAGTTAATCTGCGTTTGAAATCATTTGTATATGAACGAGAGAAATGTTCCTCAGTACATTTGTTTTAACAAATCTATGTAATAAATTACTAGCTGTTGATAGTTCCTGTGAAGATTAAAAAGATGATTTGTGGTTGCCCAAAAAGTTGATGAACACACACATCAGTCTGGAGAAAGCATTTAAGGCTTGTATTGTATCAGTGTTTTTCTCTGACTTTTAATGTTGAGAAACTTGGGTCACATCTTTATTTGGAAGATGATTCAAGATATTTTTTAAATAATTTGGTTGTTGCAATTTAGTGAGTACCCCCCCTCCCTTAAACGGGTCAAATAGCTGATCCTTTTTCATTCACTTATAAAGCACTTGACACTGTTTGCTTTGTTGTTGGGCTAAGCAACATTTAGCTAAGATTCCAGGAGTTACTGATAGTTACATTAGATCTCAGACTACTCAAATGTTGCTGAGTTTGGAAGATCTACTAAGTAGAGCTAAAGAGCTGATTGCTGGAATCTCAAACTCTGAGAACAAGCCTCTCCCATCTTCCAAGCTTTAGTTCACTACTAGATAACTCCTGGTCAAACTTCTGCTTCATGGTGAGCCTGAAAATGATTAGAAGCCTCGCAAAGAAACGCAAAAGAATAATGAAAATCATGGTTCAGCAGTAATGTATGGCGTGAGATATGAGCACTCATCATTTACCCTCTACTCCAAAAGAGGATTTGGAAGGTATGTTGGTAAAGGTGGGGGGGGGCGTTGTAATGTGCATTTAGAGGGATAGACAGGGCAAGCAGAGACGACTTCCAAAAAATTATTTTTCTCAGGGTACCTCACCTGTAAGGGAGCCCTAAATATTTCAATTTTTCTACTTAATTCCCTTAACGTCACTGTCCTTCCAGCTGAGGAGGGCTGGCTTGGAATCGTTACTGTCCTGAAGTGGACAAAGGGCTCATTGAGGAGCAATGCTAGACACACCAGTCCCTCCCAGCCCAAGGAAGAAAAGACTAGCCTCCTGCATAGGTCAGACTGGGGGACTGTGCAGTGTATCTCTGTCACATTCATGCTGGAAAATGTGTTTCTGCAGCAATATTGGCTATTGGTGGTGGTGGTGGGGGGTTTAATGTTAATACATGTAGGGCTTAACTCCTGCATGTTTATAAAGGGCTTTGAGATCCTCTTGTGTGGCACTATTAAAATGCAAAGTCATAGAAGTGATGCCTAGAGATCATAGGATAGCTATTCAAATCCATCTAATGTCTAGACAACCCTTAATGCAGAATACGTACAGTATTTTCAGGAAAGGAAGGCTGATAACCCTCAATGTACACTTAGCCTTTAAACATATTGAGTGGCAATACAGAAAGCCCTAGAGAAATAAATGGATTTGGCCTTTTAACCAAGGCTTGTAAATGCTATGTGGCTATTATGTGAATCCAAGCAGGTGTCTGCCAACGAGGCTGAAAACCACTGCTCCATGCTATTTAAACGTTACAGAGTGAGGCAAGTATCCATTGTCCTCATTTTTTGATGTTTTATCAATTAATCAGTGTTAGGAGAACTGTAAGCAGAATGGTGTGGAAATTTCTCACTGCCGGCAAAGCTGGAAAAGGAAAAAGAGCAAGATGTGCGTTTTCCTCTCACACTTCAAATATTTTTACAGAAATGCAAGGTATGTTTTATAGGCAGAGCACTTTTCTTCCTGTGAAAAAATCTGTCTGGGTGAATGAAAGCCCAAATTCGCTGACACACAGTGCTTTTCTCACAGGAGGCAAATGTGTTGCATTTTTACCTTTAAAAAGCTACATTTATGAAATGTATGCATATAATACTCTTAATGTGGAACAAATAGCTCAGTCGTTTGAGCATTGGCCTGCTAAACCCAGGCTTGTGAGTTCAATCCTTGAGGGGGCCATTTGGGGAACTGGGGTGAAAATCTGGGGATTGGTTCTGCTTTGAGCAGGGGGTTGGACTAGATGACCTCCTGAGGTCCCTTCCAACCTTGATATTCTATGAAATCTGCAAGGATTTCACAGTGCAAAGTCACCATGGCTTTGTGGTGGCTGACCATGTAAGATACATAAGCATTAATACCATACTATATTTTAATACAGGTATGCTTGAGAATCAGGGCAATACTATACATTTAATCAATGTAAACTATGCCACCCAGAACCAGTATCTAAGCCCTGTGCAAAAATTCCCAGTACAAAAGAATAGGCAAAAAGCCCAGATACACAGACAAGTGCTACAAACTTGGCACAAGGGCAAACCAAACATCAGGCAAAACAATTTATTAGTCAAAGGTATAAATTCTCCACTGGCCTAAAGAATGAGAAAGGGGGCATTGCAGACTAGAAACAGAAGCAAGGGTCCCCCACAATGGCTTGCAATGGGCTATCTGACATAAATGGCTATTTTAGGAAGGTAGTAAAGAGCAGATACATTGTGTTATGCAAAACCCCCTAGAGAATCGTCTAGTTGTTCTTTGTCCCCTCTTATATTGGATGGTCATCTCTTAGCTGTTTATTAGCTAAGTCTGATGGTGCTTTGGCAGCGGGAGACATAAGAATTTCATTACTGGTTCTTGTCTGGTATCTGTTCAGGCAAACACACTTTAAGTTGCCATGATAATGACTCTGGTCTGAGAAGCTCTGTTTCAGAGATGCAGTCGGGGGACCTGCCCAAGTGCTCAGCACCACAGAAAATTGGGCCACATCATTTCCAGACATCCCTTCTATACAGTCCCATAGAGACTGCCACACAAAAGCACCTGTTGGTGAGGATCCAGTTGGTATCTGGATAAACCATATTTTCAACTGTCTCCCAGTGGGATGGATTGTGTTCTCCTTCAGAGACAAGCCAGATGACTTTGAAAGCCTTTGGTCCATTTGTAATAAAAAGGAAATGCATTGCATTTACTTGACGGCGCTGGCTGGGGTGAAGGAACCTGATAAGTATGAGACTAAATGACCCCTCTGGCCTCTGACTCTGCAAATATTCTCTCTTGTATGTTAAGAAAGATCTGGTGAAAGACTGTATGAGCTAATGGTTAGAGTAGAGGGCTCAGTCAAGAAAGGTCCTGGGTTTGTGTAGGCTTGCAATCTTTTTTCTTTCAATACCTACATCCCTAACCTTTTTAGGTCTGTGTTCCCATCTGTTAAATCTGTACATTAAAGCCTTGCTGTACTAAATAATAGCAGTGTTCCTAGCCACACAACCTCCAAAAGGAAATCTCGGCCTAGTCAGGATAGCCAAAACCACCATCTCTCCCCCACAAAACCAAACCACAAAATCTCTCCAGCTCCACAGGGCAATCTCTGAAAGAGTAAGAAAGGAGTGAGGGCCAAGCTTTTGGAAAGGCAAGTTCTTTTTTTTAAAAAGCAGCATGTAATGCTGCCACAACTGCAGTAATTTATAGTAATGACAATTACCTGTCTTACTGGGTCCCTTTCTAAAGTGTTTGGAGAGTTACTGATGAAAAGCACTGTGTAAAAGCTAGCTGGTATTTGCATGTACAAGCACCTGGCTGTGTGCAGTCACTATGTGCAAGATAGGCATGCAGATCTGCAGTCACAAATGCATAGTGTGAAATGAGCTTTGATGCCATAGATTTGTATTGGATGATTGTGCTTATGTAGAAAGACCAGAAAAATAACTTCAGATCAATCTCTGAAATCTTCCACTGTGACTGATTTAAAATGTGGCATGAATTTAAGAGGAAAGCTATGGGTACAACTCCCTGGAGCAACATCATTTTTCCATGTCAGTCCTTTAGGTAATGACAACATGGGCATGGGAGAAGGCAGCCTTGGGGCTAAAAGAACAGGATTAGGAGGCAGAGGATCTGGATTCTATTACCAGCTCTGCCACAAATTTCCTGTATAAACTTAGACCAGTATTTTCATCTGTCTGCCTCCATTTTCCCAGCTATAAAATGGGATGATGCTATTAATCTAGTCAGAGTGTCTTGATTAATGTGTGATTTCTCACCCTCCCCAAACAATTGATGAACAGTGTTAAAGTACAAGATCACATTACTATGCCCAAAAGAATAGGTGTCCTAATTAGCCTGCTTGCCTTAATTAGTTCTAGAAAGTTCCTGAGTGTTCTGGAATAGTCCCTGTTATCTTACCCAGGGAAAAGGGACCCGCTTAACCTGGAACTAATGTATCTACCTTCGACCACTCTTTTGTAGCCATCTGGCCTGACCCTGTCACACTATATATAAGTGATTATACTATAGCAATGGTTTTCAGCCTGTGGTCTGTAGACTCTTGGAGGTCTGCAGGATATATTTAAGATTTCCAAAGGGAAGATGAAAACCACCGTACTATAGCATTGCAAATGCTAATCTGGTGGCATTGTACTACTATTCTAGGAAGTGCTGCTGCCTTTCAGAGGACACTGACTCTGTCTTGTATCTAGTCAGATGATAGAGAGCAATCAAGAATTTCCTCTGAAAACTGCCCAAGCAACTAAAACATTGCTTTTTGCCACCAGAGCAAGGGCTAAGATCTGGCCCTACGTCAATTCTTTGATTGCTTTCTGTGAGGATAGATTCAGCACCTTGCAGATTTCCCCAGGCATTAAGGAATCTATGGTTGGCATTGAGCCACCACATTGACTTATGCACCACTTTACCTTCCTGCCCCTGGTGTGTGGGGCATGGCTTGGGAGAAAGGAGGAATGGCTGGGACATCTCTCTATGATCCCTGGCTGCTAAAACAGCCCTTGGGGCAGGGGGAGGAGGGGCTGTGGCAAGCTGGAGTGAAGACCAGCAGTCTCAAACTGCTCTAATAGCTCCCAGCCCAGCCCCTGGCATTTGTGCTGGGTGGGGTGGGCACAAAGAAGGGTTAACACCACTCTTTTTTTTTTCTCCACTCTGCACTAATGGCAACAGGGTCTGGACTCTTATCCATGCTTGCAAGTTGCTTTCTTGCTGCTGATGTACTCTGTGAACATGTACAGATATTCCGTCATCTCATAGGAGGATTATGCTGCAACCACCTTGATTCTATATAAAATATGCCGTTAGAGCTACCGTTAAAGACTACTGAAAGGAGCTTTGATTCCAGACCTGTTTCAGACTGTCAGATTTTTATTTTGTTACTTCAGCAGACTATTGAAAGAGCGGTGCTTGATTAAAAGGATTAATTGTGTAATTACATTCTGTCTTCAGGTAGATTAGTAGCTTGTCAGTGCACCATTGGGAATCAAAACTGTCAGAACACTGTTCATGTTCAGTTTGTAAAAAGGTTTGTTTTGGCACAGCATCTAACAGTTCTATACAGAGCATAGACAATAGCTGACTGATATACTATTAGCCAAGATGATGCACTTTCATGCAAATAATGCACAGGGAGCAAAGGGCTCTTCACCTGAATGAGCAGATTGACATGTCTTACGTACAAAAAGCACTTTACTTCTGGGGGAAAACCCCAATGATTGTCTAGAAGGTCCAGCCCAAACTGTGAGGTTTCTCTTTTTAGTTGCCTTATTAGTCTGGTTTCCTTTGTGTTAGGATCATAGAATTAGAACAAAAAATTCAGTTTGGAAAAAAGTGTAAATTTTTAACAGGCAAGAGTAATTAACCATTGGAACAACTTTCCAAAGATTGGGAGAGAAAATCTGCCACTGGCAACTTTTAAATGAAGATTGGATCTTTTTTGTAAGATTTGCCCTAGTTCAAACAGGAATGAATTCAGGGATGTCCTATGGCCTGTGTTATACCGGAGGTCAGACCAGATGACTGCAGTAGTCCCTTCTGGCCTTAGAATCTGTGAATATAAAACCGATGGACTGAGTGACAAAGAAGTTCCTCAAATGTATCCAATCAACAACTATCCTAGCTAAACTCCTGTAAGCCTTTCACTATGAATTATTTTTGTATTACAGTTTCAAAACAGGATTCGGTCATTTTACAAAATGTTTCTTTTTTTAAGTCTGCTAATATGTCTTTTGCCTTAGTTTTAATTAATTTGATGCACTAATACGGGGCCTCCAGAACCAAATGATCTGCCTAAAGGAAAACCCAGAAGTCCTTGAGTGACCAACCGTACCAATTTAAAAGACAACAATTCAAAAAAAAAAAAAGTGTGTGTGTTCAGGCTATAGGCCAGTCCCTACAAGGTAAGCATGTACAGTATTGTGCATTTAAAAGCTGGAGGGCTTACATTTCCCTTTCCCTGCCCCTTTGTCAGTGATAAAACTTCATAAACCCTTTTGAAAAGTCTCTAAATTACACAGGATACAGTGCTGGGTCAAGCGCTAGCTTGATACCATTTATGTCACTCACTCTATATTTCATGATTATCAGCTTTGGTCTTCCCTTGGCATTATAACCTTCTTTATGCTAATTTCTAAAATGTGATGTCTTATTCAAAAAATAAGTACTAGGGTAATGATGAACATTAATTGACCCGATACATGAATCACTAGGGTCTCCTCCCTATCCCGATCAATATAATTGTTTGATTATTAGTTGTAATTATTTGAGGATGGAATCCTTCCAAAGTATGTTTGGACATTATAGATGGTAAAGAAACTCTGATCGGTTTCCTTCTGTAAATCCCTTCCCCCATATCTAATTTTTTTTTAAAGAAAACAAACATGACAGGCTATAAAAACCCAGAAATAAAACTTGGTCATCTCTTACTTGAAACTCTCCAACTCCTCCTGAGTATTTCATGCTTATATTTGCGTTACATTTCCCACTGACATCCAATGAACCCCAATTCCATGTTTTCCTACCAACAAATTGATCTTTAATAACACATTACATTAGCCTAGCTTGAATGAGAGCAGCCACACTGAGTCATAACACTCCAGCTACACAGAGCAGCCTTAGCAGTTGATGAGTTGTGCTGACTTGAGCTGTAGCCTATATCAGTGGTTCTCAGTCAGGGGTCTGGGTTTCAGGGGGTCCACCAAGCATGGACGGTGTTAGACTTGGTAGGGCCCAGGGCAGAAAGCCAAGCCCCGCTGTGCAGGACTGCAGCCAGGGCCCTGACCCCCACCACCCAGGACTGAAGCCAAAGCCTGAGCAACTTAGCTTTGTGGTCTCCCCATGGCATGGGGCTCTGGGCAACTGCCCTGCTTGCTACCCCTTAATGCTGGCCCTGGCTTTTATATGCAGAGAAACAGTTGTGTCACAGCTCGGCCATGGAGTTTTGATATGATGTTGGGAAGGGCCTCAGAAACAAAAAGGTTGAGAACCCCTGGCCTACAAAAAACACCAATAAAGGTTTTAATTAAATTTAATAAAGAGTTTTGATTAAAGTAGATTTATTTAGACAAATGAGAGTACAAACAGACAAAAGTCATACTCATTATAAAATTAAGGTTTCTTTAAACATTCATGACTTTGTTTTCAGAATTGAAAGGTCATGAATGGACAAAATGCACACAAATCAAGCAAAGATGTGTGTACCAGAATATAAAGCCAGAATTAGAAAACAGAGGCCAACGCCCCCCCACCGACCATGCAGTCCCCCCAGACAAAAAAAAGCTCCATCATGGATCATATGGGAGGTATCGATGGATCGCTGGGTGCTACAATGATTAATCCGCCGCATGTTAATTTCAAATGATGGAATGGAAATCCAAAAAAAAAGAAAAGGCCAAGGCCAGGCCAGATAGGCCACACAACAGGGACTCCACAGGGAGGGAATGCCACAGAAGGAGCTGAGCGAACAAGAGCAGCACCAAGCCAAGCGACAAAGAAGCAGACTGCGAGCTGACCAGGCTGAGCCTTCTACACTGAGGCTGAGCTGCAAGCAGGGGCCGCCACCCGCCCACCCCACCCCCCGATCCGGTGGACGATGATGGTATCTCGCGCCATGCCTTGGGGGGGATTTTGCGGATGGGGAGATGAGAGAGGGAGAGAGGTTGAGGACAGCACACAGCACACCGCTCTCCGACTGCCCCAGATCTTTTCCACCCTGACTGAACCTCCCCCCAGCGGGGTATCCCGACCATGAAGCTATAGAAGGGACCTCTGGTGTGTAATTTGTAAATATATATTTTTTTTTAAAAAAAGTTTTTTTTTATTTATTTTTGCCCTGGACTGGGGATGGATGCGTGGCCAGTCGTAGCAGCGGGGAAAATTCTGTTAACGTGTCTGGGGGGGGGGGGGAAATCCATGGACATCTCCATGAAGCTCTCCTGGAGGTACTCCAAAAGCCTTTGCAGAAGGTTTCTGGGGAGAGCAGCCTTATTCCATCCTCCATGGTAGGACACTTTACCACGCCATGCATGTAGCAAGTAATCTGGTATCATTGCATGACAAAGCCTAGCAGCGTATGGTCCCGGTGTTTGCTGGCATTCAAGCAACATCCGTTCTTTATCTCCCCAGGAGAGTGATATCATTCATGGCAACCTGGTTGAAATATGGGAATTTAATCAAGGGGACATTCATAGGTGGCCGTTCCTACTGAGCTGTTTGCCTGTGGGTGAAAAGAAATCCTCCCCGCAGTTAGCCAAGCGGGGGGGGGGGGGGGGGCATTGGCACTGAGCTGTTCGGATTTGGCTAGCAGGGATCTTCCCTGATACCAGCCACCTGGTGCGGTGGGGGGAGGGTTAAAGCGGTCATCCCAGAGAAAAGGATGTGGGGGGGTTAGTTTGGTTTCTGCTGCTGCACGTTAATATGAAAACCACAGCCCTAAATGGACAACTCAATGGGCTTTGCTTAGTATGGGAAAGGAGAGCACTGCTGTTATGAAGGTTGCAGAAGCCTGCAAGCCGAATTCTGTTGCCCGGCATGTTTGATCTATAACACCAAAGCCGCAGGCACTCAATATAAGATGCAAAAAATGACCTTGTACCGAAATCACGTGCTATGTAATATGAATAGTGTTGTTCACCATGAAAGAGTCTACCCATTGTTCTGTAAAATGTATCTTTTTAAATACTTCTCTCTGTTTTTTTCCTCCCGCAGCTGCAAATGTTTCAAGCCTCCCTCCTCTGTCCCAAAAGCTATCTCAGACAAGGTGGCAAAAAAAACGCACGCACAATGAAATGTTCTGAGCTCATGCAGGAGTCCTGCGCTGAAAGAGCTCAGCAGAAAGTTGAACTTTCAGTTTAGCTAGTTGGATGTCTGGTTTGAAACTTTGCTACCTGAGCATTCAATATTTCCATTTTGTTCTTCTTTAACATAAAGGAGACTTCTTTAACTGAAGAAACATTAGTTATTTCAGGTGTGACAGTGTTGGGCAACAGCAGTTGTACCAGCACTCTGATTACTAGATCACCAAGTAAATCTCCCCAGAATAAACCTGAAGAGAAAAGCGGTGCCCAGTTGATATATTGGGTTGAGGAGAGCCCAAAAGGCTAATTGGCCCAGAAAGTAGAAAAGGCACAGGAAGGATGTGCTCAGAAAGTTAGGAGGGACTGGCAGACTTTTGGGAGTCAGAGCCAGGAGAGACCTCCCAGGGAGAAAGATACCGTCTGTCTCCCCTCCTCCTTGGCTGATTGAGTGTGAGCTAAGGAGTGTATGTATATACAGAGCTGCATAAGTTTGTAAGGATGGTGGGAGGAACATTAAATAAATTGCACATGTTTGACTAGAAGAAAGTTTTGGAGCAGTTTGTGGCTAGAAAAGAGACAGGAGTGGGACAATGCCCTGTCACAAGGTGACAATTGGTTTGGCTTTCAGGATTGTTTTTGTATGTTACAAAACAATAGCTAATTGTTGGAGATTTACATGATTTTTTAAAAATATACAAATGTATGAATGGGAATCTGAGACCTCAAGTTTCAGATGCAGCAAGTATGAGGACAAACTCTAGAAAATAAGATATGTAATAGAACCGCTCGCAAGTTTAACTAGACTGTCTCAAATGTTGATATGGGAACTTACAAGCTGTGAGGTTTAAGCTTTGATTTATGGTCAGAGGTCAAACTTTTATTTTAACCAACCAAAGGTGAATGGATACACATACAGAGTCCTTTCAAATTAGGCTAAGAAGCAGAATGTGATTATATATTGTACTTCTGTGTTATGTACCAGTTTCAGGAAATCAGTACAGTTTAAGGGGAATGTGATATTTAATGTTTATGTTCAATTGTGAAATTGAAGTTCAAGTTCATAATGAGTAACTGCAGCTTTGTGGATGCTATTATATAAATGGTGTCCCTATTTCTGAGAAGCAGAATTATCTGGAGTTTGTCTATTGTGTGATCTGTCAGTTGCTCTTTTGTAATAACTCCGATCAACCTTTAATGTCAGGAGACTTTTCCAGCTGCTGCTAAACCATTGTGAGGAATCCTTGATGCCTAAACTATGGTCAGTGGCTCCATGGGAAATATACATAAAATCTTTGTGTGTAACGGTGTGGGACTCACCTCTGCGGCGCCTCCTGCTGGTCACCTCAGGGAATTAGCTCTCCAGCCATTGGAGTGCCCTCGGCAGGCCGGTATCCCGCTACCGCTTGGCCCCCGTGTCCCTCCCAGACTCTGGTGCCCCATTATTTTGGATGCTGCCCCCTGGCAGTAACCCCTCACTCTCAGGGTCTCCGCTCCCCAGAGACCCCCAACCCCCTAATCCCACCTTGCCTCAGCCAGTGGCTACTGCCAGTTAGCAAAGACCTCCCCACTCCCTGGAGCAGACTGCAGTATAAGAGCCAGTCATCACAGGCAAGGGGGGAGGACCTGCTGTCTTCCTCTACCACCCAGTACTTCAGGGGTGGGCCTAGGACCAGGCCCTGCAGCCTGGTGAGTCACCAGCCTGGAGCTCCCCTGCTCCTCTGGGCCCAGTACCTTTGCTACCAACAGCCAAGCCCTGCTCCCTCCAAGACCGGAGAGAGCTACTCTAGCTCCAAGCTAGCAGGCTTTTATAAGGACCTGCTGTGCTCTGTCTGGGGCATGGCCCCAGCTGTGCCTGCTTTCCTAAGCAGCCTGGGCTTTTCCTTACAGCCCCAGCCCTCTCCCAGGGCCAGCCTTAACCCTGTCAGGGCTAGAGGGGGTAACCACCCCACTACACTGTGAGATCAGCACAGGCTTGGATATCCTCCAATCATCATGTTGTTCTGTGGACCATTATTGGAGTGCCACAATAAAACAGGGCCGCCGAGAGGATTCAGGGGGCCTGGGGTAGGGCTGGGTCTTTGGCGGCAATTCAGCGGCGGATCCCTGGGGTAGGGCTGGGTCTTTGGCGGCAATTCAGCGGTGGGTCCCTCTTGGAGGGAAGGACCCACCGCCGAATTGCTGCTGAAGAACGTAGCGGCGGCGGTAGAGCAGCCTAAGCGCTGCTGATCGCTTTTTTTTTTCCCCCGTCACTTGCGGCGCTTATGCTCACCGGGCGGCACTCCGAGGTATCGGCAGCACTTCAGCGGTGGGTCCTTCACTTGCTCCGAGTCTTCTGCTGCACTGAAGGACCCGCCGCCAAAGACCCGGAGCGAGTGAAGGGCCCACCGCGGAAGTGCTGCCGAAAACCCGGAGCGGCTTGCAGGGCCCCTGTGGGGCCTGGGGCCTGAGGCAAATTGTCCCACTTGCCCCCGCCCTGGGCGTCCCTGCATTAAAATAGTAAATGTCAAGGGCCTAATTCAGAAGTGATGTAAATGGTGGCATCAGGGGCGGCTCTAGGGATTTTGCCGCCCCAAGCACGGCAGGCAGGCTGCCTCCGGCGGTTTGCCTGCGGAGGGTCCGCTGGTCCTGCGGCTTCGGCGGGCCTGCGGCAGGCCCGCCGAAGCCGCGGGACCAGCGGACCCTCCGCAGGCAAACCACCAGAGGCAGCCTGCCTGCCGCCCTCGCGGCGCCGGCAGAGCGCCCCCCGCGGCTTGCTGCCCCAAGCACGCGCTTGGCGTGCTGGGGCCTAGAGCCGCCCCTGGGTGGCATAAATTATTGTAGACATTGATAAATCAGTAAATATGTGTAACTTGTACATTGAGTGCAGGAAGTGGATGTAGCAATAATAGGGAGAATGTAAGGTAACGTTAAGTAAGCTGAGGGGATCTACTAGTTTCTTTTTTGCTTATCTTACTACTCCTCCTTCTGCCTTTCTTACCAACATGCAGCTATGCTGTCAATTAAGTGATCTCTGAATTTGGCCCCAGGTGTCCAGACATGAATATGGTTCGATTACACCACCAAATTGCCATGAGAAAGTGAAGCCAAAGAAGGAAGAAATGCTAATCCCTGAGCAAATAAGCAAACGTGACTGTACAGTTTTAATTTCCCTGAATATCCCATTGTTACCAAATTGCAACCTTGCCTACAGTGCCAATGTAATTTGCTTCTCTGCAGTTAATTGTGAGCAGCATTGGGCATTCACGCTTTGCTGATGCTTGCTTAAACTACAAATAGATGTCCACGTATAAATAAGAGTATCTGTAAACCTGAGGCAATCTTTCCTTGGTGCAAGCTGGAAATCTGCTGGGAAAATTCACCTACAAATACTTCGAGTATCCCACTTTTCCCCTAATTTATTTTAGATAATTAAATAAAAAAAAAAAGGAAAAAAAAAAAAAATTTACAAAAAAAAAAAACAAAAATCCCAGCGGCGCGGAAGAATCAGGCTCTGGGCTGCCCCAGGCTGGCGGCTGCCGCTGCGCGCGCCAGCGCGCCAGCGCGCAGGGCGGGGCGAGCCGCTCAAGCAGCGGCAGGGGCGCCCCCGGGCCAGCCCAGGGGCTCGAGGACTGGCCTGGGCTGGGCGCTGGGCGTGGCGGCGGCCCGCGGGGCGATCCCATCCGCGGCGCGGCAGGGGCGCTGGCGCTCTGGGCTGGGCGGGCCGCGTGCGCTGGCGGCGAGGCGCAGCGCTCTGGGCTGCCCGCGCCGCGCTGGGTGGGGCGCGCTGGGAGCCCCGCAGCCAGCAGCGGCGCCCGCGGGGAGAGCGGTGCTCTGCTCAGGGCTGCCGGCGGGGAGCAGCCCAGCCCCCAGCCGCGCGCGGCGAGCGCTCTGGGCTGCCTGCGCTGGGCCTGCCAGAGCCCCGCCGCAAGCCCCAAGCGGCCGGGGCGGTGAATCAGAGTGCTGCGCTGCCGCTGGCCCAGGGCCCTTTAAAAAAAAAAAAATTAATTTTTTTAAAAAAAAACCAAACTTTAAAGTGCGGCTTTGATGAGGAAGGCGCCCTATACGGGAACAATACGGTATATCAAAAATATTAGCAAAGCAATAGTGTACTTCCAACATCCTAAGGCCACATTCTGAGGTATGATGACTAGCATTATTCCAGAACAATTCCCTTTTAAAACTGTTTTAATTTGCATAACCTAATAGCAGGCATAGTTGCTTGCTTTTCAACGCCTCCAAAGCTACCCATAGTAATTTTCTGTACACTATGTTGTTTGAAGTCTCATTAGCTTTGTTGGGCAGTAGTGGAGAATACGGAAATCAGTCACAAAGCAACCAAAACAAATTATGGTTCAATAAACTGTCTCCAAATATAGAGATAGCATCATGCAGTAACTTAGATCAAAGGCAATGCTATGAGTTACTCATCTACCCATGCATCTTCTGAGTGTGGGGAACCTTTCAAAGAATTCTTTAAGCTAGGTTGGTTGTGGGAACTAGGAGACTTAGGATTACTTCTTCGTAAGCCTTGCCATCTCTCTGTCAATCTTCAATTTTAGCAAGGTGTTGACACAACAACAACTTCCCCTTTAGCTGCCAAATCTGCTTGTTTAAATTGCTTTGCTACTGCCAGAATATGAATAGATTCTGCAGCAGCTTCCTGGAGAGTAAGCCAAGGAGGCCCCAGCTTCATTGGAAGGTGTATTACAAAGCTGGGCTTGGTATCTCATTCAGCACACACAGTGGCCAGTAGCGCCTTGTTAGAGTGATTTAGGGCAAAGGTAAATATTTCCATCTATTGTACAGAGTAGATAGTCACATAATGCATAACCACAATACTGCATTTGTGGATGTGAAGGAAAGTTTTTTTTCCCCCAGAATAAGATCTGTAGTCAGACTGTCAGTGCAGGAAGATCTCATGCATAGATTTTTCTGGGGGGTTGGGAGGAAAGGAGGAAGCTTTTTTCCTCAATTTGGCTGTTGATTTTAACCTGTAACCAACATGCATTTGAAGTAAAATGAAGCCCAGTCCTGCCCTCTGATAACCATGCGACCTATTGATGCCAATGGAGTATTGGGGATGTTCCAAGGGCAGAATTTGGCCTATGTTTTTAGATTCTAGTTCTTAATTCTGAGCCCAGAGAACTGGAGTGACCTAACAATGTTTGCTCATAGATCAGGTAGCTCCCCTTTCTAGCTACATATAGAGGCTCACAGTTAAGTTGTTAAAGATGGTAAACAGGGCAACCAGACTTTGGCTTATGCACCTGTGACAGATCCAGATATTTCGAACACAGAAATACCATGGTCTTGGAATCCACTCTTTCATTAACGCCATGGTTGTTATAAATCTGATGGAGGGTAATAGTTTCCTAAGAGGTACAAGCAAACAAAAGTGAGCTATACCTGTTAATGGGAAAAGAGAAAGAGGTGGCGATAATTTCCGATTCCATTGGAACTCGGTCTGGGGTAAGGCCAGGAGGAAAAGAGAATCTGAATTTCTTTCAAGACTGGAACAAGAAAGGGTCAATGCACTGCAGATTTCTCAAATGTATGAGGGGAGGAGTGGAAAATGGGCTATAGTTAACTCCAGCTGAAGAAGGAATTGCCTGGTCTGCAGGGCATGGCATAAGAACAAAGAAATTAACAATATTTTATTTTATGCAGACCACAAAATTCACTGAACTGTCAGTATCTAGCAATGTGCATCTCAGGACCAAAGAACAAGACAGCTTGTGTATTTTGTCTGTCTAAGGACAACAGAAGGTCAAACTCTGCCCTCAGTTGTGCAGTTGCAAATCCAGTTAAGCCAATCCCATTGATTTTTAACTCAGGACAGAAGCTTGCCCCAGTAAATTAAGTAGGAATTGTACTTGTATATCCGAGGGCAGAATTTAACCCTTTATGGTAAATATACTGTGGAATAAGGAAAGGTATAAGGAAAGCTAGGGAAAAAGTCTCACAGTTAGGATAAGTGTCTTCACGCTGAGCTGGTGGCCACCCGATTAAGTGTAATCTGAAAGCATAACATCAACACATGGCATAGAATCCTGACTCCATTGATTTCAATGGAAGTTTCTCTCCTGATTGGAGCTGTATGGAGGACAAATTGTTTTACACAAGATTTCAAAATTAGCTTTTTCTGATTTGGAATGAAACCAAAATAAATTCTTCAGGAAAAAAAAAATCACCCCCTGAAATTGTGTTTCAGTTTTGACTTTTTTAAAATATATCCTACAATTTTGAATTGTAACAAGCTTGAAAGTCACTTTGAATGACAAGTCAAAGCAGGATGTTTCAACATTGTCTGAACCTTTTTTTCCCCTCCAAAACAAACTTTCAGTGACCAGTTGCAAAAGCTGCGTTTTTTAATAGACAGCTGCTCACTTTGTTCTAACCAGCTCTTCCGTTGTCTTCAGTGGAGCCAGATTTCACCCAGGGGCTTGATTATTTCCCGCCCCCACACACACTTTTTCCCCCTACAGGGAATTTTCCCTCTGCACAGCTGAGAAGACGTGAGGAAAAGTGGTTCTAAGCCACTTTGTCTCCCCAATCCTGCCCCCTCACATGCCTGATAGCCCCGATATTTTGTGGACAAGGGAATGGATGGTGTGGAGCCAGTAACACTAGCTTTGCATAACTTGATGGTTTCCTTGGATCAGGAGGAATCCTCCACAGTCCCCGTAGCACAGCTTTTTAGCTGTACAGCCAGAGGAAATGCTGAGGATTAATCCTGGCTCATTTCTAGTTCAAGGATTAACTGCAGGAAAGATTAAGATGAAGAAACTGCAAGATGTTATCACTTCTAGCTCTCGTTTTTGTGGATGGATTTTCGTGGTGGTCAGATTCCCTGTAGTAATTGCCTTTTGGCACTTCCTTACTGAAAAGAAACAAAGGGTTTTGGTTTTTTTTTAAATGCAGCTTTATTTCCTTTCAAAACACTGATTCCTGATTTAAAAATGCCTCTTTACTTTTAGGATACACTATGTTCTACCCCTCACCCCCCACCAAACATTAGACACTGAGATTTTGCTAATAAAAGAAAGATGCCCTTGCTGGCTGATTTCGGTGGCCTGTAATGTGAGAGAGCTAAGGATGTCTAGAGGACAGTTCATTTGAAGTTCCTAACTGTGCAGCAGTGGTACATGAAATGTCCACAGACAGAACATTTCAAGTCATATGTTCTTAGATCAATTTAAAAATTAAGAACTTTAACAGAATGTCCTGAGCTTGTACTATGGCTTTTCTTTAGTAGACTTAAATTGAGTCATTGATAGTACTGTTAACACTGGAAATTTAGGATGCCACACAACATCTTTGCCCACTATGAGCTGTGTTCTGCAAATGTTACATTGTCTTGCAAATAGGGCCACTCTATTTGTGAATAAGGACTACTCATATCTGTAAGGGTTTGCAAGCTCAGAGTCTATACCACCTCTGGCTTCCCAACTGGATCAAGCCACAATCAGCATAATTTCTGCAGATGAAAATGGCTTCTAGTTGCTTTAAAAAAATTTTTAAAAAGTTCTCAGTATACTCTGACTTTGGATCAGACCTTAATGGGAATCTCTCCATTGCCTTCAGCGGAATTTGGATCAAGCCCTGTGGTAGCACAATGCTGAGAATAAACCCCTTTATAGCAGCAATTAGTAAGAAACGTCTTCACTGCAGGACTGTGCTTATTAATCTGTTGCTGTTCTCCAGACATTTTTTTTTCTTTAAAAAAACTTGCTGCACAAATTTCAGCATTGAGAACATGATTTGAAGGCAGGTGCTCTTTGCAAATGAGAATCTGCTTCTTCCCAAAATATATAGACACTGTCATACCCTGGGACTGACACAGCTACAACTACACTAGATTAATGATTGTCACTGGGTATTAGAGAGACAAAGTGGGTGAGGTAATCTTCATTTTATTTAATATCACCAACAGAAGTTGGTCCAATAAAAGAATTACCTCGCCCTCCTTGTCTCTCTCATCATTAATGCTGTAATATGTATGATATGATAGAGGGCTAGTGACCTAAGTAGATAACATAATGCAGAGGTAAGCAGACCAACTGGTGATAATGTCTGGTCAACACACTGAAGGAAAAAACTAAGTGGTTGGGGAAAGGAGGAGAGGAAAAAGAGACCTTTCAAAAGTAGCAAAAGAATCCTGTAACAAAGTAAATTTTAGATAAGGACCAAATACCACCACTATCTGTTCTTTGTTGAGCAGGTCATTACAACTTTTGATAAGGCAAACTCAATAGCTGACTCCAATACTGATCCTGAAAACAGTATTGGCTGATGGCCCAAAGGAGCAGAGAGGAAAATTCTATAGTTTCTTCTCGCAGGAGACTCTTGCATTGCTAAAGGACTTGGAGGCAAAGCTGCAAAAGTGACTCTTTAAACTTTTGTAAATGTAGAGTGAGATGATCCCCGTATTAAACAATACACATTTCCAGCTTTCATAATTTTATTATGAGTCTTGTGGTAGTTGGTGGCTTTCTTAAAGCCACAGCTTCTGGAGTCATGTTAGATAATTTGATTAATTTTAAAAAAATGAAGTAATTTTCTAGACCTCCTGGCTGTGGAGAAAAGCTTGAAAACAAATCCTACAGGTTCAAAAACCAGAAGGCAAATAAAAAATGCAACATGTATTTTTAAAAATCATGAGATTAAGACAATCTGATTTGAGTTTGAATGCTTGGGGATTGCAATTCTGTAACTTTTTCACTACATGAGATCAGCTCCCTTCCCAACCCAAAAATCATTAACCTGTTTGATTCCACGCTGTCACTTGGCAAACATGTACAAGTTAGTTGAAAAGGACTGCAGTCAAAATGGTTTCCTTTCTCCAGTATGTGTCTGATCTAGTGGTTTGGTTTCCTCTGCCCTGGTTGCTCCAGAGTATGTCATTGGGGAAGATCCTGCCTCTGATCCTGCTAGTATCATTTGACTCACTTTCAGTTGACAGCTAAGGTTCCTCTCCCCCATGCTCCTTCTCTCTTGCAGTGCCCCTAGTGGAGGATGCAAGGCTTTTGCCGCCTCCTTCTTAACAGCTGCTTCTACAGGCACCCAAGAGCTTGTATATCTGGAGTCAAGAAGCAAACACCAGGTAATTCTTGAGTGCTCCACAGACACCACTAAGGGGCATGGACCTCTGCACCCTGCTGATTTGATATGTTATTTCCCTCACATCCATTTTTTGTTATGGGGATGTAGAAACTGATGCACTGGATCCTGCCCTGGCAGGGGCAAACATCTAATGCTTCAAAATGAGCTGAGAAGTCAATCTCATAATATATATGGTACCTGTCACACCCTCTCAGCAGGGCTGCCCTCATGCAGGGGCTAAAACTACATTAGTGAAACCCCAGAGCCATGTCACTGAAGTAGGTGTGGTGGATCCTGACTTATGCCAGGGTGAAATTCACCTTTTGCAGAGGGGTAATAAAGCCTGAGGATCCTCCAAGCTGGGGGTAAGCAGGATTTCAGCACTGCACAGACCTTGTTGAGTTGTTGAACTCTGAGCAGAATTGTTTGGCCCTATGACTAGAGTGCTTTTATCACAAGGGTATTTTTGGTAGATAATCTAGGTAGATGTGGGTGACAGTAATGGAAGTGGGGGTGCGGGAAGGGAGTGGAATACATGGGACTGAATGGGAGCCAGGATTTGGAAGAAGAATGAAATGGCGGCAGAAACTGTGAGGAGCAAGGGAGAGAGATTGGTGGAATCAGCCCCCTCATGATTATCTTCTTATATCTGAACCTGTGTTACTCAACAGACAAATTCTCCCATTAACCAGATCATCAGCAGTGATGAGACCCATTCCTGCAAACATATTTGGTTCGTACTCTGTTCTCAGCCAAGCCTAGTTTTTTATCAGCCCTGGACCGAAGCTCTGTGGTAAAACAGGAAAAGATTAGAATAATTAAGAGAAATCTATCTTTTGAAATATCTAGCCAGAGAAACGTGAGCATCTGCATTTTAGGTACTGTCCTTTGTTCAAGGCAAAGGGTGAGGAAACTGAATGGTGGCTGGAGGTGGGGCTAGAATACTCTTTCTTTGAATATTTCCCTCTTTCTAGTATTAATTCCACTTGCTCGCAGACTGGGCACCAAAAGGTTTTGAATCTTGGCAAAGCTGCATGGAGTGGATTTGAAATGTAAATGATATTCTCTCTTGGCATTATATTAGACAATGTCCACTGTTTCAGTAGGCTCATGTTCCATACACAAGTTTTATCTTCTGGTTGAGTTCAAAGGGGATGGGAAAAAATCATTGAAGATTCATTATTGAATATGCAGCACTAAGGGTTTCCTCCAGATGTCAGCGGAAGGATCAGGTACTTGGGGTGCACTATCGCACACTGATCCCCCAAATTTATTGAAATCCATGATTTCACAGCTTTATTTAAAATGCATTGACCCATGTTAACCTGACACTAAATTCCTGCCTAAATATATTTATAAAGCTTTAGAGAACAGGGAACTAAGACTGAGAAAGTATAGGTTAGTTCTTCTGTAACCCTGAAGGTTAATTAAATTGCACCTGCATGACAAGGAGAGGTAATTTTGAAATAGCTCAAAATGTACAGTATATACATTACATTATAGCCATGTTAATGCTTGCATTAGGAAGGAGGAGTACATTTAAAAAAAAACAAAAAAACCCTCCACAAACCAGCTCAGTCAGAGCACTTCCTAAATGTTGCTATCTTACCCCTTTAACCTCCGCGAACATAGTGCACTGCTCTTTATGCACTGTAGGTCTGGGGACTTTTTTTGTGTGTGTGGCAAGTCCAGCATTTCAGCTGTCTAAAAATATTGCCCATCAATGTAGGGGAGAGGAATGCATCTGTTGTGAACAGTAGCTAAGGTGAAGTATCAAACAATTACCTTTGATATGTAATTACATTTCTTCCTAAATGATGCTTGAAGCACTGGCTCCATTATTTGAAGATGTTTTGCAAAATACATTGGAGGGCTCTGATTGAAACCACCCCTGGATCATATCAGTCTAGAATAATGAAGGTTCCAAGTCATCTGCTTTCATAAATGCAAATAATTATACCCATTTAAGAGTATCTAGACAGTTAAACGATCCAGAAGCTTTGAATAACAGAATGGGGGGAGGGGGGAAATCTGTCATCTTCTTTTATTTTGTTGGGAAATGTGTGCTATGTTTTAGGGCATATTACTGTCAAATATTCTTGATCCTTGCAGGAATGAAGAATAACAGCTCTACTAAAAATGCTATGAAAAACTGTTAGCATATTGTCCAGGGACATACTTGACTATATTCTATTATATATTGCATTTTCTGTGCCATTGGCTTCAGTTGCAAATGGGACATGTCTCCTTTAAATTGCACTTTGAAATTATTGAGCATATAGATCCAACTGCTGTATGCTCTTTGGGGTTTTTTTGTTTGTTTTTTGTAGTGGAGGTTTTGGTTCAGATATTTGGTTCACCAACCACAGGATGGTGCTGTCACATTTCATGTTGTATGTGAGCATCTATTTCAGTGCATCTGCAAATGAAACAAGTGGTAAAGGGATATAGCTATAGGAAAATACCCTTCAAAAAGTTACTGTGACTTGATTACCTTAAATGATGTTGATGATTAATGATTTAAATGATGCTGATCAATTACTACAACTAACTATTATGAAAGTTAAACCTGGGAAACATTCCTTTGTATCTTTCTCCATTGTAAAAGTTGCAAATAGAATAAAGTTAACTCGCCCTATGAGTCAGGGCTTTTGCTACGTTTACCCTTTAAGTTTTGTTTAAAGGATGTAAAGCAGAATTTAAAGCACTTACACTCACTTAATATACTTATTCTACATGACAGATGAACTGGATTTCACATTTAACATGTTGATTAATTTATTTCCACTTTGAACAATCACAGCTGAAAAACTATTATAAAGTCACAGTTCAGGACACTTAAAGACTCTCAGCAGTTTTCATGCTTCCACGTAATTGTCACATGAATCCACTGTCCTCCTGTGACTCTCACTACAAATATAATATCTTCCCAATATCAGCTCTTTTTTGCATTTTCTTGTCTTCCCACTCCCAAATTTTGTTTTTAGGGAAAACATTTGGCAAACTCTTACTTTCAGCAACGTTCACCTCAGAATGAGCCTGGTGGCAGTGTCAAGGCTGGCTGTGCTTAAATGCATTCTCACTACAAATGAAATAACTACTGTTCGTACAGGATAGTTAACCGATACTAAGCTTTTATAAGAGACATTCAAGGCCTTTGGATATTTAACCCTCTTATGCTCCAAGTTCATTGCTGGGCAACTAAGCAGAGATTATGGGCTCATTTGGAGATCCTGTTATAGAAAATAGCAAAGGCCCTGATCCAAAACACATTAGTCGAAACACTCTGGTGGGCTTTGAATCAGGGCCTTAGACAAGAGGGGCTGGAAGCACCATCAAGTTCTGTAAGCATAATTGGGCAGGGAAGTGGGGATGTAGCTTTAGATGCAGTCTCTTCTAATTGCAGATTTGTCTCTCTTGACAATTCATTGTCCTATTACTGAGGAATAACTTTAACTTATTAATTATTCATCTTAATGACTTTAGCCTGACTGTACCATATGTCACAGGCTGCCTAGACTGGACGGAGAAAATTCTCTAGCTTGCCTTCTCAGAGGGAGCAGATCTAAAAACCAGCTGTGTGCCTACTTACGTGGGGAAAAAAACCCAGTAAGATTTAAGTACATTACATCTGAGAAGAAAGGCCTGATACCCTTCAATTGTAATTTCAATGTATTTCTCAGTTTCTTCATTTTTGCCTAAGGCTAAAACATCTATGCTTTAAACAATACCCATGCACAAAATATTTCAACAAAAACTTTACTTCAGTCATGTCATTGGAACACTATAATTCCCAGTAAACATTGGTTTACAGTGAAATTTGTACAGAACTAACATGATGAAGTAAATGAACTGGATAGCTTTCTCTTTTATAATGTGAGGAACTTCATTTTCCAATAGTTCAGACAATAACTCTTAGACCAAAGTTGAGTGTTTAAATGTAGTGGCTTGTTTAACAAGACCTCACAGCTGCTTAATGTTAACATTTGACTCAATGCTTGGGAGCATCTCTAACTATAATTCAGTGGTAACACTTTAACTTTTTAAAATAATGCCTTTTTATATTTTTTAAACTTTTTTTCACAACCCAAAATGGCAGTGATGGCCACAATAGCCAGATTAGACTGTATCTAAATCCAGAACCCCACAACATACTGAACAAATTTGTATCAAGAAACTGTATCAAGAAAATATGCAGCTCAGAATTAGCCCCAAATTCAACTGCACATCTTTAAATTTGTTAATCTGCCGCTAAAGATTAACTGAGTTTATAGTGAAGGCCTATGATTATAACCCAAACTCCTCTTCCGCGAATACTTGCTAAATGAGAGACACATTCTGTCTCATAAACTAAACTTCAAATCATGCTGTTACTCAGCTACACGTTATAAATTACACAGTCTCTTACTGCAGCATGTGGGATCAGAAGAACATCTGAATTTATAAAAACACAAAGATACAGCATGACTAAGTACTGCTTGCAAGTATTTACCAACAAAAATCAGCTGCTACCTAGACCCAATTATCTTAAGTATTTTATCACAAACTAGACCTATCCACTCAAGCTAAAATTATTGTTTAACAGGGTATGTGTCCATTCATATTGATAGTTGCAACAAACAGCTTAACACTTGCCAGTCAAAGTCCCTCTAAACCTAAACATTAAAGTGATAGCATGGAAATAACCTGCACCCCAGCACATAAATGACGATGTCTAATTAAAATGTAATACAGAGGTGTGCACTATCATGTTAAGTGACATCCCTCCATTAATCACCGTTAAAAATGACTATAGAAAAGCATGACAAACCTAACAATACTAGTTCAGCACAGAACCATACAGCAAACACTCCTCCTCTGCAATATATATATATACACACACACACACACACACACAATGTGAGATGTATGCAGTAGCATCAGTGCGTATCAGTTACATTTGGTCGTCTTGGTTTGTGAATCAAGAGAACTATGAGACATTCACAGAACTCTGACGCTGCTCCTGGACTGTAGACACTCGCTCAAAAAAAGCTGCGAATCTTCAATTCCCAACTAATCGGAGGAAACCGTCCGTGTCTGCTGCAATATCAGAGTCACTTACTGCATTGCTTTTTCAGCTGAGTGGCAGTGGCTGTTCTTCCCAGTCACGCATGGTTTTGTCACCTGGAGGGTTTCTCTCTTCGGCACAATTCAGCTCCAAAGTAGCTGCATATTGAGGGTAATTGCATTCGTTCTGTACTGGGGCTTTCTGGCTGCAGTGACTGCTCACCCTATCTATAGCCTCTGGTGTATGCTAAGTAAGCAATCCACTGGGTCTTCATAATGAAAGAAGGAAGAGGCACAGCTTTCGAGACCAGACAGGAGCATTTTGTATTATAACCCATACGATTTTAAAGGCAAAAGGGGCTGTGGCAGCCTTCATGCTGTCTTGTTGTCCTTTACAGAGCAATTTGTATGCATCCTGTGTCACCATAGAAGGCATAAAGGAACATAACACAATGTTTCAGAGAGATTTGGGGTTTACATTTAAAATATATTAGCCCAGATTTGTAGGTTTTTGAGTGAGCATCAAGTTATTTCATTCCAACCTTTTTATTACTGGAAGTACAAGCCCAGGGGATTCCTAGGTTTGACACTTTATAATATCTGTATATGGGAGTGGGATAGTTGGGGGGTGGGGAAGCAGGAATTTAAAACTTCTGGGATTAACATCCCAAATTAAACTGTCAGACATCATTTTACTTGCCTGAACAGTGCCTAGAGCAATTGGATCTGATCTTTGAGTGGGGGAGGGATGTTCTACAATAATAGAAATAATGAACAGTAATAAGCTGGAGAAGCGAACAGGTGCTAGCATCAAAAAGCCTGTCCTTAAGGCAGTCTTGATTTCCTTCTAGTGAGAAAAATGTGGCTATGAAATGTTTGGGGAGCATCATGAGGGCAGTGCAACTGTTCATCTCCCTAGCTAACTGCAGCAAAAATTGTGGACTCTGTAGCATTTTTCCTTGCATTGTTCTGCCAGCAACTTCAACTCTGGCCTTCGAGGGAACCTCTTGGGGATAAAGAACCCATTTCATCTCTGCTCTGCTCATTACCACGGCCTCTTGTGACCTGCTAGAGCTAACCGTCCCTAACTGCTTGTGGTAAATTTGTGACAACAAATAAATTGTAGTCCTTGTGGTAAAAGTGGGATGCTTTGTCCACTTAGCTGTCCCAATATTTAATAGCAGTGATAGTTTAAGAATAAACCTGTTAAAAGGAATCACTTATTATTTCCAATCATTATTCAGAGTTTTGTGGATGTTGGAGAGTTGCTCAAGAAGTGACTGTAGTACTAAGACCCCTTCAAAAACAGTAATGACTGTAAATTGTTGAGTATTGGTTTGAACCGACTCGTTGCTGTCAGAGAATTCCCGGAGGTGAGTATCTATTCAGTTAGCACCAGAAAAACCCACCCACCAAAACCAAGAGGATTACTAAACTTTACAGGCCTATTAATTGAATCCTTAAAGGGCAGTCAAGGACAGTCATTTAGCAGCAGCACAGTCTGTCTGTAAGGTAGCGTCACAGTATGTCAATCAGTGGCACTTAAGCTTTTTTCTGTCCTTCTGGGATTTTTGTGACACTGTACCTGGAATGTAGCTTTGCATCCTCCTCAAACACTTGAGATTTTTAAAATATTGTTTACAATTCTTTGCAGTCTCACCTATGTAAATACTAAAGATTGAGTCGTCATCTTATACGTCAGAACCACCCCAGTATACTCAAGCATTTTAGATAGGGAAATTCTGCACATGGTATATTTGTCACTGTTATTGGGTCTTTATAAAATGATGATGTGACACTACCCTAGTGTGGGATGGGGGACTATTTTTTTCTGTACTCAAATGGTGGGATGGGTACGTGAAACATCACAGAGAAGTGTATCTTTTGAACTGTATACAGAGAAGTATCAACACTGGGCCCTTACCTGAAACTTTTAAGTTTATTTAATAGAGGTTATGTGTTAAGCATGCAGGGGGTTGGATGCTGTAAAACACACAGAAGAGATACGCAGGTATTTTAACAAGAAATAATCTAAACCTATTAAGGGCAGGGAGGACTACAGATTTCAGAAGACCCCTTTTCCTTAATTTTCTGGGCTCTTGCCTCCGCTCAATGACGTATTGTGCCCCATTATGTTAACACATCAGCATTAAAAATGGTACATTGAGCCCAGGAAATAAAACAAATCCCTGAATAACTGGGTAGTGTATATACTGGGGGAAGGAGGCAGAAGAAGCAGTTTTTATTCAGTCTTTTTAAAAAAAAGATGTTTTAAGCTTAAAAGGACAATCCCCCCCGCCAAATATTCAGGACTGCGACAGCGAAAAATAAATTATTGATCTGTCCCAAAATGTGATATTTATTGTATTACAGATTAAACACTTGACTGAGTGCAGCGTTGCCAGGTAGGAAATTACCAGAGTCCCTAAGGAGCAACATTGTCCATGGTGCTTTAGTTGAAGATCTCTTACAAATGAGCTGGAAGGTATATTGCATTTGCAAACTGCAACAAAAGTTTTTTGAATTTTAACCTGGCTGTCAAGGAAGCAGGACAGGGCTGTAAGTGACTCCAGCCATGAAATATGAAGAGTACCAGACATAGCAAACTTCCTGTCCATAGGAAAAGTGAACTAGTCCCTGTATGTATTTGTATTGCATATCTATTTGTTAATCAAATTCAAAAAAGACTTTTAAATACGTCTTATCAAGGAACTATTATTCCTTAAAGCATGAATTCACCTTAGAACAGATTGCTTAGGCCTTTCTCTGAGTGCTTTCTCTGTTACACCATCATTTTTATAACCATAGCACTGAGCAGTCCCAACCAAGATCAGAACTTCACTGTGCTAGGCACTGTACATAACCATGGCAAGAGAGCGCTCCTGCCCAGAAGAGCTTGCAGCAGAGCTGAAGACAGACAAAAGGCCGGAAGAAAATCAGGATTATCCCTCCCATTTTACACACGGGGACTTGAGAACTAGAGATCCAAAGCTCACTGAAGTCAATTGTAGTCATTTCAGTGGGCTTTAGATCAGGTCCTAAATGATTTGCCCAAAGTCATGAGGGGTACATCTACACTGCAATTAGACACCTTTGGCTGGCCCATGCCAGCTGACTTGGGCTTGTGCTAAGGGACTGTTTAATTGTGGTGTAGACATTCCGGCTTGGGCTCAACCTGAGCTCTGGCAACCTCCCACCTCACTGGGTCCTACAGCCTGGGTTCCAGCCCGAGCCTGGATGTGTACACTGCAGTTAAACAGATCATTAGCCTGAGCCCTGTGAGCCCAAGTCAGTTGTGGGTTTTTAATTGCAATGTAGACATATCCTGGAAGAGTCTGTGGCAGAGCTGGAAGCTTTTGAGTCTCTGTCTGGTGCATTGATCACAAGACCATCCATCTCCAGTTAATTAATCTGTTTCCCAAACTGAAAGTACTGCTGTTTGACTATAGCTTTCAACTGGGGCTGCAGTCCGTTCTTCTCCTAGCCCTTTAGAAAACCTGTCTTGGAAAAGGAATTCTTTAGTGTGTGTTTTATGAAAGGCTCCTAATTCCTAAAAAATCTGTCTGTCACTGTGTCCCAAAGGAAACCCTACTACCGAAATGAAGTATTCTCCTGTCGGTGTGTGATCAGCTTTGCATGTGTGCAAAATGCAACAGTTATCAGTCTGAAAACCCAATCCTGAAGAAGGAATTACTCAGGGAAATGTCAGCTGCAGACCAAAGATTCAAGTCTGGGCCAAGAAACTGATGTGAATTGCCATCTGCATTTTTTTTTGTTTTCTGATTAAAATAACATCTGTGTGCTTCAAAACACTGAGTCTGACTACAAGGGGAAAGCAAAACAAATTCAAACCACCGGAATGGACGGGGGAGTGCATGGGTGGATCAAAGTGTTGATGGCTTTTATTTTTTTTAAGTGAGTGTTGTACTGGAATGATACTGTAACAGCTGATGTAGGCCTGGGTTGACTGAGTCGGGTGATTCAGGTCCCCACCAGCCCTAAGCCAAATTGTGATAGACCAGGAGCGTTAGGCCTTTCCTTTGATTACAGGCTACATGACTTTGAGTTCTTGAACCTGGATACAAAGGACAACAGAGGGGAAATTACTTTTTGTAGTGCTAACAAGGCCAATTCAATCATGGTGGATGAGTCCCATTCCCAACAGTTGACAAGAAGGTGTGAGTATCAACAGAGGGAAAACTATTTTTTGTAGTGATCCAGCCACTCCCAGTCTTTATTCAGGGCTAATTTGATGGTGTCAAGGTTGCAAATTAATTCCAGTTCTGTAGTTTCTCATTGAAGTCTGGTTTTGAAGTTTTTTTGTTGAAGAATGGCCACTTTTAAGTCTGTTATTGAGTATCCAGGGAGATTGAAGTGCTCTCCTACTGGTTTTTGAATGTTACAATTCTTGATGTCTGATTTGTGTCCATTTATTCTTTTGCATAGAGACTGTCCAGTTTGGCCAATGTACATGGATGGCAGAGGGGCATTGCTGGAAAAAAAATAATTTCGCTCTGTTGATATTCACCCCTTCTTGTCAACTGTTGGAAATGGGCCACATCCACAGTAATTGAATTGGCCTCGTTAGCACTGACCCCACACTTGGTAAGGCACCTCCCATCTTTTCATGTGCTGTATATTTATACCTGCCTACTATAGTTTCCACTCCATGCATCTGAAAGCTTATGCTCAAATACATTTGTTAGTCTCTAAGGTGCCACAAAGACTCCTCGTTATTTTTGATGATACAGACTAACACGGCTACCCCTCTGAAACCAACCACCCACCTCTACGTATGAGTGGGGAGTTCAGCTTTCATGGCCCATTCGTTCTCTGCCAAGACTGCTACTGTAGCTGACAGTTGTGATGGTAGTTTTGTGCTTAGGATGCCTTGGAAAATCTGCTATCAGGTGCTTAAAAATAACCCTGGTGGGCTTATCTTGATGGCTCAGTATTGCTACAGGAGACAACTGGTTTGACTCTGGTCTTTATCATTCCAAAATGGCAGGGGCAGAGAGCAATGCACAAAAGTAAAAATTCAGTTCTCAAGGGAGGAAATGCCTCTTGTTGCTATGCAACAACCCATGTAGTCAATTTAGCAGTAGCATTGTCACGCTCAAGAGGAAGTCAGTCATTTTCTGGAAGGTCGGTGGCTCTGGCAATTGCACAAAGGTCTAGTTAGAAGTGGAGAAGACAGGAGGATCTTTCCTTTATTTCAAATGTGCTCTCAGAGGAGATCAAAGCTTGTTGACTTCTGTTTCTACCCGTTAGGAGGTCTGGCTGTTATTTATCAGCTGATGTCAGAATACATCACAGAGTTACTGGCTAGATGTGATTAGGGTTTTAATATTGCAAGTTAAATAAGTAGCTAGAAAGTTTTGTTTCAAGATGGCTGGGAAACAAAATCAGATAAGGAAACAGAACAAATTAGCCAGAATTTATTAAGTTTTGGAGTTGACCCCATCCCAGGAAGGATCACAAAAATAGTGGCTAATGGGTGTGCATGGTTTAAAAACATGCTTGCTTCAAAACATGCCACTGTGTTCCTTGGAACGCCACTCAAGTAACAGTGCATAACTTGTGGTACGTGTAACTCTTGGAATGAGGGATAGCAGTTTTAAACCGGCTCATCTGTGTATAACCTCCAGATTATGTTTGTTACTCAGCATCACAAGACATTTTATGACTGGGGAAAACCAAGATGAGAACTATGGGCCTGGAATGTGAATTGGGTCATCATGCCAGATGGGAGGGTTTATTGTGGAGGACAGATGTTGCCTTCCTTCCCTGGATGCTCCTGGGTTTCTGTATAGGAGGCAGATGCACTGTTGTAATCCAGATAATGAAGGAAAAATAGCTTTAAAGGATACATTCCTTTCAACCTTTCCTGTTGTATAAAGAGGGTAGTTGTGCCCTTTGGAGCAAGGGATGGTGTAAAGTGGCTATAAATAAGATAACAGGTGGGCTTTTATTTATTCTCATTTTAGTTTAGTTTAGTTTGGCATGAAGGAAACTAGATAGGCTGGGAATACTTGGTGAAAGAGGGTCTGAATCTTATTTGCACTAAAGTCTATTTACACAGCTGCTAGACCAGTGTAAAGGAGCCCTAATGCAAATGGAAATGAGGACTGATGTCTCATGATCCTCCTTGAGATAATTACCTGGGTAGGCACCACACCTGCATTCAGTCTGGGATTTAGAGGAAGAGAGAAAAAATAAGTGGAATGATCTTCTAGTCATTCTAGACTATGGGGGAGGTTCTAGTTCCAGTGGACTTGAATTTGAACTAGGGAACTGATCTTTACTTTGAGCGAATAAGCCTTGGGCTTTGGGTGGGGCTCCACAACATTTGCTACTTCGAGGGTGTCTTCTTCCTATGCAAGCTGGCACTAAGTGGTATTGCAATATGGTAACAAGTGAGTGTTGAGAGAATGCGGAATCGGTCAGCGCTACCCTTGGCTGATGCAGCAACTCATGGTGTTGGACACCATCAGGTGGTCGAGGGACATCTACATACAACACATCACTGGACATTGGCAATACCAGGAGGGATGAGCTGGAGTGCCGATGAGAAGTGCTGTCGGGAAAGTAACTGAAATACTTTCCTCATGGATTGTCCATTTGGAAAATACAATCTACCGTAAATGCTCAATTACTGAGGGACAATGTACTCTCATTGCTATATTCGCTTTCTACAACCAACTCCCTGTATAGCTTTTCATGAGTGATGTACCCAAGTATTTGGATTCTAATATCTAAACTGTATTGTTAAATTTATTCACCTTAATTTGGGTTATTGCTGATTATGCACTAAGTACATATTATGACTTTTAAAAACAAACTCTGCGGGTAATCTAAGCACTATACCCAGTGTGACAAAGTTCCTCCTCTCATTTAGTAGGTCCTGCGCTTATTGGCGGATTTCCTCCCCTCAGTGGTCTTCCCCTTGGATGAAACCCACAGTCTGGATCAACTCCTCCTATGTCAGATTAGGAGTAGCAAGGCTTGGGGGGAACCCAGGCCTGCCCTCTACTCCGGGTTCCAGCCCAGGGCCCTGTGAATTGCAGCAGTCTCTATAGTGCTACTTGTAACCGCTGCTTGACCGCTACAGCTCCCTGGGCTACTTCCCCATAGCCTCCTTCAAACACCTTCTTTATCCTCACCATAGGATCCTCCTGGTGTCTGATACTGCTTGATTGTATGGTGTTTCCTCAATCCTCCAGTAGTACCCCCCTCTTAGTTCCTTGTGTCTCTGGCTCCCAGCTCCTCATATGCACTTTCTGACTCCTCCTCCTTGACTGGAGTGAGCTCCCCTTTTTATACCAGGTGCCCTGATTGGCTGCAAGTGCTCCAATCAATGTAGCTCTCTCTCCGGTGCCTTCTAGAAAGTTCTTAATTGGCCCCAGGTGCCCTGATTACCCTGGAGCAACTGCCATTTTGGTTCCCATGGTCCTATTAGTATCCAGGAAGTGGATACTTCGCCCGCCCACTGCTAAAGGACCTCCCCCCAGCCCAAGGGGAGGATCCACAGATCTGGGATACTAACTAATTACGTGGGACAACCAATGAAAAAAACAGGATTTTGGTTCCCATGGTACTAGGGATTTGCTTAGCCTGGGGCTAACATACCTGTTCCTGAGTACTTTCCTGTAGCCATCCAGCCTTGCTCCATCACACCAGATATACAGACACTCTTATCTCAACCTATGTATTACATACTTTTGGGTTGTTGGACTTTTGGGTGATTTTGGGGTTGCCGGACTTAGGACCCTGAGGGGAAAAGGACACTGACAAACTTACTCAGGGGTGGGTCTTTTGCTCCTGGTTTGTGTTATGAATCCTGTTTTTGGTGTTTCCCCAACATAATGCCGCATTGTTTCCCTCCTTTATTAAAAGGATTTTGCTACACTCAGACTCCATGCTTGCAAGAGGGGAAGTATTGCCTCCTAGAGGCGCTAGAGGGGGTGGGAGGTGGTATGTAATTGTCCCAGGTCACTAGGTGGGGGCTCGAGCCAGTTTTGCATTGTATTACTGAAACGGAACCCCTAGATACTGAACCCAGCCCTTGTTGCTTGTGCCAACTCAGATGGACAGAAGGGTTACATTTACAAAGATTGTCCTCCAAGATTTCCAGCAGATATCAAGGGAGAGTAGGTGCCCTGATCTAGCCCAGAACCTGTTATCTCTACAAGCCTCTATCTGTCTAGGTACTTAAATTGCTCCAATTTCCTTGGTATCTGAGCACTTCACAAACATCATTAGCCCTAGGATCAAATTGTGAATAGGTGTTTTTTGGTTTCTTTTGGGTACCTATTTGTCTGTGCCATGAAATCAATGCACAATGTGGCATGATTGACTGTCTCCGATAAGAACTAGACCGAGGAGGGCTGGCACAGATACCGACCTATGCCTGGATTTACCCAGTGCAAATAACTTCTCACTTATAAACATCAAAATCATTTAAACATAACAGGTGACAGACAGAGAAAAACATAGACAATGCAGTCCTACGAGAGACTGTTTGCCCAGTTTATTGCCCATCAGGATTTCACAGATACTGGTTTTATAGATGTAGGAAAATGTCAAGACATATTTCCGTTTCTAGATCTTAATAAGATCACTCTTGCCTAGAGATAAAGTAAATCAACTTAAGGCATCCACCATGACTAAACATTTCTACCAACATATCGATTGCTCCCAAGGAAATCATCATGTAATAGGCAAAGATCAGAAGCGCCAGTACATATAGGTAGAGAACTCATCACTATTACAACTGCAAAAAAAAATCCATATGCCCAATACATTTTGTTAATGAAAATCATTGAATGGACTTTCAAGGAAGAGAAGGGATTGAAAAGAGTAAGAGAATGTATATTTTCCAAAGAGAAGAATCGTGGGTCACAGTCATTTGCTACGTGGTATGAAGATTTCTCAAATATTAAGCCTCATAATAAATTTTGATTTCTCAGCTCAAGAAAAGTTACACATCAGCAAAGCTGAGTTCAATTATAACACTTCATTACAACAAACAAAAAGCTCCATTCCCTAGAGAAGAATAACATTTTAGGATGACTAGTTGTTTATGTTGTTATATTCCCAAGGGATCAAGACTGGTCCAGCATTGAATTAATCTTTATTAATTTTTACTCATGAGGATTCATCTGTCAAAGAAAGTTGTTTTTTTAAAAACCACTTTAAAAGCCTTGCCACAGATGGAAAACACAGACATAAGTTCCCACTAGGCTTCAGACATGTCATCATGTAAACGTTAATAAATGCAGCTATTTAAGATCTCATTTGTACTGTGACCCAAAACTGCCTTTCATGGAAAGCAAAATGTGGTGTTAATGTCATTTATTTAACACTGCTCAGTGTTCTAAAACATGGGGGTTGGGGAGGAACCCAGCCCCGTGTCTCCATGAGCTTACCATCTAAGAGGCCTGGGCCTGCTCCTGCTGAAGTCAATGGCTATTCCAGCAGAAGGGACAGAGGATCCCATCAGTTTCCTAGTCATTATTCAAGACTTAGGGGATCAGAGCTTGCCTTCTCTTGCCCCAAGGAAGAACAGTCATAATCTGATATGACAGACAGCCACACACACTGCTTGGTCAGCTGCAGTTAGCATCATGTCAGCTATCTCAGCTCTTCACAATCATGTTCAAATGTGATAAAATGTTCTAGTTAAGACTTAACCTTACTGAGACACTAGCAGTAAGTACAGGCACATAGTATGTAGGGTGACGGTTTATGTTTGGAGTGATGCATAGATCTTTGAAGCAGCAAAACCGTTTTATAAATAAGCATTTTGGAACCTACTCTCCTGATTAGCTAAGAATTGTACATGTCCTGTTATTTTTGCTACCTCACTTCCCACCCTGTTCCCCTTGTTTGTCTCACCTGTCTGTTATGTCTTGTCTTTTACATTGCAAGTTCTTCGGGGCAGGGACCATTTGTGCAGTGCCCAGCACAATGCCCCCAGCTAGTTGGCCTCTAGGTGCTATATAAATGTTAATAATAATAATGGCCTTATCAAATGGGATTGAGTTAAGTAGTCAATTGTTGCTTTTGGAGTTCGGCATTTCTAACCCACATTTTCAGGCACATGTAAAGTTTTCTGATAGGAAACACCCTTCTCAGTGCATAAGGTGTAGCCTGAGGCAGAACAGAGGTAATTCAAAAGACACTTTAGCATTGGATTCTGTAGAGGTGGAACAATATGCTCTAAATATGGTTCTCTAGTTTAACACGTGGCAAAAGGTCATCACCCCAAATGGAATATTTGGAGAACATTGGGGAAAAAATGACATTTGTATGGATGCCTTGAGTTCTCCCAAGGGACTTTTATTGTAATTCAGTTTGCCGAGCACTAGCTATTAGACTCTTATCTTGTAGTTGAATCCTTTCCCACTCCCTCATCAAAATGAATGTGTGCTTACTGTACTGTGGGCATACTCTCAGCCCCAGTCTGTATCAACTCACGTTCCAGCCTTCCAAATCCATTCTCAAATTCATTTTAACTTTGAGTATCATGCAACATGACAATCAGTAACTCCCCCCTCACCATTATAATGCAGGACACTGTCTGATTATGCATTATGTATGGGTATATATTAAACATACCTCTAAGCACCAGTGTAATTTATAGATTTGTGTATCAGACATGTTGGCAAATGGATGCAACAGAGGTTTAAAAATTCCAGCAGAGCCTCTTTTTTCTTCTTCTTCCCCCAATGGTAAATTTCAAAATGATATATACCCTTTTTCCACTTCAAGTTTAACATCACTGATGCAGTTCTCTGATTCTTTAAGTGCCAGCAACATTCTTAGCCCTGTGCAGAACAGAGGAAAACCCAATCCCTGCCTGAAGGAGTTTACAATCTAAACAGACAACACAGATCAGACACTGTGACTGCACTGAGAGACCCAGAGGAAGGCTAGATCTTAGAGCTCTGATTCCAATGCCAAGTAATGATGACATCCTTACTGGCAGTGATTTGTGGACTTCTTGGAAGAAGTGAGTCTTCAAGGGGGATTTGAAAGATGAAATTAGTGATCTTGGCTCTGCACAATACCCCCTGAGGGGCTGCTCTGAAAGCCCTCCACATATGTTCAGTGTGTGGGTAGGGGCTGGAGACTGGATCACAATCTTTGTGTTTTAGTGCTTTAATGCCCTGACCCAGACATAGTTCTAAATACCACTATACCTTGGAAATATCTGCTCCAGGGAAAAGATAATCTGCATAGAGGATGGAGTGGCTGTGTATGGATCATACCAGCCAGACCATAGAATTAATACTGGTTTTGCAGCACTAGTGTATACCAGTTGACAGGGGTGAGATCTTAAGAGCACTGTGATCTGTTCTGATAAAGTTAATCCATGCCCCTTCATTTGTGACTTTTAAGTTTCCCGTTGTCTTGGTTTTTGACCCTTCTCATGATTTCTCTTGGTTTTTCTCCTTCTGTTTATTCTCCATGTCACAGAACTGTGCATAGATTTTGGTTTTCAAACCTAATGAATAGTTTGAGCCCACCACAAAAGAAACTATCTCCCAAGGAAACAAGGAACTAAAAATAAACACATGCAACATTTTCAACAAAGGCTCAACCCAGTGAAGTCAATGGGAGTCTTTGCATTGACTCCCTTGGGAGTTACATCCAGCCCACGGCCAGTAAAATAAGTATGTGAATGATGTACGTAGTTTACCAAGTTTTCACTATCAGTGATATTTAAACAATCTTAGAAATATTCAGATCATAACGTGATGAGGGCTATAGAAGTACCTGGTTGGATGGACTGATAGATAGTTAAATAGATTTATCGGGTACAGTGAATTTCACACCTCCACCCCACCAGATGGTATTTAAGATGCCCTACTCACCTACGAAATGAAGTTTATTCAATAGGGAGGATACACTCTCCACTGTCAGAGGATTCAACAGAGGTAGACCAAGGAGTCTTGGTTATGGTTTTGATTTTGCAAAATCTCATTGATCATACCTGGAACCCCAATTCTTACAAAACGTGGAGAGGATTTATAAAAGCTTCCAGTTTTGGCCCATAGCTTTTAGTATCCAGCTATTGCTGAGGCGAAAACAGCTATGTTAATTTGTTGATCTCCAGTAATTCTTTGAAAATGTCTTTATACCAGACTTAGCTCTTACTGCCAGCACTGTATGAATAACAAACCCTAAATGTATTTTGTACTGCTACTGACACCCCTTAAAAATGTGACCCATAGTGAGAGAAATCAATTCCAGCTGCTTGCAGCATTTTCCTAATCCAGACTCTCATTCTACTTATCCCAACTGCTCTAATAACCCCCAGGAAAGGAAAACAACGTCTCTGTGTCTTCTTTCATTGTTTTCTTGTCTCCAAACATGTAACCCTATGGTAACATCTGAATCATACCTGGTCTAATAAAATAAATCAGATATATATTTTATCTTTGTGTTTTGCTTCTGCCATCCAGCATTATTTCATAACCCACTGAGTTTATTAGTTTGTTTTTTTAATGGCATTTCTGGAAATTCTGATCAGATATAATTCCACTGGCCTCAAAGAGCAGTACAAAGTCAACAAATATCCCTACATCCAAGCCAAATTCTTGTCCGAGCAGATATGTTCTATTTTTGCCAAATACAATAATATATCGTATCCACTGTCTTTGCATTCCTCGTACTTGGGGAGCTCTGGCTTACAAAATTCTTCATAACAGACTTCATTATTTATCCACTGTAAGTGTGTGGGATATGGATGACAAAGCCAGAGCTCAAGATTTAATTGTACTCTAGATGCTGATTGTTTTGAGGTTATTTTCTTTCGCATTTAACTGCAATACATTTTAAATTAAATAAACTCTATCAACACCATCAAATTTAGCTGTGATATAATTTTAATGATTTACACCTGCTTTTCACCAGAGCCGAATTCGCCCCATAGGGTTGATGTCCAAATTGATGCTCAGATCCTTTATAGAAAATGTGTCCCTGAAATATATTCAGTTGTGTGATCTGTTTTTGGGCTCTTTCCAAGACCAGTTTAACAGTCTTTCCTTGAAAGTCTCTATCATATACAAGTAGTGTCAAATACTGCCCTCAGTCCATGGACACAACTTGCCTTTGATTTCAGTGAGAGTTGCATCGACAGGTTGTGTAATATGGGTCTAAGTATGTTCCTCATAAGTCATGCAATTATTGCTTTTTTCATTTCAAGCTACTTACATCAGTAACTATTTCACTCTATCAGAGGGGAAGCCATGTTAGTCTGGATCTGTAAAAAGTGACAAAGAGTCCTGACATGCATCTGACGAAGTGGGTATTCACCCATGAAAGCTTATGCTCCAATACGTCTGTTAGTCTATATGGTGTGTGGCAAACCCAGGACAAATGGCTACAAAGGAGGGGGTAGTAATTAGTCCCAGGGGGTTAAAAGGCCTCTCCCAATCCACTGAGGAGAGATAACCAGGGGGAAATAAGGTTCAGCTGGAAAAGGAGTTACCAGGGAACTAATTAGGTTCAGCTGGCTCCGACTGTTTGAGACCTTTTTAAACCCTCCCCGGGGTGGAAGGGGTGGGTGAGAGTGAGAGAAGCAGGTAAGTTACCAGTAAGCTAGGTGCAGCAAGGCTCTGAACTCTTCCAGCAAGGAAGGCTGTGCCCTGTCCCCAGAAGGGAAGAAAACAAGCACAGGGACTGACTGAGGGAAGGAATAGCCAGACCCTGTGCTACCTAGAAGGATTTGCTTTGCCCAGGCCTGTGTCTCCAAGGCTAAAAAGGACTGAGCCTGCCGAGGAGAAGAAGGTACTTTGCCACAGGACTCTTTGTTGCTTTTTAAAGAGTCCTGTAGCACCTTATAGACTAACAGATGTACTGGAGCATAAGCTTTTGTGGGTGAATACCCACCTCGTCAGATGAATGTAGTGGAAATTTCCAGAGGCAGGTATAAATATGCAGGCAAGAATTAGTCTAGAGATAATGAGATTAGTTCAATCAGGGAGGATGAGGTCCTCTTAGCAACTCTGTTGCTTATTTTGCTCTAGAGGGTGTTGCATTTCACTGATGAATGAAGAAAACCTTCTTCATAGTATCTAAATACATTTTCAGATGTACACTTTGGGATCTATCTGGGTGAAAGATGTCAAATATTCTATAATTATTACTAATCAATCTGTATCTTATGCTATACGGCATGCTGCATTTTTTTCTGATAACTTAAGGACTATAAGAAGCCCACTCTCTATTAATAAATCAAACAGGCTTCAAAAGAAAATGAGTATCATTAATTTATTTTATGAATGTAGTGCTTAGGAGTGTGTGTGGATGGATGGATAGATAGATATCTGAGAGAGTCCCCTTCCCTGAAGAGCTTACAGTCTAAATAGACAAGACAAAGATGGTAGGAGAGGCAGAAACAGAGAAAGGTGAAGTGACCTGCCCCAGGTCACATGACTGGTCCATGGCAGAACCAGAACTAGAATGTTGGTCTCTCAAATTCATCTCTAGTGCCCCAGCTTGAGCACCCACCCTCCCACATGATATAAGGTAAAACTCTCTAGGGGCTCCCATTGAAGCTGATGGGACTATTCACAAAACTAAGAATTACCCGTGCAAGTAATAGTTTCAGGATCAGGCCCCTAGTTCATCCTCATTTCATTTTCAATGAGAAGGATCTCAATATGCTTTGAAATAACAGGACTTCATGCAGTACTCTAGTCATCAGTGACCATTTATGCACCTGTCAAAATAGGAGTGCTGATGATATGGGAAGTAAGATGAAAATATATTTAAGCAAAGAAGGAACAGATTTTACCATATATTTGCAACTACACTGTGTATTTCTTTTTGTTCAACTCCTTTCTATTTTGGCTCTTATATCTGTAGGTTATACAATATTTAGTCATTCCCTGTGTTTTAATTTATATTTCAGTATGCTAATTCTAATTTTCATTAAATTCATACTTATTCCTCCTTCAAAATCATAATTCTGAAAGTCTTAGCACTTGCTCACCATTCAGGAAATACAGACTTTCCTTTTTTTTCCCACATAGTATTATCATGAACCACAACAAGCATTTATTATAAGAAGTGCAGAGCATATCCCTCCTTTGAGAATAGAAACTAAAATGGCAGTTTTCAGAATGAATTGGAGAGCCACCCTGTGTATGTTAGACATTTATAATTCATTTGTCCTTTTAAATCACCGCTTTGAAAAAGTTAGTGCCTGAAACTGAAAAAGGAGCAACAGGATTTTCAAGGAATGAAAATATTATCTTCCTATTAGTGATATGCTAGAACAGCAATATGTTCTTCACAGGCAATTTAATGTCCATTTGCTATTCTCTGCATTCGTCGATCTATTCTGTGCCTAGAGACACAGAATGCATTGCCATATATTTGGATGTTTCAACAGGGCCGCCCAGAGTATTCAGGGGGCCTGGGGTCTTCGGTCTGATATATGTTGAGTAGAATCTTACTTCCTGAGTAGTTGATTTCAGTGGGTCAGCTCAGAGTAAATTACAACTCAGAATGAGTAATGGTGGCAGAATCTGGCTCCCGCTGTATGTCTGTCATTTATGATTAAACTAACTTCCAATGCCCCTAGTCTGAATACTGCTGTCTGTAATTATGTACAAAAGTGATCCTGCCCATAAACTATACATAGACAATGAGTTCCATAAGAACACCTCCTGTTTTTGATGAATGAGAGCCATGGGATCAAATGGATTATTCACATCTTACTGCTTTGCGTTGTTGTAGGGCATGGATTTAAAAACTGAAACTAACCCCTGGAATCAGAGAGTAGCATTTTGAAATGTAGTTAAGATAAAAAAGAATATAAAACACAGAAGGAATGATTCTTGCCAGAACAGGTTGATTCATTGAGTTCAACTTAGATTTTTAATTTACAACAAGCTTGCCTAACCTCAGCCTCTGTACCATCCACTAAAATATTAAATAAAATTATATCAAATTTATTCTTTGTGACATTAAGGAAAATTGGCTCCCACACTGTGGTATACAGTTTAATAAATGTAATTTAAAGAACAATAGAACAATGGCATTTATGTTTTAATCAATGGGACTACTCACATGAGTACAGATTACTTGCATAATTAAATGATTACATCCTGTCTATGCTTGTCACCTCCAAACACACAGGTATGGTGATGCAAGAAAGTGGACTCTGGCCTGTTGAATTCCTGTGGCAAGAGCTGTCAGCAAAAATGAACAAAAAACATAGACTGGAATGGGCTGTCTGATGCCCTGTCCTTTCATTGATCCCTCTTTTGATATACAAATTCACAAAGTAATCTGGTGTTGTGGGCTCTGCATCGGCAATAGGATATGCCTCTGGAGTAGGAAGGATCACGCAATTCCTTGGTATAATGATTTAGAGGACAGAGACCCCACTTTGGTTTTCTGAAAACTTCTGTTGATCCTAAGAGAGTGATCCTGTAGCCCTTTCTTGTATGAGCAGCCTTACTGATTTCACGTAAAGAAGGGGCTTGGGCTCTAATACGTTTGCCTAGGTTTGTTTGTTATTTGATTTTTATACAGTGGTATGAAATCTGTGAGTGACGTTCCTCAGGTAGCAATGCTATAATTTGGCACATCACGCTCCTTTGCATTGTATTTTTAATGGAATTTTTTTGTGTTACATGAGCTGTAGAAGTTCATGTAAGCTGCTATGAGACCTGTCTATGAGGACTAGTACCAAATACTCTTGAAATAGTATTTAATGATGCACTCTAGATTCTGTGGGTCAGATTGTGATACATGTTGAGTAGAATCTTACTTCCTGAGTAGTTGATTTCAGTGGGTCAGCTCAGAGTAAATTACAACTCAGAATGAGTAATGGTGGCAGAATCTGGCTCCCGCTGTATGTCTGTCATTTATGATTAAACTAACTTCCAATGCCCCTAGTCTGAATACTGCTGTCTGTAATTATGTACAAAAGTGATCCTGCCCATAAACTATACATAGACAATGAGTTCCATAAGAACACCTCCTGTTTTTGATGAATGAGAGCCATGGGATCAAATGGATTATTCACATCTTACTGCTTTGCGTTGTTGTATGGCATGGATTTAAAAACTGAAACTAACCCCTGGAATTAGAGAGTAGCATTTTGAAATGTAGTTAAGATAAAAAAGAATATAAAAGACAGAAGGAATGATTCTTGCCAGAACAGGTTGATTCATTGAGTTCAACTTAGATTTTTAATTTACAACAAGCTTGCCTAACCTCAGCCTCTGTACCATTCACTAAAATATTAAATAAAATTATATCAAATTTATTCTTTGTGACATTAAGGAAAATTGGCTCCCACACTGTGGTATACAGTTTAATAAATGTAATTTAAAGAACAATAGAACAATGGCATTTATGTTTTAATTATGCCAAATAAAAGCTGGGTGTACTCTTTTAGAGAAACCATTTCTCTTCTGAAAATGGACCTTTCTGATAAGGTGCCATATGTAATGTGCTGCTTTTAATTACATGGTCCTAAGTAGCATACTCTCTTTGGAAACTGAAAAAGTAATGTTCAAGATCAGGAACATTATAAGAACTAAACAGGCTGTTAATGTTGTTTTAAAACAAAAGATCTAACTTTCCCCGGAAAACAGTGTTGTTTATTTCTATTCAAAGAGACTGCATAAAAGAGGGCCAGATATCTTCCAAAAATAACAGTAACAAAATAAGAGAATAATCAATGTTATTTTAATGATCCCTATCTCCCTGTTGTTCCAGTCACTGAACAAACAACAACATTAAAACCAGAAAACATTACAACATACAACCAAAGAAACAGCTGAAACGAGATAAAAATCCCATAAATAATTACAGCTAACAACTAGAATACATCAAAAGCTTTTTAAAGATATTCATACACTCTTAAAAAATTGACTGGACAAAAGGGACTTGGATGATAAAATTTTGCCATATGCTTTTTAAGGATTCACTGCTACATTCCTTATTCAGGGAAATTGCCTGTTGATTTCAGTTGGGACATTACAAGTGTAAAGACTGGATGACTGGTCCCAAGCTTGGAAATGGGAAGTGCTATATATAGTCAGGGTTCCCTGTTCTCTGAAGCAAGCCGAACCTAAATTCTGTGGCAGTTCTGTGGCAATCTTGTATAATAGACAGGAAATTCTATGGCAGCTTAATTTAAATTTTAAAAGGGAGACCCTTAGTAAATGCAGATGAGTTGCACAATACATTAAATCAGGGGTAGGCAACCTATGGCACATGTGCTGAAGGCGGCACATGAGCTGATTTTCAGTGGCACTCACACTGCCCAGGTCCTGGCCACCGGTCCAGGGTGCTCAATCTGGGCCAATTATAATTTTAGTTCAAAATCAAGCAAAACTGTAAAATCCTTGTCTTCTCTGGGGACACTACCTGTTGCATACAAGAGGTGTCAATAACAAGTGCCCTAAACTAGAGCTGGATGTGATTTAACTGCAAGTGTAGAAAGGGATGAAGTGCGTACAGAACCATTTCAGAAACTTCTCTGTGGTGCTGTGCTGTTGTTTAAGCACTGCATGGCAATATTTCACGTATCTCCTAGTGGCATTTATCCAATGCTGCAGTCTGCAATCTTTCATCACCTGTCTCCATTGACAGCGGTCGTTGGCACAAATACGAGGGCTGTAATTCCAGCATGGGAGTACGTGAGACAGGTTTGCTCTCTGGCAGGTATATTACATCTGTGTCCAACCATTTTCTCAATATTATACCGAAGGGAGTCGTGTGGGGGCTATGCTCATTGAAATGGTCATTTTGAGATGTTTGTCTGAGCAATAGTTTATGAAATATCTAAAAGCTAGGATATTAGGTTGCAAAGCTGTTGAAATGAGACTTGTCACCTGAGGTGAGGTGGGGTCTCAGGGCTAACAATCAATGCTGAGAACAATGGACATCCATGGAGACAGCACTTTGTTTACTGTCAGTCCAGGTTGAGCTTTAAGAAGACAAACTAACCCCAGGAGGGTTCTCTGAAGGAGGGGACCCCTGAACTAAAACAACAATAGCTTGTTTTAAAAGCAGAAGAAATGGCTCAAGTTGTTGTTCATTACAGGAGGAGACTCTCCACCAGTGGGGGTGGGGAGGTCTCATGACAAGTGGATGATTGGATCCCTGCTCTTTGCATTAGACACATGCTTCAAGAAAGAATCTTTTGGTGAGAGATACCTTATCAGACAGGAAAGTAACTTGTTAATAAGTATACACTGTAGTTTGTGTCTTGTTTTTCTTTTATCTGTAACCTTATATTTTCAAACCCTTATACTTGCTTGTATTTGAATCTCTATCTCAAGCTCTGTTTTAATAATCTTTCATTTGAATTTACTGTAAGACTGTCTAGTGCCTTGTGCTAAAGAAACTAAAAAGTGTTGAACTGAGATGAAATCGGTGCATTGCTTCCCTTGAGGCAGCAGATTGGTGTACACTGAAGGTGTCCAGGAGATAAAGGACTGGATACCTGAGTGTAACAAAGTGGGATGTGTAAATTGGCAGCCTGCAGAGCAGAGAGAGAGAGTGGGCCTTGCAGAGCACAGAGTGGAGTACTTGTGTTGTCAGCTGCTGGTAGTTGGGGACCCTGGTGGTCACAGACAAGGCTCTCTTATGCTGTAAGCATGTGGCAATGATTCATCCTGGACACCTCAGGTAACCCAGAAAAGAGTCATGGAGTATATGAGACAAGGTGGGTGAGGTAACATCTTTTATTGGACCAACTTGTATTGGCGAACAATACAAGCTTACACAGAGCTTCTTCACGTCACACGGTTCTAGTGCAGAAGGGCTCAGTTGCCAAGCCAGAAGGTTGGGCTCCAATTTTCTCTCTCACAACACCATTCAGCATATTAACCGATACATGGCAACTGTGACAGGAATGCACATGTTTTCCAGGCTGGGAGGAGCACAACTGAATCCTCAGAGCTGTCTCCTTTCATGGCTTTGGCCTGGGGAATTATTCACCATTTTTCTACTGTTCTCTTTGTAGCTGCTTTCATCAGTCATCAACACACAGCGGGTGAAATGCATTGCTGTGAAGAGGTTCTACAAAAAGCCTATGCACCGCTCACATCCCAACTTGAGGGTTTAATTGGGACTTAAACAGCAAATAGGCCTTCTAGGGGCTCCCTGCTCAGAGGTGAGTTTCACCCACAGTGAGGAAGAGAACATGCAGCAGTGGAGGAAGAGTGGGATCTTCCAAAAAGACATAACTTGTCCCATGTGCCAATAGATAGCAAGGGAGAGCGCTAAACTGCACAGCTTCATTGTCACTCATCACTACCTGGGAATACTTTACCCATGGTAGCGGACCATAGTAATCATCTGTGCAAAGAAGCAACAGTCTTTTGGAGGGGAAAGGAGAGAAGCCTACTACTACCACTTCCACTTCCACCCAAAACAAATTTGGTCACACAATTTTGCCTATGGGCCTCATATTTTTTTTCCACAGAGATCTGTATGAACAAACCTTTTGTATCTATGAACATTCTCAACAAGCAAATTCAAAATGTGTGAACGTGACGAATCAAATTCCATTTCTAAATCACCAGAATAGCCTTGGATAACTTTCTGAGAGCAGGGCATTTTTTGTAGTGATTTCTCACCCTTTCTCTGTCATGCAGATTCATTCTGATATGACATTCATAGGAGCTTTCTCTTATTCCCAAAGGTAATGGTACAAACCAGCAAACTCTAGAGACTGTGAATCAACACACTAAGAGCTATAAAATCATTATTCTGAGTGGTGCATTCCAGTAAGAGCAATGCATGATCTAATTTAGGTCAAAGTTAAAGTTTAATTAGTGTGAGATTGGAATAATACAAAGAAGGTTTTAGCTTTGAACTTAGCTAACACAATTTGTGTACATGGCCATGTATACAAATGAAAAAAAAATTTCTGGGGGCTATCTGGAGATCTAAATAAAGAAGAAAAAATTATCTATGACCATATGTCCAGCTATTAAAATATTCAAGATGGTGGTTCTTATTTTGTAAATGGAGATGAAAGAACCATAAAACATATGGCTGGAGATAGTCCATTCTTTTTAAAGCACATAGAAATTAGTTATGAAATGAAATTCCATCATTTAGAGATTATATTTTTGAACATAATTAAACACGTACTATATGGTTATTAAGCCATGGTTGCACATGCACATTTTGTCAACTTCAGAAATAAAACTGGCAAAGAAGCAATTAAAATATTGTGTGCAAGCTCATAAATGTAAGGGTCTGCTAAGAATCTGCATAGCCTTTTAATCATTGCCTGTAGAATCAACCACAAACTTATCAACAATTATTAGACAATTAAGTGGATGTGTTCTGTTCTGTTTTAGGATCCTTCTGAAATCATTACCTTGTGAAATTGTTTTTTAAAAAAAGAGAGAGTGCACATATTTGATTAAAAGATAGGTTATCAGACAGCCGCTTTCTTCCCATACTTGCTCTTTTATCATCTGCTCTGTGTTTAACTGAATGGTGTAGCATGACTCAGACTCATCATAACTTCTTCCCTTTTTAAAGAGAGAATTGCCTTTCACATCACCTAGAATTGTGGTTGTTTCAGTACATTTAAATCCAAGAGATTTTCAACCATTTTAGTCTTATTGCAGTTATGATCCCCAGCAAATCTCTCTGAAGAGATAAAGAAAACTATGCAAAGGAAAGAAAATGTTGTCTATAAAATTTATTAAAATGTTCTTCATAAATTCTCATTTCAACAGAGCAAAATCCTCCTGTACCTTGGCAGAGGTATTTTTTTAAGTATATCATAATAAAATATTGCTTTTCAAATGGCGTTGCCATAAATGTAAAACTGTTCCAGTCTATGGTTAGTTTTATTATGTCAAACAAAAATCAGCCTCTTGTGGGTTACAGACAGATGGACTTACGGAAATATTCTTGCAAGAAAACAAGGACTAGTAAATAAAATAGTTTTCTCAAGATGTGGAGATGCTACAAGTATATACAAATATTTACATTTTGCTATAGTCACAGTCTGCGAAAAAGCAGACATGACACTGGCAAAACAGGTGCCAGCTCTTGCCAAGGCTTTAGGCTTCAGACGAGCACGGACAAACTCATTGCTGGAAACCAGTCTGTTTCACCTGTGTGTTAGTAGGGTTAAGATGGGTGTTGGACTTACAACATTGTGTTTTAGTGTTTAGACTTGCGTGTAAGTTGCTGCATGCATTGATTTCACTTATAATATCTTTATCACATTTTTGCTTTGTAATTGTAAAAAAAGTTTGTTCTGAGACCACGAACCCAGTCAGTAGGGATCATCTCCTGCCTATCATGAAGGCCTATCAAAACTAAATGGGCCATTGTGGGACATCACAATACAAAGACTTTAGTTGTCCCTTCACATCCATGAAGAGGCCACATGCAGAAGGGCTCATCCCATCAGCTTGAATTCTGGAAGAAGGAAATGAAAAAATTTCGTCAGCTATTTTTATCTTTTTGCAGTTTGGACTCTCCTAGGGCCGTAGCTATGAAACGGAAGGAGAAATCCCCAGGGTCAACCTGGGTTAGCCCTAAAAGACGTTCAGAGCTAACAGATTACTACAACTCTGTCACCTTTTGAAACCACAAATGAGTTAGTCTGTTTGCCTGCTTTAACCTTGTAATAACTCTCATTTCTTCTCTTCTTAGTTAATAAATCCTTAGGTAATTTACTATGCATTGGCTACAAGTGTTGTCTTTGGTGTGAGATTTATAGGGTCTTTGATTGACCTGGGATAACTGACTGGTCTCTTGGAAGTGGGAGCAACCTGAATATTTTGTGATCTTCAAAAGCAGCAAAGAATCCTGTGGCACCTTATAGACTAACAGACGTTAGTCTATAAGGTGCCACAGGATTCTTTGCTGCTTTTACAGAACCAGACTAACACGGCTGCCCCTCTGATACTTGTGATCTTCAGTGTATCGCAACCAACTAACACTAAATCCAGCTTGCCTGGGTGGCACGATAGACTGGAATGACCAAGGGGATTGTATATGGTAATACTGCTATAGTGCTTCAGGAGTTCACATTTGTTACTGTGTTGGAGAAATCTAATTATAAAACATACTCCCAGTTTGGAGTATCTGCCCTGCTTCTTGACAGTCTGCCCTGAGTTTTGCACTTTCACGGTCATGAGCCACTCCAGACAGCATGACAGCAGGTAATGGAGAAATAAGGGAAATCTGTAAAATGTTAGTGCAGTTCCACTCTGAGCAGTGACTATATACACATGGTACTTTCTTTCTTAATAGGCCTCACTTTTTGTATTCAGAGTCATACATCAGCTGACGTAAATTTTTACTCCTGTTAGTATTGCAGAACCAGTGAGTTAAATGGGTTCTATTATGACTTAAGTTGCAAGTACTCTACAGAATTGTTAACTATAAGCTCAATCTTGCACCACTGAAGCTAATGGGAGTCTGGCCCATTGAATCAGACTTTAACCCTGACTACCGGTAGGGAGAAGATTTTCAAAATGGTCTAGTGATTTTTGGATACCTCAACTTCTGGATGCCCAACTTGACATACCTTGTTATGGGGTCTGATTTTCAGAAGGTTCTTTGTACCCTCCATGTGAATATCAGGCCTCTTTAAGGTGTCTCACATTGGGCTCCCAAAAACCTTTGTCACTGTGAAAAACTTGGCCAGCCTGTCTACTGTTGGTCATGTGTGAGTCAGAAAGAATCCAGGTTGATTTTCAGATTCCAAACTGAATTTGCTGGGCCGGCAGTTTGACTAAAACACAACTTGTAGTATTTTTTTAACCAAAAAGCATTGAGATACTGAATATGCAGCCCCATGTTACCATTTTTGCAAAGGTCTGAAATAGAATTCCATCTTAATATGGTACATGAGTCTTTGCCTGCCCCTCTAATTTGCCTTTGCTCCAGTGAAGGATAATTCCCTAACATTCCTTGGAACTTAAGGTCCTATGTCACCCATGACACTTCATGTTTTACAGTATTTGAATGGAAAACTTGCATCTGTTGTCTCTGTTATAGCTGTCCTGATCATGAAACAGCAGAAACTCATTTATCCAAATGGAACGACAGACATGGCATTTTTAAGGCAAAAGGGGGTTTTAAATTCAAATTATGCTATTTTAAAACTGAATTTTCAGGAGTGATATTGTTATGGGAAGGCTTTAGGGTGACCAGATAGCAAGTGTGAAAAATCGGGACAAGGGGTGGGGGGTAATAGGACCCCATATAAAAATAAGTCCCAAATATCGGGACTGTCCCTATAAAATCGGGACATCTGGTCACCCTAGAAGGCTTGGAAGGATTCAGTTTTTACTGGTAAATGTTGGTGTGATAGGGTAGACTAGATTTGGAGGCCCTCTGCTGGAGGCCTTGTGGCCCTGCTCCCTCTGCCCCAGAAAAGAGCAGAGGAGAAGTCCTCCAGGCAGCCTGGGAGGGCTAAAGAGGAGCAGCCAATCAGGGTCCAGAAGGGCCATATAAAAAGGAGCAGCAGAGGCAGAGCAATCAGTTGCCGCCAGGAGCTTGAGGAGAGAGAACTGGGTGTCTGACTGTCTAGAAGAGCAGCAGAATCATGGACAGGTCAGTGTAGGCAGGCTGAGCCCAGAACCTAACCAGACTGAGCGAGGGGACAGTGATGAGCCCTGCTGGTCTGGCTGAAGACTGAACCCAGGGAGGGCTACTGAAAGGACACCAACTGAGGATACCCAAATGGGCCCCTGTTGGGCTGTTAAAGAAGGCAGTGTCTCTAGGAAGGAAGCCTGGGCCATGAGACGGAACTAGAAACTGTATACCTGGGAGGGGGGAACAGTGTATATGACTCGGCCGGAGGGCTGAGTCGCTAAAGACCCACCAAACAACCATTGGCCGGGAGGGGCACCCACAAGAGGTGGGTGCTGCCTCTGTTTAAAACTGAATGATTGCAGGCACATATTGGCCAGAGAGCCTGACTATCTAGCCAGCTTTCAATCCACCTTATAGTCCATTCATCCAATCCATACATTTTTAACTTGCTGGCAAGAATACTGTAGGAGACCATATCAAAAGCTTTGCTAAAGTCAAGATATATTATGTCCATGGCTTTCCCCATATCCACAGAGCCATTTATCTCATCTTAGAAGGCAATCATGTTGGTCAGGCATGACTTTCCCTTGGTGAATCCATGTTGACTGTTCCTGATCACCTTCCTCTCCTCCAAGTGCTTCAAAATGGATTCCTTGAGGACCTGCTCCATGATTTTTCCAGGGACTGAGGTGAGGCTGACTGGTGTGTAGTTCCCTGGATTCTCCTTCTTCCCTTTTTAAAAGATGGGCACTATATTTGCCTTTTTCCAATTGTCCGGGACCTCCTCTGATCACCACGAATTTTCAAAGATAATGGCCAGTGGCTTTGCAATCACATCAGCCAACTCCTTCAGCACCCTCAGATGCATTAGATCTTGCCCTATGGACTTGTACATGTCCAGCTTTTCTAAATAGTCTTTAACCTGTTCTTTCACCACTGAGGGTTGCTCACCTCCTCCGCATACTGTGCTGCCCAGTGCAGCAGTCTGGGAGCTGACCTTGTCTGTGAAGACTGAGGCAAAAAAAAAAAGCATTGAGTACTTCAGCTTTTTCCACATCATCTGTCACTAGGTTGCCTCCCTCATTCAGTAAGAGTCCCACACTTTCCCTGACCTTTTTGTTGCCAACATACCTGTAGAAACCCTTCTTGTTACTCTTCATATCCCTTGCTATCTGCAACTCCAATTGTGCTTTGGCCTTCCTGATTACACTCCTGCATGCTCGAGCAATATTTTTATACTCCTCCCTAGTCATCTGTCCAAGTTTCCAAGTCTTGTAAGATTTCTTTTTGTTTTTAAGCTCACAGAAGATTTCTCTGTTAAGCCAAGCTTGGTCGCCTGCCATATTTGCTATTCTTTCTGCACATCAGGATGGTTTGTTCCTGTGCCCTCAATAAGGCTTCTTTAAAATACTGCCAGCTCTCCTGGATTCCTTTCCCCCCACATTAGCCTCCCAGGGGATCCTGCCCATTAGTTCCCTGAGGGAGTCAAAGTCTGCTTTTCTGAAGTTCAGGGTCCATATTCTGCTGCTCTCCTTTCTTCCTTTTGTCCGGATCCTGAACTCGACAATCTCAGGACCACTGCTGCCCAGGTTGCCACCCACTTCTATTTCCCCTACCAATTCTTCCCTGTCTGTGAGCAGCAGGTCAAGAGAAGCAGGGCCCCTAGTTGGTTCCTCCAGCATTTGCACCAGGAAGTTGTTCCTGGATTGTCTCTGCACTGCAGAGAAGGAAGGTAGTCTCATAGACCTGCAGGAGAATGTCTGTTGCTCACCCCCCGCCCCCCAAAAAGAGAACCTCTTCAGGCAAAATTACTCCACTAGTAACAACATCAGAAAGAACTGAGCCTTTAGTGATCACCTTAAACACTCATTTAGAGCTAAACGGGGGTGGGGGAGCAGGGTGTACACCACTAATAGGATCAGCAGTTCCTGCAGGTTGTACAAGGAATAAATGTGAAAATAAAACTGAGTGTCAGACTATGGAACTAGGAGAAAATGGTGTAGGCTACCTTTATGTGTTGGATAGCTATTGCTTTCCCATCATATTCTTTTCTTGGAAAGTCAAGAATTTATTTGTTCTACACAATAAAACTCATACTATGGGAAGAATAAAAGCAAAGACTGGCCAAGATTTTCAAAAGTGACTAATGGATTTGGATGCCTCATTTTTTGAGTGCCCAATTTGAGACACTACTCTGTGAAAAACAGGCTTCTCTAAGGCATCGCAAGGTGGGAGCCCAAAATCACTACTCACTTTTGAAATTCTTGGACAAAACTCATCCCATTGTACCTGGGTATTGCACATTCCATATGCACAACAGAATGAGTTAAAGTATGAGATTTGGTGTCTACTCTGAACTTCTTTGTGGGCTTATACGTTCACAACAGGGTTACTCCCGCTTTATCTCTCAATAATAAATAAATTTTTAAAAATTGTGGGGACACTTGCCAACTTTTTAAAACTAAATTTGCATTTGTGACTGTTTGTTTCAGTTTTTGGCAAAAAGTTCTTATCCACTTTTTTAAGCATGTGCTACTGAACCTCCATTTTCTTTGTTCATTTCCCTTCTGTTCTGACTGGCTTTCTGTGTTTAAGATTAAACCAAGAACTATTTGAACAACTGTTGTACAACCATGGAGACAATGGGTCTGATTAAAAATAAAAATCCAGCAAAAGGGTCATATTTCAGCCTCTGACCATACAGCTGATTTTAAAACTGAAAACACAGAGGAAAATTAACAATCTGAAAAAGTTTCATACCCTTCAACTGCATACAAGCTTCTTACTCTGATTACTATCAATAGGAACAAATATAATATATTCCAAGCTTCTTGAATGATGAACCATGATAGTAGAAACAGTTATAAATTTGAACATTACTGAGGAAATCATACATGTGTTTTGGATATTAAGGCATGCATGCGTTGTACTCTGTAAGGTACAGAAAGCTACAATCTTGCTAGAACCTCTGAACCAATTATTTTAATGTAATTTTGCTTATTAAGAGTGCTAAACACATTTTGGCAGTTTTACTAGATACAGCCTTTATTATGCAAATATTTGCCATAGACTATAGGATAACAAGTTATGGCACCTTTTTAAACTTGAAAAACAACAAAGGAAATTGCGATACATCAATGTGCAGAATGATACTTAAATGCACAAGATCAAAGAAAATAAGAGCTAAGGCTATAATGTTCCTGGATCCACCTATTTATGCTCGAGAATGTGGATAGTGTGTAAGGCTGGTTCTGGCAGAGTAGTATATAATTTCTGTGAATGTTCTGCTTAGACTACAGAATGGCAGATTCAGCTTCTGAATTCCTAAAGCTTTTGTGGGTTTAAATATGATCGTTAATGTTACTTTTAAGGCAGATTTTTGTATTTAATGTATTTCCATTCAAGGCACCGTCTCCTCCATCTTAATCCACAAAATCAAAATAATGTAGTTAGGAACCTGGAAGCAATGCTGTTGCTTTTAGAGTACCTGTTTACAGGGTATATTGCTCCTTTTAAACTCTATGTATTGAACATTTAAAACAAACCTACTTATATCTTACTATTAAATCCTGTAAACTATTGAAACAGAAAGCTTGAACCTGGGGTTAAAGAAACCTTTAGATATGTGTTAAAGAAATGAAGCCAAAAACAACTCCTGCTTCTTTACTTTGCAGTAAACTAAAACTAAATATAGATTCCTCCCCCACCCCCAGTAAAAAAGGCTAGTGGAGATGTATCTTTATGGGGTAATACCTCCACTTAGGGAAACTTTTAAAATCATCACACTCTTTTTGCAGAAGGATTGTGAAGTGTTTATTTTAGTGAGACAATAAAAATCTTCCTCCTCATTTAAAAACAAAAACAGCATCACCTTCCCCATCTCTGCCTTTCACTCTCACACAGGCCACTGAGAATCTTTCTCTCTATTTTACACAGGCCAGCCAGCATCTCTTGCACAAGTTAGATACCAGCTCTTTCCCCACAGCCCCAAACACCTCCTCTGCACACCTCCCCTCACTTCCCTCTTCCATACCTCTCATTTTCTCAATCAACACTATAGCATCTCAGAGAGCAGAACTAGAATAACACTGGAATCAAAGGGACACTTTCAAGAATCAGGAAATCAGGTGGCTCAGATAACATACTGAATAATACATAAAGTTATTCTAACCTTTCACAGTTATGTAATCACCTGGGCTACGTCTTCACTAACAAAAATAGTATGTTTTTACCAATAACATGCAAAAGCTATCTTGCTGTAAAAACACAGTGGAGACAGGGCACTCTAGTTGTACTAGGTAAACTAGGTATGGTCAACCATGGGCATGGGAGGGGGGGGTGTTAGTGCTGACTAAGCCTAGCTGCCTCAAAATAAAAACTACATCTGCCTTCTCTCCACTTGAGAAGTTTAAATCTTATGTGGGGCAGAGGAGAGAACTAACTCCCATTGTGTCAGTGAAGAAAACCTCCTTCGTCCTCAAATCTGGACACTTCCTTGAGAAATAGTAACCAATTCACAAAAAACTGAGGTTGCTCTAAACCTATGATTTACTCCTAGATCTAATATCACTTGCAGGCATCAGCAACATTAGCTTCCTGGAGCTAGGTGCAAACATCCCCCTCCCAAATTGAAAAATGCTTAAGACATTATAGCAACTCCTAACACCCCTGTATAAGTGTCTAGAATGGCCAAATCTAAAAGAACAAGATAGACTGCTACAGCTCTCTCCACAGAATTATCACAGTAATTCTCTGTAACACAAAGCTCTGTCACAGCTTTGAAATGTGCAAAGCTAATACAGACCTTTCCCTAATATGTTAAGGGACCATAAACCAGAGGTGGACACTGAAAGGTGCTCTGTGCATTGCAAACTCAAAGAAGAGTAAATGTGTAATCAGTGATAGAGAGAAAAGACTAAAAGGCACTTTACACAAGAACAGCCATACTGGTTCAGACCAATAGTCCATCTAGTCCAGTGATCCCAAACGTGGTGCCCGCGGGTGCCATGGCACCGCCAGGGCATTTATGTGCGCCCGCCTACTGACAAGGGAGCGTTTCCACCAGACAACCCGCCCCTGAGGAGTGCGGCCGCCAGACAACCAGCCGCTGAAATGCCACCGAGAAGCGGCAACGCCAAAAAGTGTCGCCGCTGAAATGCCGCTGCTTCTCGGCAGCATTTCAGCTGCGATGCTTCTTGATGACGCTGGTTCTCGGGCGGCATTTCGGCGGCGACACTTCTTGATGACACCGTTTCTCAGTGGCATTTTGGCAGCTGGTCGTCCGGTGCCCACCACACTCTTCTGGGGACATGAATATGCTATTGCAACTGAAAGGTTGGGGACCACTGATCTAATCCATATCCTGTCTTCTGACAGTGACTAATGCCAGGCATAGGCGCCGACTTCCCCTCTTTCCTGTGGGTGCGTGACCCCCCCCGGTTTCCAGCCCCCACATTTCCCATCTCTTCCCACCGCTTCCCTGCCCCCATTCCAACCCCTTCTCCAAAGTCCATGCCCCAACTCTGCCCCCTCCCTGCCAATATTCCAACTCCTTTCCTAAATCCCCGCCCTGGCCCCGCCTCCTCCCCTGAGTGCGCCATATTCCCGCTCTTCCCCCCCCCGAGCATGCTGATGCTGCCAAGCAGCTGTTTGGCGGTGGCCAGGCGGGAAACGCTTGGGAGATAGGCGGAGGAGCGGGGACGTGGTGCGTTCAGGGGGGGAGGAGGAGAAGGGGTTGGGGGTGAGGGGAGCTTGGCTGCCAGTGGGTGCAAAGCGCCCACTAATTTTTCCCTCTGGGAGCTCCAGCTCCGGAGCACCCACAGAGTTGGCGCCTACAATGCCAGGTGCTTCAGAAGGAATGAAAAGGCAATTATTGAGTGATCCATCCCGTTGTCTACTCCTAGATTCTGGAAGTCAGAGGCTAAGGCCACCCAGAGCATGGGGTTGCATCCCTGACCATCTTGGCTAATAGCCATTTGGGGACCTATCCTCCATAAACTTTTCTAATTCCTATTTGAATGCTGTTAAATTTTGGCCTTCATATCATCCCCTGGTAACGAGTTCCACAAGTGAACTATATGAAGAAGTACTGCCTTTAGTTTGCTTTAAACCTGCTGCCTTTTCATTTCATTAGATGACCCTTGGTTCTTGTGTTATGTGAAGGAGTCAATAACACTTATTCATTTTCTCCATACCAGTCATGATTTTATAGGCCTCTATCATATGCCCTCTTAGTCGTCTCTTTTCAAAGATGAAACTTCCGTCTCTTTAATCCTCCTTATATGGAAACTGTTCCATACCCCCAATCCTTTTTGGTGCCCTTCACTATACCGTTTCCAATTCTAATGCATCTTTTTTTGAGATGGGGTAACCAGAGCTGCATGCAGTATTCAAGGTAGGGGTAGGGTTGCCAATTCTGGTTGGCAGTATTCCTGGAGGTTTCATCACATGACATAATACTTAATTAAAGCTTAACCTGTAATTCCTGGAGACTCCAGGACCATCCTGAAGGGTTGGAGGGGGACAAACATATCATGGTGCTATGTACCAGATTATGCTATTTTCTGTCTGATTCTCTCTTTCCTAATGGTACCGCACAGTATTAGCTTTTTTTGTGCAGATGTTTTCAGAGCTCTATCCACATGCCCCAGGATTGATTTTTTTCTGTTCCAAAATCTGAAACCGGAGGGAGAAGACAAATCATCCCAGCCTTTTCCATGCAGAGAGAGAGGGAAAGGCAGACTCAGGCTGTCAGGGACAGTCGCCCATGGCCCAGGGAAGCAGCCCCAAGCTGGCTACCAGATTCCCCCCTGGTAGGGTGACCAGACATCCCGATTTTATAGGGACAGTCCCAATTTTGGGGTCTTTTTCTTATATAGGCTCCTGATTTTTCACATCTGCTGTCTGGTCCCCCTACCGCCTAGGCCAGAGGCTAGCGGCTCAGCCTGGAGTCTCTTTTCCCCTGGCCACAGCCGTGGAGCCGGGCGTGCTGGAGCCGCGCTGCATGGGAACGAGCCAGGCTCGGGGGGCCAGGCAGAGGGCAGCGGCTTCCCCGTCCCAACGCACATGTGCGGGCGCCCGGCACATGCTCGCTGGAGCCGCCCGGGGCGCTGGAGCATGAGCAGAAGGGAACCGGGCGCATCAGACATCTTGGGCCGCTTTGCGCAGGGAGCCTGAGCGCCAAGGAGCCGCCGCCGCCCCCCTTCCCTGCCCAGGGTGCTGCGCTGCGCCCTGCGCGTCCGGCCCTTTGTGTGGCGGGCAGCCTCGGGGCTCGCTCCTCCTCCCCTGCCGGCCCGGGCTGCGCAGAGCATCCCCCCCCTCCCCTGCTTGCATTTATCCTAATTCGCCCCCGAGACAAGATGGCAACGCCGGCGGCTGTAAATCCTCCCGGTGAGTAGCGGCGGCTGCTGCCGCCCCCTGCCCGGCAGGACATCGGCGCCACCCGCTGCGGACCCCCCGCCGGCACCGCCTCCCCTCGCAGCGCAGGGGCTCGGGGGAAGGAGGAGGAGAGCCTGGCCGCTGTCCCCTGTCCCCGAGGCGCGGTGCCCCCCTTGCCTTAATAGGGAGCGGTGGGCGGGTTGTTCGCCTGGAGGGCAGCGGCCGAGCAGGGGTAGGGAAGAGATCGGCGTCTTGTCATCTGGGGAGGAGTAACCACTAACCAGCCACCGGCAGGGGCGAATCCTAGTCCCGAAGTTCAGCACCTCTCCCACGCCCCCTTCCCGCCAGGGATCCAGCAGCTCAGGGCCAGTTTTCTGTGTGATCCCGTGTGGGCATCTTGGACCCCATTCGCCCTTGGGTGTATCTCCATTCACTTAATTGGAATAATACCAGGGATACATTTGGCCGCAAGTTTCCAGAGTTTTATATGCTTCCAAGGCCACTCCCCTGGATGGAGAAAGATCATTTATCTCTCTAGAATGGTAAAAGAGCCCACTGTTGGTGGATAACAATGGTGAAAAGTTCAGGGATGTAACAGAGCCTGTTTCAGGCACAGAGCTATTTTCACCCCTTTAATTTTGATCATAAAATAATATTGAGCCAGAGTGTTTCCTAGACCAGTGGTTCTCAACCTGTGGACCCTTGGAGGTCCCCAGACTATGTCTAAGATTTCCAAAGGGGTCCTTGCCTCCGTTTGAAATGTTTTGGGGGTTCAAAAATAAAGATTTCTATACAGCACTGTGTGCCTCTAAAGAAAATAGTTTCCAGTAGCCCATCTACCTAGAGCTAACTCAGAATGCTTACATTGACTTTCTTGAGTAAATGGTGACAATTAAAATTCTACATAAACATGAACAATCAAATTGGGGGGGAAAAGAGAAAATATGGGGTTGTAAGCGAAAATAGGTGTGAGTAGTACAAAACGAGTGAATTTCATATGTGATGCAATGAAAGAGCAATACTGTGTGTTGGTGAATAGCCCTTCCTTAGCCATGCTCTAGCTAAGGATATCAGAATTTCTACTGTTAGCACATATACATACACACACGCGTGCGCAACTTGGGAGGGTGAATGTATAACTGAGCTGTAAAACTTTTGCTTGGAGTCATAATATTGAAGACATACATTTTGGCAATGTGTGTGGTGGGTGGTTTTTCTGTGAGGGTTTTTTTTTTTTCCTGTGCAAGTGTAGCAATACATTTCTTAACCATTTTTATCAATAGAAGGAACTCAGAAACATCTCCTGTGTTGGAGTTTTGTGGAGCTCGTTATTAGGAGCATTACTGTTGATCAGGAAAAGCCGCTGGTGGGCCCGGACGGTTTGTTTACTTGTCGCAGCTCCCACTGTCCGTGGTTCACTGGCCCAGGCCAATGAGGGCTGCAGGAAACAGCGCGGGCCGAGGGATGTGCTAGCCACCCTTCCCGCAGCTCCCATTGGCCTGGTACGGCGAACCGCAGCCAGTGGGAGCTGCTATGGGCCGAACCTGCAGATGCTGCAGGTAAACAGTCCTGATCCGCCAGCGGCTTTCCCTGGTGGGCCGCGTGCCAAAGGTTGCCAATCCCTGCTGTAGATGCAGTCAAACGAAAATTCTATGAAACATAAATATATTCTGTGATCATAAGATACAATGCCTGCTACTGTTTAAATGAATGCATCATGTAGTAAAGCAATTTTGAGCAAATTGTCCGTGTGTATATTATAAAAGTGTGCTTTGCTTAATTAAAAAAATCCTTAACTAAATCGTAATGGGGCAGTTGAAATTCTACTGAGCTCCAAGCAAATGAGTGATAGGCTTACAAAAATATACAGTGGTTGTGATTCTAGTTTTTGATAGTTGAATAATATATGGCCAAATTCTTGCATCTTCGATGTGGTCTAGTTAAACGCTTGTTGGAAGCAATAAGAGTTCTGCTTGATTAAGGATGGCAGAATTTGGCCCATATTCTTGGGACTGAATGCTGCTCTTCTTACTCACGTGTGTATTCATACTGAAGTCAGTGGAATTATGTGAGCAATGAATTTGGCTCAGTGAGTTTGGCTTCATGCGTTAGTAGAGTAGACTCAGGCCCTTACCCTTTAAGATTAATTTTTAATTTCAGAATTCCAGATATTCAGTAAAAATCAATATTTGATGAAAGGTTAAGTGAATATTATTTCTCTCCCAGTCTACAGTATCATATGTTAAAGGTGAAATTCACTTCACCCACACAGAGTCGGATAAATGAGCTTTAGTGCATGTGAAGTGAAGTACAATGAGCAGTTGAAATCCACCTTCCCCAATTTAGGGTCAAGGGTGCAAGATTGCATCCTGCCTCCTAGCCACATAGTATAATTGGGGGGGGGGGGGGGTCACAGCTTCTCAGTGCTACTTGTACCATTTGCTGGGGCTACTGCATAGTTGGTCCCTCCCTCTTCAATACTCTCCATGCTGACCTATCTGGGACTGTCACAAAGATTCCTGTGGCATCTAGATGTGGAGTCAGGCCTGAGAGGCTGCCCTGTCTTAACATACATATCCTACGTAGCTACAACGTAGGCCTTAGTAGGCGTAGCGATCCTTGTGTTGTACCTCCATGCTGTGACTGATGATTACCTATAGGAATTTTAAATATACTTTGTTCATTTTGGGACGCATTCTGGATTTAATGATTAGGAATGAGACAGGCAGGAGGCAAACATAATGAAGGTGTATGTTGCTTCCCAGGAAGGTTTACAAATACCCATCACACTTAATTTGCCTAAGCAGAGGCTGCCAGCCATCCTGAAGTGTGAGGAATTGTGTGGTGGTTTTGTGAGGTGAACCAATATGCCCCACTGATGGTGCTGAGATGACAGACATCTTTTCACTCGTGAGCTAAGCACAGACCTCCTGAACTGAAAAGCAGATTTACCAACCGCCAGTTGTAAACTACACCCCTGAATTCTGTGTGTGAAAGTTACTGTTGTGACTAGTAAGTCTTTTCTGAAGCACAAAGATAGAGAGCACCATGTTTGAGCTACCAAGGTTTCCATTGTAGCCTTAACATTATACAAGCCACAGAGAATAAACGTGTTTAGATATACTGCCAAGCAGTGTAGACAAACAGAAATGAAAACCATTGCAAATTTGGCAGTGTGTTGTGGTAGCCTTACTGGTAGGATTTTTATGGCTCTATTTGTTTGGAGCCAGACCCTTAGGTGGTGTAAATTGGTGGTAGCTCCATTGACTTCAGTGATAGCTGTGCCAGTATATACCAGTTGATGACCTGGCCCATTGTGTTACGAAAGGACAATAGAGCCATTAACTTAAGAGTCTTTAATAATTATTTCCAATTTGAATAGCTCTTTATTCTCATAAAAGCTGATAATTTAGGCAGGACATTACACCACACATATTATATGGTAGCTGTAGATTGGTCAAATTCTAGGTTAATGGAAGAAAATTAGCATGATATGGGGAATATAACATCAGAAAAGAAAACACTTGGTGTTTGTAATAGTAGATGCATCTGACTTTTAAATGTGAACTTAGCCATGAACCTACATTGGGATCTAATAGCACAGAACCTTGTGTCCATGTAGAGGGTAATCTTCTTCCACAGAAGTTATCTGGGAAAGGAAATACAACCTGCTGCTATATTTGCTTTTCTGTGGCCTACTCTTTTTTTTTTATAGTGGGGAACCATCACAGCTGGGATTAGCAGAGGCCAGGAAACCTTGATTATAGTTCAAATGGGACTATACTGTTCAGGGATGCAAGCCTCTGCATGAATTCCCTAGGCTCTGTTGGTATGTCTACAATGCAGTTAAAAACCTGTGGCTGGACCATGCCAGCTGACTTGGGCTGGGGCTGCAGGGCTGCTTAATTTCAGTGTAGATGTCCGGGCTCCGGCTGGAGCTCATACACTAGGACCCTGTTAGGTGGGAGTGTCCCAGAGCTCGGGCTGCAGCCTGAACCGGAACAGTTACCCTGTGAAGCTTGGGAGCCAGACCTGCAGCTCTTTCTGCTATCTGTATTTCTGTGTGTAATTATACACCCCACTGACAGAACAATGTGGGGGAAACTCCATTAGGGAATCCTCTGGTTTTTTCCTCCCTCCTGCAGGTTTTACCATGGGAGAGGGCAAACTGGCCCTAGCTTATAGGTATTTTGTTGGCTTGTCATGGTCTGGATGACTAACCGAAGTATCTAAAGCTGTGAAACTGGCTGCAGGTGTGTGGGAAGCTCAGCTGCATTGTCACGAAGAAGCAAAGATAATTGATTTCCCCCTAAAATATGATTGACATATTAAACAAAGACAAGCTAAATGGGACCTAAGAACTAAAAATTGTGGCAGTGAAGCAGGCTTTTCATAAAATGGTGCTTGCTGTGACGTTTGCACTTAGTGCTGCAGCTGTTGGCTTTTCTTTTTAATGTATGTGTTTTTGGTATACTGGCTTGTCCACATTGTTACTTTCAAATAAAATTTTGCTCATTAACCAAGTTAAATTCCTGTTCTTCTGATGTTTGCTGTTAGCCAAGATACTGTGAAAATGTAAATTATCTAATGAAATAAATGTTTGCTTTTTCTGGAGATGGAGTGAGGCCTGGATCGCTCAGGAGGTTTCCTTTCCAGTTCCAGTCTGGCTCAGTTTGGTAGAGACTTAAAGTTGTAACCTGTTTGTCAGCCTCCGTGAAATGTGTTGAGTAAGGCAATTCCTAGTCGCTTGAAATCAATACCCTTTGAGGATCTGAGCCTAAATGTCCATGGTACAAAACCACCACCAAGGCTAGCACCACAGTATTACCAGTTATAAATATTCAAAACTTCGAGTCCGGTGCCCCCCCCATCACGAGATTGACTTAAAATCATAAAATTAAAAATAAATACATAATCATGTGAAGTTTTTATTTGCCTTCTGGTTTTTGATCCTTTAGGGTGCACTTGTGTTGTGTTTTGAATTTTTCTGCAACCATGAGGGCTAGAATCTTAAATATGATTTTTTTTTTTTTTTAAAAGTTCAGTTTCTCATGTAATCACTTGTTTCCAGGAGCTGAGGCTCCAAGTAAAACATCAAATACCATGACATTCGTGATTAAAATTGTGTGAGTTGGCAGCACTAAGGGGTTGTGTAGACAGAAGGTTCGTGCATGGCAAGCTGGGGTGTAAATCTACTTTGCACTAGCCTGCAATGAACTAAGAGTATGTCTACACAGCAATGTAAGCCTAGGGTTAATGGGGCTCAAGTCAGGTGGCCCGTGTTGGGGAAACTTGGACTTGAGCATCTACATTGCATTTTAATCCAAGTGAAGAATTTTCTGACCTGGGCTCGAGCCAGGTCTCTGGTGTCCACACTGCACTGCCCAGATCTGAGTCAAAGTAAACGCATCTCAAAGTGCCTAAAGCACCCCCTCCCTCATGTCGACACTCTAGCCCAGTGGTCTCCAAACTTTTTGGATTGCACACGCAATCAGTAAAAAAATTTTGAGCACGCAGCCCTTGCTCCCAGCCAAACTGTCGAAGCACAAAAAAAAAAAAAGCCGCTCGGACTCCCGGCCGAACTGCCGAGGGGTGGGAGGGGTGGGGGGAAGCGGTGCTGCTTCGGCAGCGCTCCTCCTGCCACGCACCCTGAAGGATCCTCTTGCGCACCCCACTTCGGAGACCACTGCTCTAGCCCTAGGAATGGGGTGCACTGTGGGAAAACTCTACTGCCCATCTTGTGTCCTAACTGTAGTTAGTGCTCTGGATGGGACTCCGGTGCCATAAGGAGCATGTGAGAACGCAAACCGCATAATTAGCTCCTTTGGTGGCTGTCTCCTTAGAATGACTGTAGTTTGAGAAGGTTTTATACTGAACTTTCATCTAATCAGAGAATTGGGGTCTCCACATCTGGGCTGAGTCCCAGTGGCAGGAAAATGTTCACATGCACCTGTTCTGAGGATAATTAGGACATCAGGGTCCAGGGCTGTCAAACTATTACAATGAAACTTCGCAATTCTTAATATTTAAAACAGGATGTTCAATTAAGGTGTTTTGGTTTGGTTGGGTTTTTATTTATTTTTTGTCTGTTTGTTTGTTCTCAAGTTTGACATACCTTCATTTTATCAGAGGGAACACACACATGCCTGTCAAACTGGCTGTGGAGCAGGGAAGTGCATCCCCAGGGCTTGGGGTGCCGTGTGCTTCAGCACCTCCGAGGGATCCCTTATCCCTGCCCCCGCTGCACTGTGGGAGGCAGGGACAAGGGATCCCCAGGAGGCTGTGGGGAAGTTTTAAGGCTGGCTCCCACTCATCACCCTGACAGTGCACACAGCCTGGGCGTCCGTGCACACGCAGCCCCTGGGAGGGTGGGGGAGAGAGAGCAGAGTGGGTACCAACAGCCTGCACTGCAGGGAGGGGGAGCAGCCAGGGTGCCAGGGGTCATCCCTCCCCCCGGCTGTGCTGTCCATGTGGACTTTCAGCACTAAAACTTTGTGTGTGCTTGGTGTCATAGTGGGGTAGATCAACGCACACTTGGGAGCTTTTAGTGCAGGGCAGCCCGGTCCATTTCAGTTAGTGCATGGCAGGCTAGTGCTGGGTAGATTGACATCCCAGAGCTGCATGCTCTTTGTCTAGACAAGCCCTCCAGCTCTGTTGTTGGAATTCTCCGCAGAGAGACCAAGGACTGAAACTGTGGTGAATAAGTATAATGTGATCCACATACTGTACGTGGTTTCACCTGTTCTGGGTTGAAAGTGAGGAAGGCTGGACGTGTGATTAAAGCACTGGACTGGGTATCGGGAGATCTGGGTTCTGTTCCTGTCAATAGCTTATTGTGTGTGTCATTTGGCAATTTACCCTCCGATTCCTCCTCTCTAAAATGGAGATAAATTAATACTTCCCTATATCATTATTAGCCCTCCTAATTATCCATTAGATATTGAGGTACTGCTGTTGCCTGTTCTGTAGATGTACAGAGGTTTTTTTAAGCTGTCAATCTGGCATCTTTTATGAGCATTAATTTTGCCTTTAAAAATTCTTGATTTTTTTTTAACCTACTCCGGTCTATTAGGCTTCAGAAATCTTTGAGACTATATAATTGGATACATTTGAATTCAAGCCCTGGAACTTCTCTACTTTATTGCTACAGTAGTAACACCTTTGCTCTGACTGTAGTGTAGACTAGTCGGTAAACTCCAAAAGCAATTTAACAACATCCGTGGGAATAAACTGAGTGTTATAATGATGGAGACTGTAATGGGCTTTAAAAGTATGTGGGATGCAAAGAATTGTGTCCAAGATAATGTTAAAACAGAGATCCTTATAACTGAGCATACATTAGCTAATATCAGGCTTAGTTAAACTGAAGATCTTTTTCTCCTGTGATGTTCATAGCTTTCCTACTACTGAATTGGTCCTTAATTCAGTCTTATTTCAGTGCCTCTTGACTCAATTCTGTGATGCAGTTTAATTTTAAAACTATCTGCAAAGCAATAACTTGCATTAAAAGCATATATTTTTCTGATATTTCTAAATTAAAGTCAGAGACGAATTTCAGAATATAATTTTGATCTCGGAATGTTTGAATATGCAAATTAAAAATAGTATGGTTAGTTTCAAATGATGCTTCAAGCTTTAATGTTTCACTGCACTTCTTAATAAAAAAAGACAGTTTTGCTGTAGAGGTGATGTTGCTGATTTTTCATTTCAGTAAGAAAAATATTGTAAGGTTTGGGTAGACAAGGAAAAACGACTGTAGTTCTAAAACAGTCACATGCAAAATAAGGTTATTGATGTAGCTAGTTGCTAGGAGGACAGATGTGGCATTATTTGTCATTATGAAGACAAATTCAACTCTCTTACTTTAATGGTTTGTGAAGATAAGGTGTGTGAGGTATAGGGTAACTTTTTAGATTTAAATAATTACAAATTGAAGAGCACAGTAAATACATTAATTCAACACTAATTTATGAAAATTAGCATGCTAATAAAATCAATGCTAGTAAGGTGAGAAACAATGATCGTGTATTTAAGTCACTGGACTGGGACTTAGGTGATCTGGGTTCAGTTCCTGGCTCTGTGGAAGATTTCCTGTCTGACTCTGGGCAAGTCAGTTAAAATTTCTGTGCCTCTGTAAAATTACTCCCTTTCTCACCCTCTTTGTCTGTCTATCTAAATTTTTATTTAGATTGTATGCTCTGTGGCGCAGGTCCTGTCTCTCACTATATATGTTCTATTCTCCTTGTCCCCAGTGTAGTGTTGCTTATGTAGTTTGGAATTGTTTTCCTTTTCCTAATAATAAATGTAAGTGCAACAAATTACACTGAAAAAGATAGCAGAATAGCAATCCATAACAAATGGACTGTCTGCTTCTAAATATCAACAGGGACTTGTAAGGCCAGATACTCAGTGCAAATTGGGGTAAATTACACCAGCAGAGGATCTGCCTGTTACAGTATCATTATGAAGGGGTTTCCTAGCTGTGTGGATTGCTGAAGGCAGCCAGTATCCGGATTATACATTAAAAGATAATCTCCAGGAATCTACGAGCTCCTTTTTGAATCCAGGAGATACCAGTGTTTCTTTGGGAAAGGAGGCCTTCATAGTGCATACAAAGGAAAATCCTTTGCATTGTAAATAGGTCTAGGTATAGTACTGCTGAAACCTTTTCATATTCCGAAGGTGTAGGAAGGCCTCCTTTTATTAACCTATTTCTGTAATGCTATCTTCCTTCTCTTTTGTCTGCTTTTTTCCTTTCTTTTCTTTTCTGTTCCCCTTGCCTTTTTGTTCAGATCACTCTCCTTCTCCTCTCACTTTCCTCCTCACTACTCAATTTCCTTTCCATCTGGTGCAGCCACTCTGTCAGAGTTAACTCTGGCGCTGGGCTCAGCAGTGTCCTTGCTTCTCAATTACTGTTATTTAAACAAATGCTGGTCTTGTACTGTTGCTTCTGTCCCCAATCACCTGACATGGGTCACGGTTAAAAAAGCTGATACTCTTGTCACAGGGCAGAGGTCAATATAGTCCCCTGACTAGCTGCTGCATTTAATGGTAGCCACTGGAAAGTGGTTACCGTCATAAAAGTAGCTTTAAAAATGGCATTTAGCTACTGCAGGGATTGGCAACCTTTCAGAAGTGATTTGCCGAGTCTTCATTTATTCACTCTGATTTAAGGTTTCGCATGCCAGTAATACATTGTAACGTTTTTAGAAGGTCTCTTTCTATAAGTCTGTAATATATACCTAACTATTGTTGTATGTAAAGTAAAGGTTTGTAAAAGTTTTTAAAATGTTTAAGAAGCTTCATTTAAAATTAAATTAAAATGCAGAGCCCCCTGGACTGATGGCCAGGACCCGGGCGGTGTGAGTGCCACTGAAAATCAGCTTGCGTGCCGCCTTCAGCACATGTGCCATAGGTTGCCTACCCCCGAGTTACTGCTTGTAACTGTCCCCTTTGTGTCCTCTGAGTCACATTTGCTTTGTTTTTGACAAAAACAAGTTTTACTTCTCTCAGCACTGCAGAGCCAATACAGCTGTGGAAGTAAGAGCTGGGTTTTATTTTGTTTCGTGCATGATCAACAAAATTGCTAGCTCAGGATCTTCGTTATTGGTGGTAATGTGAGAACACTGCTTAATTGTCAGAAAGCAGGTTGATTTTAAAGTGCTGTCAGCTAGAAAAATCTTGTTTTGAAATGGAAAATGTCTAAGTTCCTAAACACTAAGTAGTAACACATGTACCAGTAACCACAGAAGTCAGTGGATGCTGACCCCTATGACTGGCCAGGAAATAGATTTCAGCCTGATGAGTGCTGCTGAGAGTCAGTAAACATGGACACCAAGACGTTGTTTTACAAAGTTCACTTATGAGAGCACTTTTGAGATAGCCATAAGAATGGCCATACTAGGTGAGACCAAATGTCCATCCAGTCCAGTATCCTGTCTACCGACAGTGGCTAATGCCAGGTGCTCCAGAGGGAGTGAACCTAACAGGTAATGATCAAGTGATCTCTCTCCTGCCATCCACCTCCACCCTCTGACAAACAGAGGCTAGGGACACCATTCCTTACCCATCCTGGCTAATAGCCATTAATGGACTTAACCTCTATGAATTTATCTAGTTCTCTTTTAAACGCTGTTATAGTCCTAGCTTTCACAACCTCCTTAGGCAAGGACTTCCACAGGTTGACTGTACGCTGTGTGAAGAACTTCCTTTTATTTGTTTTAAACCTGCTGCCTATTAATTTCATTTGGTGGCCCTTAGTTCTTGTATTATGGGAATAAGTAAATAACTTTTCCTTATCTACTTTCTCCACACCGCTCATGATTTTATATACCTCTATCATATCCCCCCTTAGTCTTCTCTTTTCCAAGCTGAAGAGTCCTAGCCTCTTTAATCTCTCCTCATATGGGACCTGTTCCAAACCCCTAATCGTTTAGTTTCAGTCAAGAAATTTCAAGCACTGTGTCACCTTGAAAATGTTCTAGGGCAACTATTGAGATGGACAATAGGAAGCTAGATTCTATACCTCAAACTGACGCTAACTTTCATGGGACTCTTGGGTGCAGTGAGACTGTTCACCAAATTAGCACTGTTCAGTTCATTTGCCCAATTGTTTGAATATTCTTTTTGTATTAAAGAGATGTGTGTTGTGCAATGTACAGTAATAGCTAATATAGAATTCTAGCTTCTCTGTACAGGGGACACCTGTTCAGCACTTTTGGAGGAGCTATTAAAAATGTTAAGTGTTACAGTAACAGAACTTGTATTCTAAGTTAGGATAGAGTGTCAGGTTGACAGGTCGCGACCCCCCATGTAATAACCTTGTGACCCCCTGAGGGGTCCCAACCCCCAGTGTGAGAACCCCTGACATAGAGTATAATAGCCTATTACTGCTACCAGCTGTTGAGTTTTTCTTCTTTAACTTAAATAGTAGAGGTGCATGCTTTTAATGATAGGTCCTATGCACAAATGTCACTGACTAAACATGGGCAAAGTTAAAGGTGCTAGGTAGGAGTAAAACAGAACTGCTTTTCTTCACCTTCAGTGCCTTCTGTCCTCCCCCCTCAACTGCTCATGTGGTGGTGATGGTAATAGCAAGAAAGAGAGATTAATATAAAATGTATCGCTATGAGAACTCTGAATGATATATCAGTTTGCTTTAATAATGAGTATCAATTAACTTCCTCTGTCTTTGTTTTATCCCTTGGCCCCTGCCACTTCCTGCAGCCCCCATTGGTCTGGAGTGGCAAACTGCGGCCAGTGGGAGCCGTGATTGGCCAAACCTGTGGATGCGGCAGGTAAACAAACCGGCCCGGTTCACCAGGGTGCTTACCCTGGCGGGCTGCGGAGCAAAGCTTGCCGATCCTTGCCTTAGGGTCAAGAAATATAGTTCTTTCCTTTGTCGTATGCAGCTGGCATATGAAAAGCAGAAATGATTTTGAAATTGCTGCAGTTTTGTGATGTAAAGAAAACAGACTATAATTTTGAAAAATTCAAAGGATGTTGTTGGATCTGAATTTCCCAGACATTGAGGAGTTTGCATGCCCTACAGAGAGTTAGGACCCCATTCCACCAAGATGGAGAAGGGTAAATCCTCCCAGAGAAGAGTCCTGGGGGAATGTCTGTATGTATGCAAAATAATTTATATTTTGCATTTGAACTTGATTGTAACAAGTATTAATAGTTTGAGGGGAGAGGGAAATACTGAAAGAGTTCTTATTGAAAGTATTCAGTTGTTTCACGGGTCATAAAATATAGTGTATTAATATCGATAGATTTTAGTGAACCCTTTCCGTTAGAGATTATATGCCACTCTCCTTTTATCAGATTAATTCTGCATTATATAGAGGTCCTGAACAGACCTAGCTCTGGGCTCTACCACAGCAGAAAGGTAAGCTGAAGTAAAGAAAAGGGAAATAAATGCTATACCTGATGTTAATATATTGCCTTCTCCAAACCCATTACATTGGTACAGAGCTTAGCCCAGTGGGGCCCTGTTTTGGTTGGGGCTTTTAGGTCTGACAGTAATACAAATAATAGTCTAAGGCTATGGCTACAGTAGAGAGCTTACCACAGTGCAGCTGTGCCACTTTAAACTCTCTCGTGTAGCCTCTCTAATCCGATAGGGGAGAGCTCTCCTGTTGACTTAAATAATCCATCTTCAGTGAGTGGCGGCAGCTATAGCAGGAGAAGTTTTTCCACTGACAGTGCTGTCCACACCAGCACTTAAGTCGTTAGAAATTACATCATGCAGGGGGATTGGCTTATTCACACCCGAGTGACATAAGTTATACCGACATAAGTGGTAGTGTAGACGTAGCCTTAGTAAGAGAAGTTTCAAAGCTAAAATTCACTTTTAAGGGAGAGATATCAGAGTCTGGACCTGCAACAAACAGTGTATCCATTTTTTCCCAAAGTGATAGAACAAAATGATTGATGATATAAAAATTATTTATAGTTTCAACCATATTCAGCAATAAAGTGAAGAAGCTTGTTCCACAGCATGCTAATATTTAGAGTGATTAGAATCTTTCCTATGTGGAAACCAGTGTCGCTTTTCACATGTGAACTCATCTGAATCCTTCCCAGACCATGAAATGTTGCTCAGGGCACAAACAAAACTCAGCCATCCATGTCTGTTCTGAACTAATCTTTGCTAGCCTTCTATGTATGTTATTAAGTCCTTCAAGTTTTCCTTCTCTAAGTTCTTACAGTTACCCAGTAGCTCAGTTGCGGGATTGATATTTGAATCACAACCGTGGAAGCATGACACCAATTGTATCTTTCATTGGTTATCAGTTTTTTGCTGGAGCTTAGGGAGAAAAGATGTAGGTATAAAACTAAAAGCTGCTACTCTGGAACAAACAAGTATCCTTCATTCCGGGGATGTTAGTTGTTACATTTGCCATATTAACATTCATCACTCAGTATGCTAGATATGTTAGTGATAAGGCAAAACACATATCCTTTAATTGTCTTAACAAAATATACACCTAGGCCTGGGAACACCACCTTTTATCCTTCACTATTAAACTATTACAGCTCCCATGTTTTTTCTAGTTTTAATATGTGTTTTGCAACTTGCTCTCTGCTTACTCATTCCATCAACTGCTCACTGCTTTTGAAAGCATTCTAACCTATTGTTGGGTCGTTACAATTGGATTTAAAAATGAGGGTGAAATATTCAACACACATGCAACATTACCAAATGGTTCAGTAATACTTCACGCACACTTAAAAAGCCGAAAAATGGCATGCATGTCTTTCAAGCGTTTGTTCATCTTTATTGTGGAAAGCATGCGATGGCTTGCTAGAGGAAGGAAAAACACGCTGTTTGGTGTGGTTGTGTGGTGTATAAACTGTAGAAGGCCGCTCCTTGAAATAGGCTATTTAGTCTGTCTTTACAAATAAAAAAAATGAACACTGAAAAGGGTGTATCTTATAAAATGTAGCAGACAACTACAGGTTCTTTGGTATGCAGTTATGCAGAATTCTGCTATTAGCTAGAACTTGGTTGCCAAATCTGACATTTGGTGTGATTTCATGTTTCCTTCGTGTTTACATATGTAAAGGCTGTCTTGCTGCTCTTCCAGATAGAAATGTGAAAAATTCAGTTCTGTCAAGGCTTTTATATAAACATCCTACTTGTTTGTAGAGAATTTTATTCAATAACATTCTTCACTTCCATGTTCAAAGCATCTACAGATTGACTGTATACTTCTGGGAACAAGCAGCTTCTAGTGAATGTGACATAATGTTTAATCTGAATAAGGGAGCATGGAAGGAGAAACAATCTTCCATTACTTTAGATCTTCAATTGTTTAAAAAGCCAGGGAAAGAATGTCTGCTTAGTGGTTCTGACGGTAAATTGCTAGTGAAACCCCGTGATTGTAATTCTGGAAAATGCAGTAATAGTGGTTTCTAAGGGTAACAACCTCCTTCTGAAAACATAGGAAAGCTTACTTTTAATTTAATTTAATTTAGATCACGGTAACTCTGACAAAAGCAAACTGTAAGGTTTAATGTTCAGAAAACAGTTCTTTGTAATGAAGTTAAGCAGGACTTGAGATTCTCAACATTTGTGGCAAACTCTTGGGAGTATGGTAAAACTAATATTTCCCCGGAGATTCTCCTGCAACAAGGCTGGCTGAGTTGTGTATTTATTTATAAAGCTCTCCCTCATGTCTTATTCTGAGGGCGTTCTCTTTGGGGCACCAGTTGGAATGAAAGATTTTACAATCTAATAAAAAAACCCACCCCACCCCACCCCACCCCTGCAATTACCTTCTGCACTTCCAGAAACGGATGGGTTTTTATTTGTTCCTTCTTTACTCACAGACATAAAGAGTGTAATACTCAGACAGCAAGGGAAAGACTAGTATTCTTTGCTGCTCCAGTGACATTTATTATGCTGTTAAGGGCAGAAAAATCATAATCTTCCTTTGGCCAAATCTTTTCAACTGCAAAAAACGTCGACCTTTTTGAGATAATTTCCAACGACTGACGAAGACTGTGAAAAGAGTCAATACATGAGATGTTAGGGCACTTAATTTTGTAAGATGGAGTGTTAGGGAATCTCCATTTAGATATCTGACTGAAAGAATCCACTGCTAAATGCCGGAAACTTCAGTTTGGGGACAATAAAGAAATACCCTTTTTAGGTGACTTGTCCAAGGATCAGTCACATCTGAACCCATGATTCCCTGGTTCCCAGCGCTTTCCTGCAGCCTGTAGACTAGACTTTACCTAACCTTGGTAGAATTCAATGTTTATATAAATTCAATGGATAGTATTAATGTTTATTTTAAAGCATTTTTTCAATGCTGGATTCTTTTCTGCTTCATTAATAGAAAAAAATGCCAGCTAAATATTAATCAGAGGGTCTTTATTTACTGGTGGTGATGTAGGGTGCAGAAGGACACAACTAAATGTCTTGAACCCAGGCTGAGTTTGCAGAACTGGAGTTTAAAGTGGGGGAGAGCGGGTGGGAAATCTTTGTAGACTAAGGAACCTCAAACTGGAAATCTGGGAGAGAGACTCAATAAGGAATCCTCATATTGTCATTTTTACTGAGTGACTTTTCTGGCAACTGTACTTTTAATTTTCTCTTCAGTTTGATTTATGATGATGATTAAGGATTTGGAAACACATAAAAGGTCAGTTCAGTATCATAACATTAAATAAATATCCCTTGCTTGCTGACCAAGCAGGATTGCAGACACTAGTGCGGTCAGTAAAATATTGTTTAATGATGCAGTAATTTTTTAATACAATAGACATTGGTTAACTAAGCATGCCCAGTGATACCCTAAATTTACTGACAATTAAGTATTTGATAGACCCAGCGTGGTATTCTGAATGAAACGTAAAAGTTATACATCCCTACTGCAACATGATTTTTTATTATGCAGATACAATGATTGAGTTACAAAATCATTTGAAAGATGCAAGTAAGCTATTTGCAATGAATAATTTGAGTGGTAAAATTATTAATTTTTTGCTTGATCAGTTGCAAGTTGATTATGATTTCATCAAAACTATATGTTCAGTTATTTGATGAAATTTTGAAAATGGTTTAGCTTTATGGATTACAAATATTTCTGAGTATTTGACATTTGGTATTCAGTATTTGTACTCTGTTATGTTTGAAGTAAGTCACATGATATCCTTTGGTTCTCAGAATGAATTGATGATTGAGCAAAATTTAAAATTTGATGTCTGCAATACTTGTGCACATGACTTTCTGTGAATATTCATGCTGGTAAAACTGGACTGCAAAGATTCTTATGAAAAGCAATTATAATTGGAGTCCAGGAACGATGAAAGGAAATTCCTTTAAAAACTCGAATAATTATTAGCAGAAATCTGCTGGCAGTATTCTCAAGCTGAAAGTTAAAATTAGAAAAATTGTTCTGACTCCCACACTCAAGATGTTTTGGTAACAAGTTTGTATTGTAGTTGGCTTAACAGAAAGTATGGACAGGGATCATGAACCTAATGCATCTCAAATCATGTAATAAAACTTTCATACGACTTTGGTATCTTTGTGGCTGGAGATAACAGCTTGGGGAGGAGCAATGAAAAGGTTTGGCTACCCAGGAAGGCTGAGTTACTGGTGTCTTGCTGCAGTTGGTTAAAATCAATCCCAGTTAACATTTTAAGTAGATTTACTATCCATTAACTTTAATTCATTGTCTATTTACTACTATTCACTATGCTTTATGAAGTTAATAAAAATTGAGGGCACTCGGCACCTCTCAGAATGGGATATTTTGTCATCTTGCTATGATTTAAACTTTGGAACAGCACTGAATAATATTGGTCTGGCTTATTTTTTTCTCAATATAGCACCATAAATATTCTAAAAGCAACTGTAAAGTAATTCTTGGAAACTGACAGCGGAGTCTTCTGTATGAACAATATAGCTCTGGATTTTAATGATCAAAAATTGACTTTTGGTAGAGATCTAAATCAACTTCAGTTGATGAAAGTAATTAATACCGACCAAGATGAAAAGTTAAAGGCCAGATATTGATGATGATGACACTGAAATTAATAGTGAAGTATTGATTTTTTTAATAAATAATTTAAAGATGGGTGGATTAAAAACATAGTCTGCAATAGTGAATAATAAAGTGTTGAACAGTTATAATTACTTATTTGTCACAAAACCCAAAAGTTTGCTGGGCATCCTCCCAAATGGATAAAAAGAAACAATTTCCCAGAAGAGTCTGCAGATCATCTCAAACATGATATAATAGGGTGGAGGGATGTAACAAGATAGTAAGGTGGGATTTGGGGAAGGAGAACAAGTAATTACAGCAGGCAAGGCTGGAGATAGCAAAATTCTCATCTAGGTGCTCTATCTGGACAGAAAATGTCAGATCTTAGAAATGTTGTGGAGGAAAATGCGACAGGATTTGGGTACAATCTGGATCTCAGCAAAGTACAGTAAGATAATTTTTTTGCTCACGCTGAGACAGACTCTGAACTCTATTATACAAATATAAATCCAGAGTAACTCCACGGAGGCTGTTTGTGTACTGGTGGAACAGAGACAAGAATCTCACCCATCATTTTCAAGTAATAAATAATGATGGCCTTTGGGGAGAGAGAGAGAGAGTGTGTGTGTAATTTTTTAAAAATCTAATGCAATATTGTGATGTCTAGTTTTCACATATTCTTGTGTTACAACTTCCACTTTACCTCCTGGTGTTTTGCTGTATGTCATCTGCTAAGTGTTCCATTTTAAAAAGGAAAACACATTTCCTGTACATGAATTTCTGGTGGAATGCCAACCAAAATAACTAAACAAACACACTAAATGAAAATATTAAATGATGAATTAATGGACTAAGCACAATCTATCTTTGGGAAAGTTTGAAGAAGAGTCATTATGCTTCCTTAGTTTTCCTCTTTGTGCTTATTTGCACAGTTTGGATGTATGTTACGTTGCTTCAGTTTGTATGTTAATGGATAAAGTCACTACATGTAAAATTGAGATTCTGTAGATCTGGTGCTGCATGCATGATGGAACAATCCTATATTGCATTTGTTAGTTCTAATAAAGTATGTAAAATTTACAAAAAAAAAATGTAGAGAAACTTTTTCTTGCTGTCCTTGCACACAGCTTATACTTATGCAGTTATTTTAAGCACATTCAAAATATCATAGGGGGAGGGAGAATGATAATTTATTTTAAATGGAAATGCTGCATTGTGTGGGAAGCCTAATCTTCTTGTGATGGAGAATCATTTGATTAATACTTATTAAATGTGGGAAAATTGATCAAATGATCTTGAATGGCTAAACAACAAAACGAGGACAAATTAAAATATGCATCCCTAAAGATTCCCGCTGTACCTCTGTATGGCAATATATTCTGTGCTCTATGAGGGCCTAGGCCAGCGTTTCTCAAATGTGCCCACCAGGGGCTTTTCTTGCAGCCACGGCCTCCTGGGCAGTGATGGGGGGGGGGAGGGGCAAAGCAGTGGTCCCTCCCTGGGGACCACCAGCAGGAGTTGGACCCTGTCCCCTCTGGAGACACACATGCTGGAGGAGGAGCCGGCTAGTGAGTCCCCCACCTTCCTGGGGATGTAGGGTTGGGCTCCAGCCCTTGAGTGGCAGGCAGCAGGCCCTGGCCACGGGGCTCCAACCCCCAGCTGCGGGGCTCACCCCCCCATTGTCCCTGGCCTCTGCTGGCCTGTCATGGATTCCTCCCTGTCTCCCACTTCCACTCCATCCAAGGCTTAATTTGTCCCCGGTCTTGCCAGGACTGAGTAAGTCTGCTGCTGTGAAAAGTGATATTTTTATGTTTAATATCACTTTTCACAGCAGCAGACTTCCTAGCTAGCAAGTCCTTTTATAAAAGCAACCAAAAAAAGGAAAAGAAGCAACAGCAAAAAAACCAAGAACTTGTGGAGCACCTTATTTGTGTTTCTGTTTTGTTTAGGTCCTAAGAGAGACAACTGTACATACTTTTTATTATTGAGTCTGCAAAAAGATTCAATAAATTACAATTATTTGGACATATGTATGTGCATATAGATCTGTTTTTCCTAAAGTAAATTAAGTATTTTAGGAAAAATTGTCAGCGCGGCCACCAGCAAGAGTTGATGGCCACACTTTGAGGTCACCAAAAATGTTGTTGTGAGAACCCCTGGCCTAGGCCTAGATCCTCAGCTGGTGAAAATTGTCATAACTCTATTAACTTCAGCTGAGCGATGACACTTTGCACAAGTTGAGGGTCTGTCCCCTGTTGTTTAGATATTCCATCAATTCCATGGACAGATTTTCAATGTCAACTTTGAAGCCTCCACAGATTGGCCAGTGAACTTCACATGAAATCCTTACTTTTGAGAATGCAGATTGGGTCGTTAGCTATGTGACTACCCAATTTACACATGTAGTTGTCTATTTGTGAATGTAACTGTGCCTGAATATTTGACACTCGGTATGTCTTCACTGCAGAGCTAACCTGGGCTCTTATTCGAGTGTTGATCTTAATTATGCTCCGATCCACGTGTTAAAAACTGTGGTTCATATTTTGCGCTGCTTTCAGAAGGACTGCTCCCATTCTCCAGAAGACAAAACAAAATTCAGAATTAACTCTGCATAGCCTCGGTCTTACCTTGGGCGATCAGCATCAGGTGGGTCTGAGCACTTGGGTTAGCCTAGCCCAGGTCTGAGTAGTTCTACTCGAGTTACTGTGTCCTCACTGATGCTGCACTCCTCCATGTCTGGGACTTCTGGGGGCACACCCCATGGTTCTTACCACTGGCCAATTTGCAGAGGTTGCAAAATTGGCTTTGAAAATCTGTCCCTGGAATTGATGGAATCTTTTAAACAACAGGGGCCAGACCCTCCACTTGTGTTAAGTGTTCAGCTCAACTGAAGTTAATAGAGCACTAAGGATCCTTCTTTATCCTTTGCTCCTTTGAACAATTGAAGTCCAAGCAAATTCTCTTTTAACCTGGAGGGTAGCTTGCTGGAAGTTGTTGACAATGCCATTGTACATATCTGTTGGAGAGTGATGCAAGAAGTGCCACCTTTCCGAAGCCGGAAGCTGTTAGTATGCTAAGAAGAGAGGAATGAAAAAACGGGAGTGAGGAGAAAAGGATGAGAATTAGAGAAGAGATGAAGGTGAATCAGTGATGAACCATTCGCTGTGGAGGTGGGAAGGAGTCAGGGAGCAGGAGCACATAGAAGCTGGTGCCTACATATTTGTGTGCAATAAGGTTGAATTTTCAGCCTTTAATCATCACAGATATGTTGGGGATGAACAGAGAGAGTTTAAAAACCAGAAGACGGCCCCCCAAAACCATGATTTATTCTTTTGAAAAATCCTATGAGTTTTAGGACAATAACATATTTATTTTGGTGGGAGGTGGATGAGGGGGTTCTGACTCATGATTGTTAAACTTCTGGCATTGGCAATGCTGCTCAGCTTCTGTGGTTGGCAACTTCCCCAGTTTACTCAGGTGTTTCTCACTAATCAACTGGGAAAAGAAACCACCCTCTCATTTCACATAGTCACCAGCACTGATGGCTGTTACTGTGAGCTGAATCAAACTGTCACTGCAAAATGTGTTTGTTTGTTTTTTGTTTTTTTGGCCAAGTCTGCACTAGAGCATGTTTGGCAGTATAAACCAGGTTCCCAAGTGAAATAAGCTACACTGTTAGGGTATGTCTATACTGCCCGCCGGATTGGCAGGTAGCAATCGATCTATCAGGGATCGAATTATCGCGTGTAGTGTAGACGTGATAAATTAATCCCCGATTTGCTCTCTAGTTAACTGCTGAACTCCAGCTTGGCGAGGCAGAAGCAAAGTCAACGGGGGAGCCACAGCAATCGACTCTGCACCGTGAGGATGCGATGTAAGTCGAACTAAGATACGCTATTCTCGTAGCTGAAGTTGCGTATCTTAGGTCGATTTCCCCCCCCCCCTCCCCCCCCCGTGTAGACCAGGCCTGAGAGACACTTTTATGCCAGTCTAAGTGTGCCTGCAGTAGGGCTTTTGCTGATATAGAAATGTCACAAAAAATCACACACTTAACCAATGTTACTATATAGTTAAAAGTTTTTAGTATTGACCTAGCCTTGAATTATGCAGTTTTGAAAACTCTGGACTATTAATCTGATTAAAACAAAATATAGAAATATTTCCCAGTTTAGAAAAGAGAACTATTTAGAGTTGTGAATAGCTTTTAGTACAGCATGCTACAAATTGCACAGGAAGCAGAAGTAGTACACTTAGAGAAACCTACAATATGCACATTTATGAGCACAGATCACTGTTGCATAGGCAAGGATGTATTTTCAGGGCCAAATGTGGGAAAAATGAGGCTTCAGGCTGCATATAAAAATGTACATGGAACTGTGGAAATTGTGTGAGCTAATGTAAGTGTAGAATTGCACATGGACCCATTTTATTTAAAAATTTGGCACCTAATTTCCCAGTTACATCTACAAACATCTTTTCTAAAAATGCACTAAAATAATTAATTTCCTTTGGGACAGTTACTTAATGTACACTTTAAGTGTTAGATAATTATTTTTTTATGATTTTTGGCAGTCTGCTGTAATAGGTGTAGAATAATAAAATATATAACTTCCTCTGTCCTTTTATGAAGCAATTAAAGCAGTTTCTTATCTAAAATTGCTGTTTCATAAGTGAAGTTTGTGTTTCTCATTGTAGAGCTTGGCTCTGATACACTGCTTATTTGGTATCCTATAATATTCTAGACTAGTAAGCTTTTATTGGGCCAGGTTCTGCCCTTGGATACATATCCATAAAAATTATTGAAGTCCGTTGGAATAGCACGTTCTTATCCAAGGTCAGAAATTGCCACATAAATAGCTTCATGCACTGATAATATGGGTTTTGTTTTTACTTTTAAAAGTAGTATTTCATATCTATGCCTCAAGAATGAAGTATCCTTTCACTTGATAAGTTTCAGTTATAGGCCAAGATTTTTTTCACAAGTGGTTAGTTATTTTTGGGTGCCACCATTTTTGGGTACCCAGCTTTAGACACCCTCCAGGGCCCTGATTTTCAAAGCACCCACCCACCCTCTGAAAATCAGGCCCCATTGAGATGTCTCAGGTTGAATATGCAAAAATTGATGTACCCCCTCAAAATTGCCCAAAGCTCTTTGGGTGCAGGGACTCTTTGGGGTTTCCTGATGCTGCTGAACTGCACTAACAATACTCCAGCTCTCCTGCACTCTTATTAAGGTTCCAGGACTGCACATACTGCCAAACGTGCTATAAAAACAGATTCATTAAGAATCACATACTTAGTTGCATGGTTTAACATTTTTTTTAATGTGCAATTAACATTCACCTGTGAATCCTAAAGATGATAAAGCTCTTACTTTAAACTTCCCCCAAATGTCCCTTTAATAATTGTATATAATAGAATACGTCATATTATGCACAATAGGATAACAGGAGAAGCTCCATAAAATACAATGCATCTTGCTGGAATGAAAAATGTAACAAAATAGTGCCCATATTATATACTTCGATTTTTTTTTAATTTTATTAACTATTTTCCAGAACCTGTGTGGTTAATGTAGAAAATGTTAGTAATTTTGCTGCAAGTAAATTGATCAGTATGCAAGATGGTTGTTGCTGGCTGAATCATGGTCCACAGTTAAGGTAAACAGATCTGTGATGACATTTTCTGAGCAGAATACCAATGCAGTTGTATTTCTTCCCAGAGGTTTCTGATGTTTCTCATATGCGGATAAAATTTATTTCAAGAAGGTTTTAGTTACAGGAAAGAAATTCTTCTGTAGAGGTGGGATTTATTATATTTATTACTTATTTGATATGAAAATTGTGCTGAGTTAAGAGCAATTAAAGGTTATTGCTTCTTTTGCATATCCTATGTAATGGCAAATTTTTCTGACCTGTTGTCTATTTAACCTACCTGTCAATGGTATGTATGTATAATAATATTAATAAAGTTGTAAAATAATTATATTTTAAATTTGTACTGCTGTGTGGAATTTCTCTGGGTTTTTCTTTCTCTGTAATTAACATGCCAGAGTGATGTGACTAAATTTACAATTAGATTTTACTGAAGGTGTTCTGAAATATTCTTCATGGTGTCTATATTTTCACCTGGCAAGTTCTGAATTCACAAATGTGATTTTATTTTGTTCCTCTTAAATGTGCCTGTACTAGGTGGTAAAACCCTTTGTGATCTGTTAGTGGTTGCATATCTTAATTCTTCATGATTTTGAAAAGTGTATTTGTCCATTTCCTAAAGAAGTTTTTTCCCTTTGCCTTTGTAGAACATCTAAAATATTTTTTTATCGGTTTCTGCTCAAGGGACAGGGCACGTGTGTTACGCTGAGATGATTGACATTTCAGTCAGTTTGTGGACTGGCAGTCAAATCTGTAACATTTATATTTATATAACTGGCATCTCTAAGGCTTATGTGATGGAGCTGGGGGTGCTGCTGCATCCCCTTGCTTAAAGTGGTTTCCGTTATATACAGGGTTTACAGTTTGGTTCACTAGCTCTCAGCACCCCCACTATAAGAATTGTTCGAGCACCTCTGCTCTCAGGTTTAGTCATGCACTGATATTTAGTTCTAATGTAACCTATCATATTACAATGAATTGTAAAGGATTAAAGAATACTGGAAAGAGCATCCTCAATGGTCCCCTAATATTTAGTAGCATATATTGCACTTGTCATAAGATTTGAAAGTTGAAGTGTTTCAGAGTCCATTGAAGTCAGTGGAAGGATTGCCATTGATTTCAATGGGCTTTGGATTAGGGCCAGTGTTACCTATGCAGATCATGCATGTCTTGATCTGAAGCAAAGACTGTGTAATACACTGACTGAAAGTAATGTTGGGTAATGGCCGTTCTAGATGAGAGAGAGAGAGTGTTCCTTTGGGAATTTCAGAGCTTCGCAAGAAGCAGAGGTTTCTGATTGCAGTAGCAGAATCTCCTCCTCAGCTGGATGACACAAACTGTAAAGATGTGCAACTGGTCAGCTTTGCTCCTCTGAAATCTCTGTCTAAAAGCCGTAAGCATGTACTGCGCTAGAGCTGAGCTAAAGCTTCAAAATTCAAATCCAGATCTGCAGGTTGAATACTCAGAAGCTTGGGAGGTGTTTTGAATGTGAGATTTTGGCTTAGGGGCCAATCTCTGGTAAGTAGCATTCCAACTAAAAAGAAAATAAAACCAGTATTTCCCCCCTACAATCCAGTCCAGTGATCTTGCTGCACTAAGATTGCTGAGGCTTAGTTGTTGTGTTGGAGGATAGCACACTAGATCATTCTCAGCAGTAAAAAGAATTGAAACAGGTTGTTGTAAAAATCACAGACATATATTTACAAATCTATTTACAAGAAACCTTCAGACCAAATTTTACCTGATTTTGTGTTTCACTTTGTGGAGTAAGTGTAACTTTTATAAGTAACATAGACCTAAAACTTTATAATAAAGGCCAGAACAAATACAAAACATCTTTTATTTGGAGCTGGACTTTTTGTATATTTGTAAAATGTCCTTCATTTCAAAAGATCCCAAAGCACTTTGGCATGACCTACATGCAGCACCAATGAAATACAGCCATATTCCATAAGTGGGGAAGTGTCAGCAAAGAGGCCTATAGCCATGAATATAATTCTAGACACAGACTCACAAGGCCGATTCTGTCACCCTTGCTCTCACAGTGAGTAGTACTGTTCTTCTTGAATTCATGGGACTACTCATGGACTGATGTACAAGTCAACATGAGTACAGGTGGCGGGATCAGGCCCGTGGATGACGGAGATAGAAGAGAGGTTTAATCTGTCACTGGAGATTATTCCCTACTAAATGAGTGTTTTCTTGAATCCTAATTTTAAGGCATTTGGATACTATTTGGCTGATTTTTTGGCTTTCCAGGCTGGAGCTCCCCAGCTCCTCTGCCTTTCCCCAGTCCTGCTCCACTTAGGTCCCCTGTCTGGCTCCCTGCAGCCAGGCCTTTCACCCTCTATAGGCAGAGGGAGACTGTTGAGCTCCTGGCTCCCAGCCTTTTTATACAGGCCAGCTGTGGCCTGACTGGGGCGTGGCCCAGCTGTGGCTGCTTCCCCAGTCAGCCCAGGTTTTAGAGCTGCAGCCCTCTCCAGGGCTGCTTTCCAGCCCTCCCAGGCAGGAGCGGATGTCCACCCTGCTACCGACCTGAAATAAAGGCCTCTACCTACCATGCCTGAAGTCATTTGGTTAAAATCATGTATTATTAACAGATGATCAAGATGCCAGCAAAAAGCCATATTGCTTGATGAATTTCTACCACCTGAGCTGAGTGGAACAAGTTCACCATGCTGGAAACTTCATGGCCATGTAGATTGTCCTTGCCTCACAGTTCTGAATGCATTCCTGTGTGGTCATAGGCAGAAGAAGCAAAGTTATCCAAGTTGCTTCTTAGCAAGGTCTGCTTCCTCTTAGGGTCTGCTCACTACATCAGCTGGTTGTTTGGAAACTTCTGCCGGATGGAGAGGACAGTGAAAAGTGATGAGCACTATTTTCCTTCTCTCACATCTTACGTCACCTCCTTCCCCTTTGTATTCTGAGGGATCCTTTTTGGGTTGAGAGTTGTCGGGTTTAAAAATAACAGAAGGGCTGAGGAATCTACTGTATCTTCTGTCTTCCATTAGTCTTTGCTGCTTGGTAGAAAGCCCTGTAATGCTGATTGCATACAGTCTTTCCTAGGATGGGAAAAAAAGAGGGTCTCTAACAAACTAAATTCCTAGTGAATTATTTTGCCTTCTTAGCTTTGAAGCCGAATACCCTTATCTTTGCATCCTGAGACACTTCAGCAGTGAAGTTAATGCTTGGAACAGCTCATGAGGGGCAATTACTGCTGATTTTATTCACATGTGTAGTCCATTAAAGTCAGTGGGACACCTTGAATAAGCAAGGTGAGCTAGTTGGAATGCTGTCAAGGGTGGAATGTACTGTTGGAGCAGTGGCAACTGCATTTCTTGTTAGTAGAAAGACCATTAATTAGATGCTACTTATTCTATAGATTTTTAAACTCTTTTGGGGTGTAATGTGCGGAGTCCATTCTGGCCCTCTTACCCTCAATATGTCATTTCAAGGTACTGTATGTGCCTTATTTTGTATCAGAGGAAAATAGTGCTGTACAAATGCCTCATCACAAATGAGTGTTCACATTTCTTTTCTGGTATTAAAAATAATAAAGGATATTTTCACATTTATTTGAAATTGTGTTAAAATATCCCTTTTTTGCTCTAGAGCTGCATGCTGGTTAAAAGAGCAGTCCTCTTAGTGGTGTGTATTTCAGTGTTTCTCTTAGTGAGAAACACACTGTAAGAAAATACTTATTAGGGTTTTAAAATCTGCTTTAACAAATGAATCAGCAGAGCAATAGAAGATGACCTTCAACTATATGTCTCAAATGTGAGGTGATTGTCAGTGTATTTCAAAGATAACTTATTTTCAGAAATAGTGGTTTAGCTTTTATGTTTTTGTGCCTTTGGGTAACTCTACTATGTCATTCTTATGATACTGGAGACACACCTCTCTCTCTCTCTCTCTCTCTCTCTCTTTTTTAAATAAAATCCTTGAATGCATTTTTGAAGCATATTATTTTAAGTTCCCTGCTCTGTTGCTTCTTGGTTGAAAAGAAGTGCAGCTAATAAAATAAATGTGCTAGAAGAAATTCCTAACAGCAATGAACAGAAACAATGAGACTGAAAATGTACATTATTGAATAATGGATTTGAATAAAATATGTCAGGAATGAAGTGCTCTCCAAACATGAAAGAAAATGCTGTTTAAAAAGAGCGGGTTTCTGCTTCCCCGTCACAGTTGGTTTTTTGTGTTAGTATGTTGAGAAAAATAACAGGATTGCTCAAATAATTTGCTTTCTGTTAATAAACTTTCGTAGGCCCAGATTCTTCTCTGTTTTAGGGTTGGTTTATGGCACGTTCCTAAAGCTGGTGTAGGCTGCTCAGTCTAATGTGGTCTATTTGTGGAGTGGAGGCAACATTACAGCTCTGACCTTCCTTAGAAGCCCCTTGTTATAGGATTTCACCTCCCACCTCTAGAGGTGCTGTTTTGTTTTTCGCTCTGTTATGGAACATCGTGGCTATGGCACTGAGTAAAGAAAAAAGAGAACCCTCAATCCCTGCTCCCCAAATCAATAAACTTCCACTGAAGACCTAGCAACATTTTCAACCAGGGATGGACCAGATGACAAAAGATGCCTTTGCCAACCCTGATATGTGTGGTTCTAAATGATATTTAAAAAACCCCACAACATTTTAAAATACTGGAATTAATATTTAGGGTTGAAGTTTGCAGTAGAATGCATTTTGAGGGGCGGAGGGTAATGAGGTGCTGTATGTATATGTGAAGGAGAACGTTATTTTTTTCTTATCATCCAGTCTCTTTTTCCTCTTGATGTGTGCTCACTCTCAGCAGCTTCCTCTCCATCCTTCCACAAGCTCCAGCCTACCAGGTGTTTTGGGGGGAGGGGAATAGTAATAAAATACATCCAGTTTGCACAATCCAGTTTAACAAAACGTTTTTGGGTTTTTGTTTTGTGACCGCTAGACATTGTGACCTTTGCTGGTAGTATCTCATCCGCAAGCTACAGCAAATAGTCTGTGAAATCTCTATGCTTTAGAGGGAGAGAGAATTTTCATTTAAATCATTTATAATGATTCCACAGAGTCCATACATATACTTAATCTATGGGATAGAAAGAAGGGAAAGAACTACATTGTTCTGTTTTCCTATAGTGCAGTGTTTCCCAAACTTGGGATGCTGCTTGTGTAGGGAAAGCCCCTGGAGGGCCGGGCTGATTTGTTTACCTGCCGCGTCTGCAGGTCTGGCGCATCGCGGCTCCCGCTGGCTGTGGTTCACTGCTCCAGGCCAATGGGAGCTGCTGGAAGCAGCGCAGGCCGAGGGACGTACTGGCCACGCTTCCAGCAGCTCCCATTGGCCTGGAGCAGCAAACCATGGCCAGTGGGAGCCACGATCGGCCGGACCTGCGGACGCGGCAGGTAAACTTTCCCTCCCACCAGGGGCTTTCCCTACACAAGGAGCATCCCAAGTTTGGGAAACACTGCTATAGTGTGTTTCATTCTGAAGTATAATAAAATGTTTCCCATCCAATTGCTGTCTTTGGATAATAAAAATGCCTTTAAATTCTGTGAACTCAACATACTTTACTAAGGTGAGTGTCGATATCCCCATTTTACAGATTGGAAAAGCATGGCATGGAGATCGGATTAGCCCAGTGTCGCACACTGAGGCACTGATAGAGATACGAATAAGAACCTAGAGTGTAAACTCTTCCAGGAAGTGTCTGTCTTCCTGTATTTTTGTATAGCGCCTTGCATTTTGGGACATTAATTCTGATCAGGGTCTCTAAATGCTACCAGGACGTAAATAACATCTCCTGAGGCCCAATCTCCTGCTCTAACCACTAGACCTCATTGCTGCCCACAATTACCAGCATATAGGGTTTGTTATACTTTTAAATATTGAATTTGAATATATTTTAAAATTTTGCCTAATCTGGATAAATTATGCCCCATCACTTATTTCATTTCAGTAGCTCTGCATTGACAAAAAATTCCCCGTGAGAAAGCGTAGGTGTTGTGAAAGACTGCTCGGCTTCATTGGCAGCTCCTGTACAGTAGGAACAAAAGTACAGTGAGTTAGTAGGTAAATGAAATACACAGCTTCCTGTGAATGCCATGATTGTGTCTCTCTCCAATTGCACTCAGGATGTCTATTGACAAAACTGAAGCTATTGCAAGCGTGTAATGAATTTGCCATCATTTGTACAGTCCCTTTAAACCACAAAGGATAGATTTGCCTTCATTTAGAAATAAAAGGAAAGACCACTCCACACTGATTGTTTTTAAAAGAGCCTTCTTGTGTCATTATCACTGGCTGCTCCTTTCATAGTGGATAACATGATTTTCATTCTGCATTACAGAAATGGCTTCAGATATTCCTGGGTCAGTGACATTGCCGGTTGCACCTATGGCAACAGGACAGGTGAGAATGGCAGGATCCATGCCTGCTAGAGGAGGAAAGAGGCGTTCTGGGTAAGTTATTTCATTGTATTAGTGGTGAAAATGAAAACAATGTGCATTCATAAATAAAATGCATACATGTACTAATATGCGTCACAACACTGGCTAGTTGTGTTTTGGGTTTCTTTTCAGCATGTATGTTGTTGTAAGACTGAACTTGCTGATGTGTGTGTATTTTGTTTAGTGATGAGCAAGCCTCAAAAGGTTATGGCGTTATGGATTGGCTAAGCATCCATCAGGGATGTGGTCTTGAAGCCATTAAGCACATTATACTTGCTCAGATGAGTAATCCCATTGGTCTCAATGAGATATCTCATGCAAATAAGTGGAGCAAGATGTGATTCTAGTTGCATATGTAAATTTATCCAAACCTACTCGGTCTGAAAATTGGGCTTGGAATCTCACAACTACATATTTTCTACCTAAATTTCCAATACAGTATTTCCATTTTCTGCCGTAGGTGCAGAAACCATAACTACAGTCTCTCGCAAGATATTTTGGCTTGTCATATTCCGGGCCTGATTGGAAACCAGGAGTTAAAATGTCTCAGTATCTGAGAGAGATTTGGTTCAAGTTCCTTTCCTAACATGGCTGGAGGTTTTGCTGGGGAACAGGAAATTCTTATTTTATCCAAACCATTTTTGCTCATTCCTAATGTTGTGTCCCTACGCAGGACAATATTTTGTGGATTTTTGTTTTTTTTAATCACATGTAGTTCTATGGCCCCTCTCCTTGTAATATCTGAATGCCCTCAACATGGAGTAGAAGTACCTCAGGGTTTCACAGGGGAAAAACGCTTTCTTCTACTTCCCCAAGTAGATGAAATCCAGAGGCCAGTCAGGAGATCATTTTCCTGGAGATTTCACTATTCTATTAGGGGAAAGCATACACACGTAGATGGGTCTGTCCTATGTTTGCCCCCTAAATATGGCCATGACAGGGCTCATCAAGAGTAAAGATCCTTCAACTGAGGGGCATCCAATGAGAGAATGCTGTTCCAATTCCTGGGAGTTCTCCCCCTTGTGATTGTCAGCCAAAGTGTTCTGTCAGTTTTAATCGTCTTCTAGGGGAATACAAGAGACAGTAGCTAGGACAGCTGGTCCCACTCCATATGTGAATAAAAACAGGAGGATCTGGACTGTGTCTTAGACCTGGAATTAAATTGGCAGCCAGATGAGGCATGTGTATTTTTCTAAAGGATCTGCTCTTAGAACTTATTTTGAGGACGTTCCATATGGCCTGTGTATACAGGAGATCAGAGTAGATAATCACAATGGTCACTTCTGATCTTGGAATCTGTGAAAAAAAGAGAAAGCTTTAACATCTTTTTAATGACTACTTTACGAAGAGTCTAACTTTAACTGTCTTGGACTCTTACGTGACCAGACAAATGATCTCACCGCAGAGCAGCAGCCAGGCCAGCTACTAATGCTAATTACTAAGTAGTGACTGCCAAGGATTGATGTTGCTAAATGTGAAGTCTGCTGGTTATACAAAATATTGACTTGAAAGGTAAATCAAAAGGTCGTGGTCCTGAGTTTTAAATATACCATTGTAAGTATCATCTTTTATATGCAGGAGAATTGGAGAGGGGGAAGGTAAAAGTTATTTAAAAATGTATTTAATATAAAAATTCTCTGAATTAGATATTGTAGGTTTGCTGCTGTACAGAAGGCAATTTTATATCAGTGCATCTTAGTTCTAGATTAGAAGGCCCGCCCTAAGGTGGTAGAGAGAAAGCATTTTATGTATTCAGACCTCCAGGGAAAGAATGCCTGGTATGTCTGCTTGCTGTGTCTAATGCATTGTACTTTCTCTTTGAACAAAGCTGTAACAAGCATTTAGTCCTTTCCTTACTCCCCTGGTGATGTATCTTTGTACACCTAACTCCTTGGGCACTTTAGAAATGAATGCGTCAGATCAAACGCAAAGGAATGCAGCCAGCGACATGGCCTTCTTTCCAAACTTTGGTGTCTTTTTGAAAATTGTTTTTTGCTTCTAATTGCTGGTGCACTCTGGCAAAATAATTGTTGTACAGGCTTGAATATATGCCAGTTTAAGCTCATTGTCTGTCCTGAAGGTGTTTCTGCAAGGTAAGGATTCCATTCCATTGACAGCTAGGAAATACGTTTTTCCTCTCTGTGGATTATGCCAAACGTTTTGTGGGGAAGAAGAAAAAAAGGTAGAAATGCATAAGATACTCCATTGATGAGGGCAGTTAGAGTATGTAGACTTATTTAAATTTATTTCATTTGCTTATGCTGATTTGTAAAGCCCTTCCCACTGTAGGCACTGGCTATATTTCAAGCCTCTTTCTTCTGAGTTGTTTTATTTTTGGCTGGGTATCTATTTCTTTTAGGGCTCCACTGATTTTTGGCCTTAGGTCAGCAGGTGATTTTGCCTTTGCTATGATGGGCCCTAGGGTGTGAAACGTGTTTTCTGCCCGCACCCTCAAGGATAGCTACCTCAAACCATCTCTCTCAATTTTTAAACATTAACCTAAAATCCATTTTCTCCCGTCTTCCCCACTCAACTTGCCTTTTGTGTTTCTTGCTTGAACGGGTTTTTAACTTAAAATGTTATTATAATTCGTGTATTATTTATGGCACCCAAGAAAGCTTTTGCATGGGGCACTTCATAAATATAATTATTACTATCTGGCCTTTTCACAACAGCTGAATACTATGTTAAAGAAGAAAACAAGATTTATTCTTGTCTCTTCAGTATGAGAGTCCAGGATAGCATATTTTGAGTCCCTTTTAAAAATGGGAGTTTTAAATGAAAACAAAAGGTATTATGTCATTTGTCTTATGGGAAGTTACTTCTGCTGTATTGCTGACATGCAAATTACTCTTCCTGAATAGAGGAACTTATCTGTTGGGGTAAGGTGAGTTTGTTGGAATATTTTTTACATGCTGTGCTGTAAAACTAATTCCTTATCCTTCTGGGTTCTGCCTCATTCTAAACAATATATATTAGTGGAAGACAACCAGTTAGCATCTCTTACTTTTAAACCCAGTGTTTTTTCAAGATGATCTGAGTTTTTCCATGTCATATAATTAACATAGCTCTGATTTCCACTTCTACATTTTTAATGTTAAGAACAAAGACCAGAGCTGACATTAATTTTGTGCAGCATTATTACAAGTGTTCTATGAAGTTAGTTTAATTGCTTATTTTTAAAAAAAGCATTGTTTTACATTTGGAATAAAAACGCAATTACAGTGTAGCCTAACAAAGCGATATGTATACATTAAAGTCTAGTATGGTAAAGCCTGATATCACAGCTCTAGGCACTTAGATACTGCAGTGGTAAGCACAGTATAAATGCCTAGATTTATTTTCTGTTTGCATTCCAGTCACCCACACAATGTGGTAGGTGCTGTCTATACATATGACTGACTGGCAGTCTTAACTCAGCTCTATCTAGCTGGATACATACTTGCACGACTAGTTTCACTTATTCCATTGGGATGAGTCCCACGAGTAAGGGCTGCAAGACCAGACCCTAAATATACTGTTACCAAGCTTTGCATATCCCAATAATAATAAACTGGACCAAACATCATAAAGCTGGGATGTTATGTTCATGGGAAGATCCAGCTCTCAATACCCCCCACACCTCCAAACCCCCGAGTGTGTTTTGGCTGGGATCTGGAAAAACTCCACCAAGATAAGAGCCCCTTTAATACCTCTCCACCAGGGAAAGGATTGGAAGCGCTACACAGTGAAGCATTCTGCAGCTCTGACCCATGTCTCCCCAGCTGGTTTCCTCCAGGGCAAGGGATGTGTAGCGCCCGCAGTAGACTTTTGACTCTCTCCATTGCGCTTCAGTTGCCAGTGAGGTTAGGGAAGGATTTGCTTCATAGACAAGGGTCCTGCAGTTGAATCTTCATAGACTGACCCCTGTGCCCGTAAAGAGCTCTTTTGACTTCAGTAGCACCGACATAGGTGAAAGGGTCGAAATCAATTGCAGAGACAAGGATCACAGGAGAATTTCAACAAGGTAACATGTACGTTGTTAGAAATATCTCCCATGCAGCTGGTCTGAGCACATTCCGAATATTTGGAGAGCCCCCTACTGAAGGCAGCATTGTTATGGAATACCTGATTGGTCATGAATTAGTTGTAAACAATATCTCTGTACAGCTAGCCTTGCTGGCCGCTGGAGGTCACTGTTGCTCCACAAAAATAGAAGTGATTCTGAAACAGAACTTGGTAATGATCAGAAGAGCACAACATGATTTTCAGTGAAAACATCAATAATGAAATCAGACTTCAACCAACCTAATACAGAAACCACTTTTTTTTTTTCTATGAGACCTTTTGGGAAAGTGGTTTCCTGACCACTTCCTTTAGAAATGAACAATCACTCTTGCCGTCTGGAAGTATTAATGTGTCTTTTCTAATGAGATTTTCAGTTCTTGTGATTATTTTTTGTTTTTGTTCTATTTGTACATAGGTTACTGCTATCCAAAGAAATCTTTTAGAGGGCATCTGGTCATTTACATTGTGTAGTTCATCATTTATATTTTGTTTTTTTAGTTTCAAAGAAGTTATTCTACGCCCAGAACTCACTGTTGTACTCTCTATTCTTTAATATAACTTTTAATTTAAAAAAATATATATTTTTTTAATTCAGTGAAACATTTTTAATATGAAGACCTAAATAGTCTTTGCAGTTTCCTTTTGCCATAGCTATAACTTATCGCATTTATTATCATAACAAACTTGAGGGCATATGGAATCCAGAATTTCCTTAAGTCTTATTGCAGTCATAAATTTTAGAAAACTTAGAAGTATTTGTGTTGCCTAACAAAAAAAATTTTTTTTTAATCCGATGTTCCCCATCGGTAAAGCTGGTATAGCAATGCTTGCCAACCTTTATAAAGTATAGAAACATAGCGATGTAAAAATACTTTCTGTTTTGAGTAATAGTGTTGTTATTACATGACTTTGTAGTGGCTAAAAGTCACTAATTCATTTAATCTAGGTCTAGGGATTGAAAGTCATCAGCATCTAAGGGCTCCCTGATGACCTATGTGAAATGAGTTGGTGATCTTGGTTTCTAACGGACAAGTCCAAAAACCACCACAGTTACAATCAGTTAGGACTAATTGGCAGCCAGTTTTAGCAGAGGCCAAGAAACTATTAGTTGTAGACATTAATCTACTGCTCCCTCTCACTGTTACATTTGAACTCTCCAGGCCTGGGTAAAAGCATGTGAGCGGGACAGTGTGGGGAACCCTGTATGACTGTTGCCCCCTTCTGTATTATGTGGATAACAGAACTTCTTTAGGTATCGGCCTGACCCAAAGAAGCCCACTGAAATTCATGGAAAGACTCCTATTGATTTTCAGTGGGCTTTGGATCAGGCCTGAGGGCTGCTAATCCAGCGCACTTCAAAAGAACTACATTTCACTTAAAATTAAGAAGAAAATAACAGCAATGCAGATTTTTGTTGACAATGTTAATTTAACTCTTGGCTTATTAAATAATGATTATTCAAAAATTTTGCTTTTTCAGAATGGACTTTGATGATGAAGATGGGGAAGGTCCCAGCAAATTTTCAAGGTGAGCTTTTATAAGTACCTGGCTAACTGATTGGCTTTTATGATGCAGGAAGACAACTAGCAAACTACTAATATTGACAAAACTACAGTCACAGAGGCTGAAATGTGTTTGGTGTCTCCCAGTGCTGACGGATTGGCTTGAACTGCATTGGCAACATTTTCTGTGTCGGCAAATTAGGCATACCACATTCTGGAACATAATAGTAGGTTGATATCTACTAGGTCTCAGCCCACAGAGCGTCAAGCTCTGCAGGAACTATTTAACGAGCAAATTTTTTCAGATAAATCTACTTACTTTAGTTGTCGCCTCACGACACTCAGAATGCATTCTGCTTCATCCCAGGAAATGTTACATATATCACAGAAACAATTTCAGATGAGGAAATTTGTGACTTTTAGTTACAATATTCCAACTTTGAGAGATGAGTGCTCATTATTCTTGGTTGCTGAATTTGTCTTTCTGCCGCTGAAAATAAGTTTCCTGTTTATTGAATGAGTTTTATATTGCTTGTGATAGTTCTAATTTTTAAATTGATGATTAAAATATTCTGCCAGATTCTACTTTCAATATTGTGTGTGTGTCTTGAGCAGTAATATAATATTCCAATAAAGTTAAAACAAAAGTTAAGTGACATTGCCATCCTTCACCTTTCATTTCACTTTTGGTTACATTGTTTTCAGTTTCCCATTAGAAAAATATGGGACACGCCATGGGTATTCAGAAGCCCACCACTATTACTCACATTGCAGTTGGAACCATGATAACAGCCATGATTAATCACAGTTGATATTAATAGGGCTCTAGAACAGTTTTCCTGCCTAATATCGATAGTGATATTGTGTTAGAACCACATTCTAAAACCGTTTCATGGCTTACCTAGTAAGGTCAACAGTAGCTCTGTTTAGCTAGTGCTGTTCTCAGAGAGGATATCCAAATCCACCTTTTTGAGTGGTATTTTAAAAATGTGAGTGTTAAAGAACTTCACAGACTTTTAAGCGCCTTCGGCAGCAGCTACAGAAGTAAAATATTATTATACCAAGCTGATTTGTGCATGCAGATATCTGTTCACATGGGAAAATGTAGGGTTTTATGAGAATAGTGGTGCATATGTACTTTGCATGACACCACTCGTTGCCAGAGCCTTTGAAAATTTGACCCGGTGGGTCCTGTTTTTATTTTTATTGGAACCAAATTCTTATCTAACATTAAATTCAGGTGCTTATGTATCTGAAGACAGAATTTGGTGCTTAATGGTTTTTAGTGCTTCAGCACCTTAACTCTGTACTCTTTTTTTGGGAAAGTGCAACATTTTATTTTGTTTCCATCTAATAGCATTTGCTATTTAGAGATGCAGGCACTCTCCACTGAGCCTATCCTTTTCCTTTATGTTTTCAGGGCATGACCACATCCCAGAAAGCAAAGTACAATAGAGGAAGTAGCATTTTATCTTGTAGTCAGTACAAAATAAGGGCCTGATCCTGAGATTATTGGCATGAATGGCGACTACAGGATGAAACCTTAAGGCAAAACACACCACTTCAGTCCTACTTGAGCTCTATTTTGAGGATTTAAATATGACTCAATGAAAAAGGAAATGTGAGTGTAAGACTGAAAAAAAACTGGCTGGAGGGCTCATGCGACAATTTAGTACCTACATGTACATTTAACTCACTTAAAAAAAAATTGTCTACACTTCAAGTTAATGGTGACCCTTTAAGTTTTCAAAGAAAAAAAGAAAAGATTATTTATACTGTACTTCCCATGAAAGCTTTAAAGGATTAAAGATACTAATAAATTAAGTTGTGGTGCCTTTGTATTTATCATGGCAAAGCGACAATTATAATATAGAACTAATGCTCTTTATTTTCAGAAAAGCATTTAGTGCTATTATTGAGTTCTTGACAACCCATAGTTTTTGGCTTATTTGTCTCAACTTTTCAAAAAATAAATATTCATTGGGACCAGGTATTTTGATTTATTTCCAACAGTAGGATATCTTCTTTTAGCTATTGTTTTATTTCTTGTCCATATTAGGAAATACTGATTCCAAATGATGAATATATATTTAGAAAAGAGAGAAAGAAAAAGGGTGACATAAGTAATGTTTTATGCCCCTGACTGCCTTTTGGAAAACACTACAGAAAGGATAAAGTCCTAGCTACATTTAAGACAGAGGTGAAACTTCCATTGACTTCAGTTGCATTGGGATTTCACTCAAAATATTTAGTCTAATTTAATTTATAAATTATAATATATAACATGATATAATTTATTCTAAATTCCTGCTACCTGATTGACCATATTTCAGTCCTTTAATATAAGAGAAAATAAGAAGTTTTATTTCCTGTATTTGACACGTGAGCATAACTCTATACTTGTCTCAAGAACTGTCACACCTAGGAGGTGTCTATACAGTTATGCTTTATTTCTCTATACAACCCTCAGTTTATCTATCTAGATCTTTTTTTAAAAAAACAGGCCCTGTATGTAAAACTGGTGCATTTACACCAACTGAGGAGCTGGCCCTGTATATAAGGTATATAACTCATGAGTATAACCAGATTTTGGGAGGCAGGGGGAGTTTCTAGTGATCTTAGCAAGGGATCATAGCTATACACATGAACATTAAGCACTACCTCTATGCAGAAGGACACTACACTTTTTTGCTATTGCTTCTGATGCAAAAGCAGAATTCCACTTTGTTGGAGGGCATGAGAAGGGCACCAGATGTGGAAGGCAACTTTGCTACATCTGGAACAGAATAGAAAGCACATAGATGTGCACTGACACATGTGTTAACGCCTTCATTGGCCTAGAAAATTAAAAGGACTGTGGGAGTTGGGAGGATATCTTATGCAACCCATTTTAAACTGTTCCTTTTCTTTCTTATAATTTTATTTTTGGCATGTACATATTTGGGTCTATGTAGAAAGTTAACTGCAAGTGTACAGAACATTTTAATTGTAGCATATTAACAGTTTTTTATTAGTGAAATATTCTCTTTATATATGATAACCTTTGAATAGGATTCACTGAAGAGAAGATTTGTGCTTTTAAATTGCTCAGGCAATAAACAGAAAAGATGCCTATTTAAGTATGATTGATTAATCAGTGGTAGTAACCCATGAATACTTCTGCTTGAATAGTAGGTTTTAGGCATCAAATTTTCATTTGAGGCATGAAATATCCTCTGTAGGCTGCAACCACTAGAATGCAACAATTATACACTCTAGGGAGGTTAGTATTGGCTCAGGTGTAATATTATTTAGCCTTCTGAAATCTATACACAAGGAAGTAGGTCTGAGATTCAGTCCGGAAGAGGTCATTGGTGATATCTACGCCTTATGAAATGACAGACACTTGCACCAAACACAGTATGTTATTTCTAATACAGGGAGGCGGATGGTCATCTGGTGTAAATCCGTATAGCTCCATTGACTTGAGTGGAGCTATACTGACTTACGCCAGCTGATGATCTGGCCCAGGATCTCATAAAGAATACTTGGTGGAGTGTACAGTGTCCGTATTAAAGCTTTTTACAAAGGTGTCCATAAAATAATGAACTGTTTTTGGATATCTCTGTCTTTCTACAATTTGTATATGTTGTCACTGCCCTCTACTGAGTGCTATGGGTAGTTGATGCAGCCTGCTGAAGATATCTCTACTACAGCTGTGCAACCAGGAATATTTCACGGGTTACTCTTAGTAACAGACTAATGGCGCTTTGTACAACATTCTCAAGCAATAAAGAAAAAAGCTCTAATATTTTAAGTGAATTTTGACCATTGTCATATTAATACACAAAAAGAGAGTTTTTAACAACTGGTTCCTGGTCATTCAAAAAGTTTCACCAGAGTCCCCTTTTCCTTTCCATTCCATCATTCCCATATTATCATGCTTTTCTTGGTATAATTTATAGTAGTTTGCAATTGCAAGTGTTGTCTTTGCCTTCTACTTTGTGTTGACTTTCTAGTTTTGCATAAGCCTTTTAAATTTACCTATCATATTTTGTTTACAGGTATGATGTAAGAACTCTCATATCTGATCTCTCTAGAGTATCCTCTCACTCACAGACAGTTGAGAATCTGAAACAGGTTCTTCATTAGGAAGAATGTGATAAACAAAGTATACGGTAACCTTAACAAAAGAGAGAGGTTGTAATTTATTGAACCATTAAAGGCTGACATTGCAATACACTTGTTTGAATTGTATATTCATTGATGCTTTACTCTTAAGTAAGGCAGCATGTTTGTCACAGAACTCACAGATTCCGTGACTTTCCATGACCTCTGTGACTTCTGCAGTGACCAGTGGTTCGGGCCAGCAGCTGCAGTTTGGGTGTTTGGGAGGGGGTTGGGGCAGGAGGTGCAAGGCGGCGCCTACCTGGGTGGTAGTGGTGGGGGGTCCTCCAGCTCCCACCAGCATGTCCCTGCAGCGCCTAGGCGGAGTGACCAGAGAGCTCTGTGCGCTGCCAGCGCCCGCAGGTGCTTCCCCCAGAGCTCCCATTGGCTGCGGTTCCCGGCCAATGGGAGCTGTGGAGCCGGCGCTTGTGGCAGGAGCAGTGCACAGAGCCCCCCAAGCCACCCCTCCCTATAGAAGCTGCAAGGACATGTGGAGCTGGGTAGGGAGCCCCGCCAACCCTCCCCCCCCGACCCTCCAACAGCAGCAGAGGTCCCAGGTTGCTTGTTGCTGCCCGCCTCCCCCCCAGCACCAGCAGGGGTCCAGGGCCATCCCCCAGCCCAAATTTTAGTTAGGGGTATATAGTACAAGTCATGGACAGGTCACGGGTCGTGAATTTTTGTTTACTGCCCATGACCTGTCCCTGACTTTTACTAAGAATACCTGTGACTGAAATGTAGGCTTATTCATAAGGTCCTTATTGATATCAGTGGGAATTGTGAATGTGGAAACAGAACTCTAAAATGTGTTGATTCTGTTACAGTGACTCCAACATGTAATACCTACATATGATACTCTGCACATATGATGCATCTTCCAAAGCAAGACAAGCCAGTGCACTCCAACTCTTCTAGATGTTCTACGAACTTGCTTATTTACTAGAGTATTTCAAAGGGAAACATTGCAACTGGGATATGACCCTAAATTTTAAAAAAAAGCTTAGCTGTGAAAAGTGGCTGAAAAGTATTCTGTACTTTGCTTAGTCCGCTTCCATGAGTCACTCCCTAATTATTCAGCCCTGAGTTATGCTAAATCAGAATAAATTAATTTCTTCCAATACTGCATGTTGTACCTATCAACGTTACTGGATTCTCCATGTGGTAATCTGCAATTTCACATCTTGTTGGATCAATCAGTAATCCCACAAAAAAACTCCATACAACTCATTGAAATCAGTGGAAGAAGCTGCTTTGACATCAGAAGTGGCATGCACCTTTTCCTGGGCATGCCTGTAGGTAGTTACCGCTTTACAGGTACAGTATGCTGGTGCCATGTCAAAAAATAAAGAAATGCACCTCTATGATGCAGTGTAGTTTTCTAGGTTCAGTAGGTCAGTTCCTCAGCTGATGTAAATTGGTTCAACTCCATTGACTTTGATTTACACTAGCTGAGGATCTGGCCCACACATCCTAATTTATATACAATATTGACAGCTGATAATTGAAAAACTCTGAAATGCAACTGGCCAACTCAGTAATATATTTACTGTTATGTGCTGAGAACTTTGGAAATAAAATTTTAAATGAGTCGGTGATGGTCCTTGTTGTAGGGTCTTGGGAAGTGTGAAGGGGAGGAAAAAAAAACCCTTAATTTACTGGATACTCTTTTTCATAATTTGATAGGTGGACTGAGAGCAGTGTTTTGCCATGAAAATTAATGTCTGTATGCTAAGGCTGGGGTTTTCAAAGAATGGAAATTATACATCTAACCTCTCTGAAAATCACACCCTAAATCCTGAAGTCTTTACACAATTTTTAACTCTATTATTTATCATGTAAAATTCCCATGGACTTTAATGATAGTTTCGACTGAGTAAAGACTTTAAGATGTGGCCTTTATAATTATAAATTTTGTCATTCATGGAAGACAAAGTAAAACCAAAGCTTCTGATAAAGTTTTCTTTTGAATATTTTTTTGAGCACAGTATTGGTATTCAGGAACTCCTGAATACCAATACTTTTTTCTAATCCCAGCTCTAGCTTTCTTTGTCTTCCTCAGACTTCCTTTGTAGCTATAGTCAAGTTATTTAACCTCTGTGAAACAGGGTTATTGTGAAGATGCTCTAGGTATCTGTGTAAGTCTCATTGAAGATAAAAAGCACTATATTAGTGTTGAATATTGTCATAGTTATTTCATTACGATAGTTAGTTGTTCTCTTATATAATTACCTGTTCAGTGTCGGCAAATGAGGACCTACTTTACCTTTAATATTTGGTTTAGATATTGTATTTACTTGTTATACAAAATATGGTTCCAATCTTGCAATCTGATCCCTAAAGTCTGGGGTGGGGGAGCATAGAGGTTGAGGTCTGCTACATAGGATTACAGAATTGGGTCTATATCACCATAACAAAATTTTAGTCAAAGCTGTTGCTTACTGTGGACCTGAAGTCCATGGAGGGGCTCCCACTGATTTAATCAGAAGCTGGATCAGGTTCTATATTAATACAAGCAACACCTCACTAAAGCCCTTACGCTAGGAGGCACAGAGCATCTCTTGAAAGGTGGGACTTCCCCTGGAGTTGACAGCCCTCAGCACCTCACATTCTTTTCTGTCTGCTGCTCTAAACCAAGTGAGGTATAATTGCTAGGGTGTTAGAACCAGTAGCTGGCAGTTCAGAAATCTGGATTCTTTTCTCCGCTCTGCCACTGACTTACTGTGTGACCTTGGGCAAGTCGTATTTAACCGTCACATGCCTCAGTTTCCCCACCTGTAAAATGGGGGATAATAATGCTTACCTTTGTAAAGCGCTTTGATCTCCTTGGATGAAAGATGCTACACAGGTGCAAAGTATTATTATTATTTATAATACCAAATGGAAATTCCTATACTGATCTTGTCTTGCTTTGTCTGTTGGCTTGATCTTTCTTTAAATGTTTAGGGAGAATCATAGTGAAATTGAAAGACGCAGGAGAAATAAGATGACACAGTATATCACCGAGCTTTCGGACATGGTGCCCACCTGCAGTGCATTGGCCCGTAAACCCGACAAGCTGACAATTCTGCGTATGGCTGTTTCGCACATGAAGTCTATGAGGGGCACCGGAAATAAATCTACTGATGGGGCATATAAGCCTTCTTTCCTAACGGAACAGGTAGTTGCTTCATAAATGTTATTTCTTCCGGGCTAAATAATCCTGTTATTTTGAGAGGTGGGATAGAGAGGTCAGTTTGTGTTTTCCTTGCTTCATTTAGTGAGAGGCACACAATCCCAGGTGTGAGCACAGACAGATTTGGAGAAAATTCAGATTTGGATCTGCCTCCATCTGTAAAAACTCAGAACTGGAGAGCTTGGATCTGAACTTACGAAACTCCTCTCTAGTTTCCTTTTGGCTACAAGGAAGAAGATGTAACTGGTATTTCAAGGGAGCCCAGGTTCAGCCTTATCCACTGGAAACTCCTCATGCCTGCTGGTACTTTTGAACCCAGAGGGCTGTAGCTTACACACTTTTTTGCTCTTAACAGTAAAGTTCTTACATATGCAAAGAATGGCTTGAAGCAGTACATATTTCTGTTAGACAAATACCAGCAGCTGCTGAGCTTTCAGTGCTCATCTCTCTATGTACTTTTTATGATGGGTTTGGCCCCTTTGGGGTGTCTCGTGATGTGCTGGGGTGCCACTGAGTCAGACTGTTCTGCCAGCCTGGGTCCCCTTTACCTTGCTGGGTTAGGTTCACAAGCCTCTTCCAGCCGAGCACAGGCAGGGCTGCACCCAGCTGCATAGAGAGACAGAGACCGGCTCTGGAAAGATTCAGCCTTAGGGGCTCATCCCAACAGTCTGGTGCCCACTCCCTTTAAGGGGGACAAACCCAAAGGTTTTATGAAATTCGCCCCCTCCCTCAATGTGGAGGGAGATATGCACAACTCCTTGCCCTCCCCCCGCCCGTTAGAAATTACATAAACTAGGTTATATTATAAACAAGCAATACATTTATTAACTACAAAAAGTGAATTTTAAGTGAATATAAGCGGTAACAGACAGAACAAAGCAGGTTACTGACCAAATAAAGCAAAATATGCAAACTAAGCTCAATATATTTAAGAAACAGGTTACAAAATGTAAATTCTCACCCTAAATATTATTTTAGGCAGGTTGCAAAGTTTCCATGGTTCAGAGTTCCAGTTATTTCTTTTCAGACTGGATTCCTGTCTCAGTCTGGACTCTCCCCTCCCCCCCTTGCCTTTCCTTCAGGTGGCTTGAGCAGTCTTTCTTCTTGGGCAGACAGGCCATGGAGAGGAAGAGTCCCGTTTCCTTTCCTCCCCACCCTTAAATAGGATTTTCATAAGGCGGGAATTCTTTGTTTCCCAAACTTGACCTCCCTTCCCTTCCAGTGGAAAGTTTCGAGAAGTCCAGGTAATGTTTCGTTTCAGGTGACAAGACCACCTGACTCTGTAGTATCACAGCATCCATGAGTCAGTGGCAATATGGAACGTTGCAGGAAAGCCAGGCCTTTCCACGGTCCATTGTCCTTGCTGATGGGCCATCCATTGTGGTACTGAAGAGTTAACAGTGGGCGTCACCCAAAGTAGCATAGTTGAAATACAGATACATAGTCAATATTCCTAACTTCAGATACAGAAATGATACAGGCATACACATAGGATAATCACATTCAGTAAACTATAACCTTTCCAATGATACCTTACAAGACCCATCTCTTGCATAAAGTACATCTCAGGTATGTCATGTTCATATTGTAAGCATATTTTTATAAAGAATATGGAGTGAAACATAACACTTTTATCTTGAGTCTCTCTAAATTTGTTTCTGGGGGACTGCAAATATTGTCACTTGACTCGTCTTCTTACCTCTGTGTAAGCTTGAAAGCCTGTCTCTCAGCAACAGAAGTTGGTCCAATGAAATATATCACCTCACCCACCTTGTTGCTCTTTAGGGCAGACTAGTCACTTTTCATCGTATCATTTTTTTTTTTGAGGCTTACAGAATGGCGCACACATTTTTTCTATTTCCAACTGTGTGAATAATGGATTTAAAATGGGGTCATAAATCCTCTAGAAGTTGCAGCTAATATAGAGGGAGGTGGGCCACTTTAACAAAATCATCTTGTTTTTAGTTGGTGTTTCAGAAATTGATACACTGACACTGTGGTGAAAAATAAGATGCATGTCAGCAGAAGTATGTAGTTTATTAGCAGTATTTCTGATAGCTGTGACAGCTCTTTAAGACAATGGTATCAGTTTACCAGACTAAGATCTCTTCCTTATCACCCAATACCATCCACTGTCTGTTCAATTTTGTGCACTCCAACCCACAATGGAGCTTGGAATTTCCCTACACTGTATCTTGCTATCTAAGCTCCATTGTAGGTCAATGTGAGAGACTCAATGTGAGATGTACAGTGGGTGGACAGCAGGGTCTAGCACAGACCTGCATTGTTTAGGCACCCTGTCTCCACCATAAGTAACAGTCGCAAAAGTCTGAAGCAGCAGCACTCAGAGACCCTTATTTAAGAGACTAAAATATTTAATCAAAACAATAAAGTGGACAATGAAAGAGACAGGCTTGAGAAACCTTGTTTGTTGCTATACAAGTTTCAGTTGCAACAGATTTTTGGGTGGGTGTTAAGAAGGAAGTCTGAGTAAACAGAAATAAAAGTTAGGACCATGTTTTTCACTCCTCATCAACCCATTTTTGCACAACTGATTGCTTCCGCCAAAGTTGCTATACATATACGTGCAAAGAACAAATTGCGCACACCAGTCAAGCTGTTGGGTGACTAACTGCCCAGGTTGTGCATGCAACAGTGAACATTGTGCACACAAAAAAGGTAGGTGCTCTTTAACAGGAACACTGAGTTCTGTGCATAAAAAGAGGCTGTTTGAAAAATGGAAATGGTCAGTAGTGACCCTCCTTTCCTATGTGGAAAAATTCTACAGAATTTGATAGAGATTATTAATCTTTCAGTAATGTTTTTATGATGTCTGCTATAGTTTCTATTGGAATGTTTTTAAAAAAACCTATTAAAAATATATCGTTCCTTATGAGATTTTACAGATTTTGAATAATATCTAAAAGATCATATTATACTTCAAAAGAATCCTGTTGATTTAAACTCTGTTAAATTGTATAGAACATTTCAATAAGGATGGAAATGGTGTATTATCTTTAGCATGTCATTTTCCCTGTCTGTGCCTTTTTTTATGATACCCACTTTGGAGGGGAGTTATGAGGCTTAGTTAGTTAATTTTTCTAAACTGCATTGAGCTCATCAAATAAAAGATGTTGTAGTTACTAAGATTAACAATTTTTGTTTCATTACGAAATTGGATGCATTGTTATATCAGTGCCACATTGAAAATGTAGGTCACTTATTATTTGACCAGCCATTCAGATCTCAAAAAAGTGTTGAGTTGAGGGTGACAGATGTATTCTTTAATTCTCTCTTCTTGCTGGCCTTCTAATTAAATCCTGTCTTTGCAAGGAACTGAAACATCTTATCCTTGAGGCTGCAGATGGATTCCTGTTTGTAGTTGCAGCTGAGACTGGGAGAGTCATCTACGTATCGGATTCCGTTACTCCGGTGCTGAACCAGCCACAGTCGGAGTGGTTTGGCAGCACACTCTATGAGCAGGTTCATCCAGATGATGTGGAAAAGCTGAGAGAGCAACTGTGTACATCTGAAAACTCTATGACAGGTCAGATATATCTGATATGCGCTTCGTTGTATTGTAGTCCCCTTCTGAGCTCAGCTGAAGTTCAAACTCCCAATTAAAGCCTAGGTCAGTTTAGCCTTTTTTAATCTAAGAATAACGGCAATTCAGTGAGATTAGGCTGCTGTTGTCTTGCTGGCAGTGCGATGATGCTGGTGACCTTATTCATTTATGTGTGTTATTAGAATCTGCTCCCCACTTACTTGACTTCAGGTTTGGCTTGTAGACACCGCCCCCTCCCACCCTTAACTTAGCTGTACCTTCACATCTCTGGCTTGCCCAGGTGTGGATTCTGTGATGTTTTCCTTCCTTACTCTCTGATCTTTTTAGCTTCTTCACAAATATGTGTTTTCTTTATGCCTGTATCTATTTTGAAATCTGAAATAATTTTTCACACTTTTCTAAAAGTTTTATGTGGTCTGTTAAGAAGAACCATATTCAAAAGATTTAATGCTTGGCAGCTCACTCAGAATCACATGTGGTTTTTTAACAAGACATTTGCTGCTCTTAGCTAGTGTGTGATTTACAACATACTTTGTGGTTTTCTACTTTTCAGTTAAAACATGCATAGCTTTATCTTGTAATTGTGGCATGTAAAGCCATGAAGACTGAGTACCACCAATTGTAGATGTGACCTTCCTTACTAGGGCATAGGGCAGCTGTGTTGGAACTAGCAAGACGGAGCTAAATCCCATTTTCACTGAAACTTGTAAAGCAGAAAACCAGAATTACTTAAAGAATGTGTAGGCTTGTTCCTTTTGTCTAGCCATGCAGTATGTGTATATCTGAGGAATACTCAGGCTAAAGAAAAATACTAGAGCTGTGCAAAATGTTCACAACAAAACTCCAAACAAGGCAAAACTTACATGGTTTTCACTTCCTTAGGAAATCAAACTTCTGACCTTGTTTGCTGGAAGTTTTGCTGTTTCATAACTGAAAGGCCTGTGGCCCAGTTTCAAGTGAACCTGGGCACAATTTACAGCTTCCATATCAAAAAAGTGCCAAATTAATGGTTCCATGGGGTTTTGGAGTCATGTGGTTTTGGCAAAGATTTGCTTTATTCAAATCAGAAACTCAAAGCAAAATTCAACTGTGAAAATCCATATGGATCAAAACCAAGAGAATGTTGACAGGAACCCGTGCAGACTGCTGAGATCCACATAGCTCTAAAACTTTGTGCTTTGTTTAATAAAAAAAAAATAGCACACATGTTCCTATTGCATATAGCACTTAATACAGAGCATTCCCTTTTAAGAAGCAATTATCCCAGAGTCTCGCTTAACGCTTAGGGGTGGATCTTCAAAAGCGCTTAGCTCTGTTCAGACAGGAGCAAGGTTAGATCAATGCTGAGCACTTTTGAAAATTCAACTCTTAATATATTCCTGCATTTTTAAACTTGTGCTGCTTTTTCGTTGAACCTGCCTTTGTATGGAGAGAAAAACATTCAAAAACTTAACACGTTTGGGGTCAAATCCTCTCCCTGAAAAAGTCCCTTTGAGCTACTAGATCAGCATAAAGGGATTTAAATCTGCCCTAAATGGACAGCTGAGGATTCCCCAAATCCAAGGAAATTTTCAGCTGAAATAAAATCTGAATAGTTGTCCCTATGCCAGCCCCTCCTGCCTCACTCGTGGTGCAGGGGCCATGCTGGGCATGGGAAGGTGCTGAAGGGGCTGGGTCTAGAGCCATTACAAGCTGGTGCAGACGAGGGCAGTGCATGGGAGCAAGTTTGTGTGGACGTTGTAACCCGGTTTCTGTGTAGAGTTATCACAATTGCATATATAGAGCCAGTACTTCAGCCTTCAAAGGGCCAATTAAATCTCTCTCCAGCCATAAACACATTCAGCAGCTGATCTTTATGTATAGTACTGGGAATTGCATGTACACATTAGACATATACTATCACAAACACCATGACATTTATGTGCATCACAGAAAGAACCAATCTTTTAGAGTGTTTCTAGGATCTTAACTAGAGTTTGTATAAGACTAGTCTAATTGTTTTCTTGTATTCCCATCTGTCTGTATCCGTCTGCTGTCTCTTGTCATATACTTAGATTATAAGCTCTTTGGGGTAGGTCCTGGTCCATGATTGGGTTTCCTTGGTGCTCTGATAATACAAAGAATTCATGCTAATAGTCTAAAGTAAGTGCCAATCCTTTGTCAAATATTCTTGTGCTGCAGTTTTAGTCTTTCTTTTAAAAACAAGACCCCACCAGTGAAACTTACATACTGTTGTGTTAGTACAGACAGCAACAAACTCACTCTTGAAATTCAGTTTTAAAGTTAAGTAGTTTGATTCTGCAGTCTACCATAAACTAAAATTAGCTATAGTCCTTTTGGACTGTCAGATCCGTTTCGTTCCATTTATAAGATGGCAAGCTATGGTACTCCAAGAGCCCCTTGATCTCTTTCATTCTCTGAGTAGTGTGGCCATAGATATTCCAAAGTGCACTACACCTAATTTATGCAGTAAGACACCACCCTTTCTCCAGCACGAGCCATGCTGAATTCAGCAGCAGGTTGTAACGTCTACATCAGTGTAATGAAATCATGTAAGTAACTGAATTCATTAAATATTTTTTTTAAAGAGCCACGCAGAGAAGTGTTTGCCTCAAGCTAGTATTTATCGAGCCATTTGGGCAGACCCCAGGCCTCACTCTGTTTTCCAAGATTGCTGTTTGAATCTTGGAAAACAGAAAGGCTTGAAAGAGAAGCAAACTGCAAGGCAGCCAGCTGCTTGTTTGATTTTTTTTATTTTTTTTTTCCTGCTAAAAGTGCAGTTCACCACAGGCAGCAGGAAAATCCCACATCCTTCCATGATCACCAGCTGTTGAGCAGAGGGGCCACACAGGGAAACAAGGGGATTTTCAGGTGAAAGTTGAGTTTAGAAAAGTTATGACTTTTAATATTCTCCCCCCTTCTAAGTGTACATTTCCTCATCCCTGTAACTACCCTTTTCACCTGCTGAGGTTTGGGAACAGACACAATAGCATTCCACAGAAGCAACTTTAAATTGTCCTCTATCAGATCACATGCAGTAGCCTCTGGCATGTGCATGGCACCATGATATGAATGCTCAGTATTGTTATTACATTGCTCTGACTTTCCCAGTTAGCCCCTACTGTTAGTGATCCCTGGACATAGAGAGACCACTGCACGTTGTGAACATTTCCGGGTCTGCCATTGGCAAGTGTGATGTACAGACAGAGAGTAAGCTCTTTCTCACATTTCTTCACCCAAAGATGAAATAAATGAGGGTGAGACTAGGACATGGATTCAGAGTCCCATGGACCTAACCTATTAATGCTGTCTGCCCAAAGGTAGTGAAAGGGTCTTCCATCCCGATCCCTTGCGAAGAGGAGAAATGTGCAGTGATTTCACTGAAGGAAGGTGAATGTGATACAAAAAAGTTGTCCTACTGTTCACAACACAAGAAGAGACTCCACATAAGGCCAGTGACAGTCTGAGGAGAAAACCAAGGCCCAACCCAAGCTATGCTGGGCTTCATATCAGGGACATCAGCCTGGTCTCTGGCCAGAAAGTGCCTTCCAGCAGAAAGGGACTCTGAAACCAGGACCCAATGTGCCCAGCTGTATCTTCTCTCCATTGCTGTGAGGGCAAGCGCAGCCTCATCCTTGTGTGCCTATCTCTCCCTCACGTGCATCATGGAGTCTGTACTGTTAGCACTAAGTGTGACTAGCAAATATCTTGTCAGGAGTCACTGGGGGAAACAGAGCGGATACGAGATTTCTGTAGTGTTGAATTTTTAACCTGGTCTAAGTTAGATCCTGCAGCAGTTTAAAGGCATGAAGTTTCAGAGAACAGTGGGAACTTTCTATCTATATTTTAGATCAGTGCTTCTCAAAGCCAGTCCACCGCTTGTTCAGGGAAAGCCCCTGGCGGTCCAGGCCAGTTTGTTTACCTGCCTTGTCTGCAGGTCCGGCCGAGCACAGCTCCCACTGGCTGCGGTTCGCTGCTCCAGGCCAATGGGGGCTGCGGGAAGGGCGGCCAACACATCCCTCGGCTCATGCTGCTTCTCCCAGCCCCCATTGGCCTGGAGCAGCGAATCGTGGCCAGTGGGAGCCGCGGTTGGCCGGACCCACGGATGCGGCAGGTAAACAAACCAGCCCAGACCACCAGGGGCTTTCCCTGAACAAGCAGCAGACTGGCTTTGAGAAGCACTGTTTTAGATGACTAGTGACTCCTTCCCAGTGACTAAGATGGCAGATATGGAAGAGAGAAGTGTAATTGGTTATCTAGGGTGTGACTAGAAACACAAACTTGCCTTGATTCACTTTGTCAGGTCAGTAGTGGTATTTTACAGTCTTCCAAACCATGGGAGGACAGCAGGCTTGTCGTTGATCATGTAGGCACATAACTATATGCAAAGGCTCATTAATGTAAAGGTGTTAGAGCTACTACAGACGTTGTAGCAATGGGCATCATAGACGTGTCTAATTAAACAGGCAAAAACAAGTTCCGGGGTAAAGAGGGTCATCTTCCCCTTTTGCCCTTCATTTTCCTTGCGAGTTAGTTGAGAGCTGTATCTATTTTTGGCTAAAGGGAAAATGGTTGATTTCTGTGTTGTTTCATACCCACGGAGATTTGGGGGGGGGGGTATCTGGGGATAGATCAGTTGTCGGTGTGTTTATTGTAGAGTAATTGATAACGCATTGTAGCACCAAGAAAGTATGGATCAAGATGAGCTGGAAAAGGCAAGGACTGAAATGTGATAGTGACAAACAGTGCTCCTAAAGAAGGCGTTTACGTGTGCTAGGTGAGCGAGTACATTCTGAGGACTCTAGGAGTGTAGCATGGAGGGGGGGGCCTATCAGGGATGTTACTGAGGTGGGGGGAGGAGGGATTCATGGGGTGTGGTGGGGAGGGGCTCTACAGGGATGGTATCGGGGATTCTTAGGGGCCAGCAGTGGCACCCTAGCTGGGACGGGTGCAGCCCCTGGGTGGTTTTGAGGCTTTCGAGAGTGGGGCCGTAGGAGACCAGGAGGGGATTGGGGGCACTGCTGCATTGTGTGTGGGGGACAGCTGCCACGTAGGGGTGGGGTTCCAGTCCTGGAAACAGAGCGGAGAAGGCGCGCCTGCGCAGTGTGCCTCTGTGTACCGGAAGATGGTGCTCATCAAGGGAAGTGAGTGCCGGGTGGGCAGAGCGAGGTAAATCCCCGACCCCACTCCCCAGCGGGTGCTTGAGGGCCGGATAAAAACATCTGACAGGCCGGAAGCGACCCACGGGCCCTAGTTTGCCCACCCCTGCTCTAGAAGCCACGTTGAAGTCCTTGAGCGCTAGGGGGATTACTGTCTAAAAATATCTGCATGGAGACAAGATTACTGCCTCTTGGGGGCAATTTAACAGAGAGGAATTTCTCGAACCATATACCACTTGTTGGTCTCTTTAGCGAAATGTGCCAAGGTGGGCATTTTGGCCTGAAAGGGATGCAAAGTGATACGTTAAGTGTATTGGCTTCACAGAATGAACACTGAAGTTTGTGCCTCACAGCTCTTCCGATATTAGATTCCCGGGGATAGCTGGAGGGAGTATGGGCAAGTAACCTGAGGAGCTTGGCCACCTATTCCTAAAGTTGGCTCCAAACTTGGGAGAGAGGAAGGGGAGAGAAAATCAGAAAAATACTGATAATGGCATTTTGTTTTTGAAAAATAAAACGTGTGTCTAAAGTTTGGGTGTTTTTAACTTTAGGAGATCAGATGCTGAACTATGTGTTATGTTTCACAAAAGAGGCAGGTCCCCTTTACAAAATATTCAAGACTTATTTTAAAATAAACTGGGTGCCAATGTTCTGCCAAGACTTTTTAATATAACTTCCACTTGGTTTTAACTTAAAAGGAGATTTGGAATGATCCTTTTCAATCCAAGTAACTCCCTCATCAGCACTCACTTTGGTATATAGAAAAGTTTTGATGCAAAGTAGCGATTGTTCATGTTCAGTAACATCTTTTCCAAGAAAAACGAAAGGAAGATTTCTGCTCTCTGTCGACACTTAAAGCTCCCTTTGTTGCAGGCTCAGGTTATCATATAACTTCGAGCTGGTCTCAGAGTGAATCAAGGGCAGTCTGTGATCCTACTTAATTGTTTTAGAGCTAAATTTACAGCCTGTCTAAAAGACAATCTCTCCCATATTTGTGTGCAAAACTACACCTATAAAATTGAGCATACTCCTATCATGAGCACCTGAGTTGGCTGCATACACCAGATGCGTATCCAATCTTGCACATATTATCAGTTCTACAGAGAAAAATGATACTATATTATCAGAAGCTGGAATTAAATATTAAGCTGATCTAATGTTTTGATTTAAAAGGTGGTTGGCAGGTGGGTGGTAGAATACACAAAAACTGAGTAAGCCTCATTCTGAATGAATGGGGCCTAACTTTGATCTCTCACTAGTGTAAATCAGGAATAGAACTCTGTTAAGGTTAGTGGAGTTATATTGCTGTAAAACCTTCTGAAAGTGAGATGAAAATCAAGCTCATGGTTTGAAATATTTAATTTTAGGAATGATTGATTTGAGTTGCAGGAAAACAAAATATCAAAACCAGAAACTTTTGCACTTGTGTGATTTAATGGTGATTAAGTGAATTTGGTTGCTAACTTTAACTTAACTTCTGCTCAGAGAACTCATGTGCCAAGTTTAATCTTGGCACAAATTTTTATAGCTAGATTTTATAACTAGAAGTAGGGCTTCATAATGGAAACAGTGACAGATCCTTTAGCTATAGTTGACCTAATAGGTGCTTTTATAGAATTAAAGAAAATATTTTCAATGACAGCTTTTCACAAAAATATTTCTTTAGTATTGTGGAAGTTTATTTGGGGGATGGACGTATGGCTTGGGGAACCTGCCGTACAGATTCTGGAATGGCAGATTTGCCCTGTGATGATAGCTTGTTGAGGCATTCATATTCAATTTCATGTCCAGACGCAAAGGATTCTGTTACTGGTTTGCGTGCGCATGTCCACGTAGTCCTGGTGTTTGTACACCGAGTCAGATTGTCTGTGAAAATAAAGAAGCTTAATAGTGGCAAAATCAATAGAAGAATACTGTTTGCTAGAAGGCCAACAGAGGGGTGGTAAGGAAGATGTTTTGTCCCACACTGAATACATGGTCAGTGCTCAACAGACAGTAAATAACACCATCTGAGAGATAAATTCAGGAATAAGTATTCTCTTTTGGAGAGACAAGGTGGTGAGGTAATATCTTTTATAGATCAGCTTCTGTAAAGTTTAAGCTTTACCTTACCTCCTCTCTGTTGGCCTTCTGGCAAATAGTATTCTTCTGTTGATTTTTGCCATTATTTAGCTTTTAAGTTTAAGCTTTAAGTTATATTACCTCACCCATCTTGTGTCTCTAAATATACGGGGACCATCATGGCTTTGTATTCTTCTTTAGATCAAATAAGGTTTTTTTCTGAAAACTTGTGTCAGGACTTGTTGTCAGCTCCTTTTTCTACTTAATGTCATCTTTCCTGCTCTGTCCTCTGACTTTGCACACCTATTTTCCTTTCCCCAAACAACATGAATGCAGATGTGGATGTTGTGCATGCTCATGTTTGTAGACTCTGACTTGATCCAATTCCCACTGATGTCAATGGAGAGACTCCTGCTTACTTAAAGGGGGGTTGGGTGGGACCCTTATTCAGTTGCTTGTAGAAGAGTAGGGTTGTACATCTGGAAGCCCCCTTGAAGCTGTTTGAAAATTTCATGCTGGAAAATCCCATTTTGTTTACCCTTTCATGGTACCATGCCAATAATAATAAAAAATAATGAGTGATGAATGAAAATGAAATTCAGTGAACACATCCACTGAAAACAACATTTAAAAAGTTTAATTTATAGGATGTTTTCTACCGTAACTGGAAGAGATCTTCTCTTGGTCCAATGATAGTTTAGAATTGGCTCAGATTCTTTGGCAATACAAACTAGCCTGCTAAAAAGAAACTCCAATGCCTGAAATTCAGAGGAAGCAAAAAGTTTTCCACTAGAAAGTGCAATATGGTGGGTGTCCTTGAATGTCTTCTTTGAATGTTGTTATGGGAATTAGAAGTGGCTCCGGAGAAGGCCTCCCTTTTGGGTTTTATCTGGTGTGGCCAAAGATAAAGCTTTTCTAGCTTTCCTTCTGCTTTTAAGTGTCATATTCATGTTAGGGAAACGCCTTAAAGGAACCAAGTTCTGTTCTGTTCAGATAAAAGTGCTATTGTAGAGATTGTAAGACAAGCAGCTAAATCAAAAGCGGTAGTGAAGCTGCTTTGGGAATCTCTACTGTAGCATTTGGTACTGTGGAGTACATGTTTATCAGGGCTGGTTCCATACCAGGGAGGTGGTATAGTGCTAGCAGTGTGTAATCTTGTTTCTAGGGGCAATAGCTTATTTCCCTTTTTGATCCTGTGAACTATTTTATGTATACTGTGAAACTCTGAGGCTCCATGTATCTTTGAAAGGTTCCCAGGCTTTGCAGCCTGGGAAGTGATGGAGAGTTGAATCAAATCCAGATCTCTCCACTTGGATCATAGATCCTTATCGCAAGGTGGCTGGCCCTACCTAATGACTGTATTGGCCAGTGGGCAGATAGGGAGAGCTAGACTTTGTCAGTAACTAATCGTGAATTGGAATTTTTTACATTTACTTAATGCTTTTTACCCTGAAGTAAAGCCATCATTCTTCATAAACTTTCTATACAATACCAGTGAACTGCAGCCTCCTCTGCAGTGGATGCTGGCAGCTAAATGGTTAATTGCATGCTACCCAAAAGGAGGAGGAGGGGAAACTTACATAAAGAAAAACACTCTCCTTATGAAAAGTTTCACGAAATCTTTCATGTCCAAGCAGAGCAGTCAGAACCTCAACTCTTTAAGTTCTCATTCAAAATACCCCATGCTTGTAGGTACAATACTCAGTTTATCTTGTTTGGAAAGATGAAGGGATGAGGCAGCCATGCCAAGATTCCAGCCTGTGATTCCAGGGAACTGGGGTATTTAAGAGCAGAAGCTGACACACTAAGCCATCCCCTCTTGGTCAGGATGTGGACTGTGTTGGAATGCACAGTTGCCACATTCTCTCAGAGGGCAATTACAAAAGTGATTACTGTGAACACTGAGGATTCAAATTTCAGCCTGGTGTTGCTGTAGAAGTGTCCAATCCTGGCAAGATGTTTTATCCTATTTATAACAGTGAAATCTGGGAGAGATTTGGCTCATTCTAGCGACACTACCAAATCAGCATGTGATACCTGTTTTTCAGCAAGCTTCTGGGTTTTATGATCCTTGTGGCATATTGTATAAATAAAGGAATGTTAAAAGCAACAGTTTCCATTCACACCCGCCAGTTGCCATTGCTGCTGTTCCAGTGAAAAAGTTGCCTACAGCTTTGTGAACTATTTGTTCTTGCAGCATGAAAGTTGCTATGGTGCAGATAGCCTTTGAATTTGCATCTTTGGTTAGTTTCAGGTATCAGAGTTAGTGCCTTCCAGATTCACTATGCTCAGTGGTAGGCTTTCAAGTTTAGGCTAGAGAAACGAGGCATTATCACTTTCCATGGTGATCTCAAGTAGATGAATGAGAACAGCAGATTGTGTATGGTTAGGCATGGCATAGAACAAGAAATCTATGCTCTTGGATATCCCTTCAGAAACCATTAGCAAAATGAAGCTCAAACCTAGATATTTTCAGGTGCTGTTCAGAGCAGCTTGCTGTCCCAGGTGTCCAAGCAGCGGAGTTAACAGATGAGACCTGCCCCATTTTATGATTAAACTAGGGTGCAACAGGCAGTACAAGAAAGCTTTTAAATATTCTGTGCCTCAAACTGTAAGTTGTCCGTACACACTGTAAACCAAATTCTGCCTTCAGTTACTGCCATTTAGCCTCATTGACCTCAATGAACTTGCAGAGATGAAACTCAGGATAGAATTTGTGTGTTGGGTGTATAGGAAAGAAGACGTAAAGGTCTGAAAGGAAAGGTTTCTAATTTTCTTGTAACCCAATAGGACGTTCTACGTTATCACCGCCAAGTAGAAGAAGCTAGTCTGGTCTCCACGAGATAAGAGACCCCACAATAATTGACTTTTCAAATTATTGTAATTTAAAGGTATGGAACAAGGAACTGATTGATCTCATTAATTTGTTCAAAGAGAATTTTGTGTTGCTTTGGTCTCTGGGGCTGTTGCTGGAAAAATAAAATTCCAAGTGTTGGAACAAATTAGGTGTGGCTAAATCTGTTCATTAAATAACTCCTACACAAACATAGTGGTCATCCCCATTGCTGTGGGTTTCAGTTCAAGGTGATATCACTATTGGGCTACAAGTCTGAGAGGAAAAATAATGATCAGTTGAATTTTCACAATCACTTCGCTAATTCTGACATTTGGATGTAAAGGTTGCTAGATGAAGTAGCTTTAACTGAGTCCTCAGAGAGTCGCATTGCAGTTTAATAATTCTAGGTGTCCAGCAAATGCATTTAATATGATTTTTCAGAAGGTGTTGGGGGTATTCATATAAAAGTGAACATAAGGATCGTGTGGTTGTTATTTCTTGGTAACATTCACAGTGAATTTCCTACTTGGAAACTGCAATCTATTTTTCTGTTATCACAGATGTTTAAAAGGATCAATTTCAGCTTTTGCTGTTAAATATTTACTCAGACTGCTTTGTTTTGCTTTACTGTGTTCATGGCATGATGAAATATATACAGTTCAGCAATCTTTTTCCTCCTTTTTATAAACTTCTAATGTTTTATGAATACGTAATAGAAATGTCAGAGTTCACTTTTCATTCACACATTGCAGATAAAGCAGTCAAAGTTCTTCTCTCAGCCCCTTATGGTAGAACTCACCTTCAATCCTCTGCAAACCCTGTATGCTCTCTGGGGGTATTCCACAGATATTAGGAAAGTGGAACGTTGGACTCGAGATCTTTCCTGTGGAATGGGGAATTTTCTCTCAAACTAACTTCAGTTTGGTACCTTCTCAATGTTGATTATGCTACAAGCTCTGTGTGTGGGGTGACCCATTGGTGCACTGACCCAGGAGCAGCCCCACGAAGGAATGGTGCCTGAGTGTGGCACCTTTCCATCCCTACTCTCCTCTTGTTCCAGAGAAGTAGTTATTTGCTGCTGGTCCCTGCCACTACCTATCTCCGCACTGGCCCGTGTGCTGGGGTAGGAGAGGCAAGGCTCTATCCACTCCCCTCCTTTCCTCTAAACTCCCACATACCTTCTTGGGATCTGGAAATAGCAGGCACATAACACCCACTTACACCTTGTGGGGTGAGTTCTGCCTCACCCTCATGTGCCTTCACAGGCAGGTAAGCCAAGTCAAAGTGTAGCCCAACGTCAGGCTTCCAAGATCTGTATATTTTCCTTTGTTCCTGTTGGATAATAGGGTGATAAATAGTAGCCAACATGGATTTATCAAGAACAAATCATGCGAAACCAACCTTGTTCTTTCTTCAACAGGGTTACTGGCCTAGTGGATGGGGGTGGGGGAGAGCTGTAGACATGATATATCTTGATATAAGTAAGGCTTTTGACACATTCCCATGTGACATCCTCATAGGCAAACTAGGGAAATGTGTTTTAGATGAAATTACTGTAAGGTGGTTGCACCACGGGTTGAAAAACTGTACCCAGAGAATAGTTATCAATGATCTGCTATCAAACTGGGAGGTGGTATCTAATGGGGTTATTGTGGATCACAAATTGAATATGAACCAATAATGCGATGCAGTTTTGAAAAAGGCTAATATAATTCTGGGGTGTGTTAACAGGCATATTGTGTGTGACGGCTCTGTTTGGCACTGGTGAGGCGTCTGCTGGAGTACCGTGTCCAGTTTTGCACGCCACTCTTTAAGAAATATGTGGACAAATTAGAGAGCATCCAGAGGAGAGCAAAATAATAATAATAATAAAAGGTTTAGAAAACCTGACCTAGGAGGAAGGGTTGAAAGAATTAGGCATGTTTAGTCTTGAATAAAGAAGCCTGAGTGGGGATGTGATAAATCTTCAACTATGTTAAGGGCTTTTATAAAGAGGACCGTATCTGTTGTCCTACCATCAGTGGACATGGAGAATAAGAAATAATCAGTTTACTCTACTTCAGGGGAGACTTAGGTTAGATTTTAGGAAACATTTTCTACCTCTAAGGGTAGTTAAACTCTGGAATAGGCTTTGAAGGGAGGTTATAGAATCCCCGTGATTGGTGGGTTTTTAAGAACAAGTTAGACAAACACCTGCCAGGGATGGTTTAGCTGTACTTGGTCCTGCCCCAGCTCAGAGGGCTAGACTGGGTGACCTCTCAAGATCCCTTCCAGCCCCACCTTTCTGTGATGCTATGTAAAGTATAAAAACTATCTAGAGGCAGACTAGAAAAACAAGCAGTGTTTTAATTAAGGGAGATTATTTCAAACTAAGCTTAATAGAAAATGCATAAGAAATGGAGTCCCTTTCTAAATTCCACCCACTCAGCTCTCTTGTAGTGCACAGAGTGAGACTACTCTCACAAGAATGAAACACAAGCTAGAAGCATTACATTGTGATGACAAATGGCAGATAGTAAGACTGAAGGGGAGACACTGTTACCTTACACTTTCTGTGGATTAGTTTAAAAAAAAAAAAAAGCTTCTAAACTCTGATTCATGAGGAACGAATAACATAAAAAATAGAGCCTGATTCTCCTCTTGCACCAGTGTAATTCCACTGACATCAGTTGAGTTACAGTGTAAGGCTTTGGCTACACTTGCACTTCAAAGCGCTGCCGTGGCAGCGCTTTGAAGCGCTAAGTGTAGTCAAAGTGCCAGCGCTGGGAGAGAGCTCTCCCAGCGCTGTCCATACTCCACCTCCCTGTGAGGAATAACGTACAGCGCTGGGAGCCGCGCTCCCAGCGCTGGGGCTTTGACCACACTGGCGCTTAGCAGCGCCGCAATTTGCAGCGCTGGAGAGGGTGTGTTTTCACACCCTGCTGCAGCGCTGCAAATTTGCAAGTGTAGCCAAGGCCTAAGTGAGAGTAGAATCAGGGCCAAAACAGTTTATCTTAAGTGTCCACTTAAATTTGGCACAGACTTCACATCTGAAAAGTTGACTATAGCTGTCCAATCTTTCACCGCATGTAAGATCAACCTTCAGATAAAGTGGGACTAATAACACTTCAGTAATGCAGAGGCATTTTAAAGAGAGATTTGCAATAGAAAGGGCAAACTGAAGTTTATGTTAGTTAAATGGAAACAACAGAAATAACATCCTGTGTGAGTCTGATGCTGCAGGGCCTGGTGCTACAGTTGCTTTGCATGCACTTTAAAGGGAATTCTATGCACGGAGCTGGTGTAGCATTGGTTCTTGTGGAAACTCTCCTTTACTAGTAATTATTTCCTAGCTGCCAAAGGCACGACTGAAAGAACAGTGAGCATTCATGGCAGATTCTCCTCTCGCCATCCTGTACTACTGTGCTCTGTCAGACTTCGCTTGTTCTGAATTTTTTTGATGGAAAATGAATGCCACTGTACAGTAGAACCTACTAGCGTGGTCGTTCCTTGGTTGTGGCTTGGTGTCCTCCAGCAACTAGTTTGGAAATCGTTAGAGGGTGTTAAATCTAAACTTGGCTCATGTTGACAGAGAAACCACAGATAAATTCTGGTACCAGATTATACTTTATTTTATTTAATAGAATTAAAACCTGTGAAAACCCTGTAGCCAGGGAAATTACTTGTGACATGATCTTGATGACCTAATAAAAGCAGCATCTGGAAATGAGCTCATTTAGCAGCAGTATTTCTCAAGAGACCTTTAAGCAGGCAGATAATTTTAATGGAGGTAGGTAGCATTCATATTAAACGATTATTGTTGATTTTATTTTGTTGGTGTAGGAATGCCCATGCAGTTCATAAAACTGAGTGTGGTTCACATCTTGTTCTTTGGTTTAGGTTTTAATATATTTCACTTAATGTGTGAGTTACAATATTTTTATAAAGTTACTTTGGAGTGTTCTTCCAGCATGGAATTCTATGGGTACGTCTACACTACGGGACGATTCCGAATTTGCATAAACCGGTTTTGTAAAACAGATTGTATAAAATCGAGTGCGCGCGGCCACACTAAACACATTAAATCGGTGGTGTGCGTCCACGGTCCGAGGCTAGCATCGACTTCTGGAGCGTTGCACTGTGGGTAGCTATTCCATAGCTATCCCATAGTTCCCGCAGCCTCCCCCGCCCCTTGGAATTTCCGGGTTGAGATCCCAGTGCCTGATGGGGCAATAATCATTGTCGCGGGTGGTTCTGGGTAAATGTCGTCAGTCACTCCTTCCTCTGGGAAAGCAACGGCAGACAAGCATTTCGCGCCTTTTTTCCCTGGATTGCCCTGGCAGATGCCATAGCATGGCAGTCATGGAGCCTGTTTTGCCTTTTGTGACTGTCACCGTATGTGTACTAGATGCCGCTGGCAGAGGCGATTCAGCAGCGCTACACAGCAGCATGCTTTTGCTTTTGCATGACAGCAGAGATGGTTATCAGCCATACTGTACCATCTACCAATCCATAAATTGGTAATAAGATGATCGTGGCTACCAGTCCTTTTGCACTGTTCCATTTGCTGCTGTCATAAGTGCCCCTGGCTGCTCTTAGCCAGGGGCGCAAAAGCCAAAATTGGGAATGACTCCCTGAGTCAATCCCTCCTTTTTGGTATCTAAAAATAGAATCAGTCCTGCGTAGAATATGGGCAAGTGTACTAGAGAACCACTGTATCAGAGAACCAGAGAGCACAGCTGCTCTGTGTCAGATCCTGCAGAAATTATGAGCTGTATTCTATTCACATTGGGTGCTCCTGCAACAACCCCACCTGTTGATTCCGTTCTTCCCTCAGCCTTCCTGGGCTACTGTAGCATTGTCCCCCCACTTGTGTGATGAAGTAATAAAGAATGCAGGAATAAGACACAGTGACTTGTTAGTGAGATATGAGTGGAAGGCAGCCTCCAGCTGCTATGATAGTCCAGACAGGACAGTAAGGAGTGTGTAGGAGAGGAGCCCAGCATCCCTCTGCTAGTTCAGGGGCACTTGAATCTTTTCTTTACACATGAAGGGTGGGGGCTGATGGAGCTCAGCCCCCTGTTGCTATGACGACGATGGTTATCAGCCATACTGCACCATCTACCAGGAAAAATTAGGACCAGGCGCCCTTGATCGACCTAACAGATGCTAGTCAGCATGGTTACCAGTCCTTTTGCACTGCCCCATGTGCCAATAGGCTGATGACGAGGACGGGTACCAGTCGTATTGTACCATCAGCCAGCCATAGCGTGGGGGGAGCAAGGATGTTGGTGTTGAGTGCTGCACCATCACGTCTATCTGCAGCATTCAGTAAAGATAGGGTGACATGTAAAAGAGTCAAGAGAGGATTGTTTCCCCTTTCACTTCTGGGGGTGGGTGGGGGGGTGCGTAAATTGCCGAGCTATGCCCTGACCCACCGCAGACACTGTTTTTGACCCTAGAAGCATTTGGAGCTCAGCCAAGAATGCAAATGCTTTTCAGAGACTGCAGGAACTGTGGGATAGCTTGAGTCCTCCAGTCCATGAGCGTCCATTTGATTCTTTGGCTTTCCGTTACGCTTGTCACGCAGCAGTGCGCTGAGTCCCTGCTATGGCGTCTGTCTGGAGATATTTAAAAAATGATTTTGAATTTCGTCTTCTGTAACGGAGCGCTGATAGAACAGATTTGCCTGCCCTTACAGCGATCACGTCCGCATCGTCCATGCGGGAGCTCTTGCTTTATTTTGATTTTTAACTGCATCACCACCCGTGCTGATCGGAGCTCCATGCTGGGCAAACAGGAAATATTCAAAAGTTCGCGGGGCTTTTCCTGTCTACCTGGCCACTGCATCCAAGTTCAGATCGCTGTCCAGAGCGGTCGGTGGTGCACTGTGGGATACCGCCCGGAGGCCAATACCGTCGATCTGCGGCCACACTAACCCCAATCCGATATGGTAATACCGATATTAGCCCTACTCCTCTCGTTAGGGAGGAGTACAGAAACCGGTTTAAAGAGCCCTTTATACCGATATAAAGGGCCTCTTAGTGTGGACGGTTGTGGCGTTAAATCGGTTTTACGCTCCTAAAACCGGTTTAAACGCGTAGTGTAGACCAGGCTTATGTTGAGAAAGCATTTTGGAGTAGCCGTTTCCATCTCTGGGTTTTGGGTTCCATCTCCAGCTCTGGAAAGTCTGTCTTCTCTCTAATGTGGACATACAGTTATTCATGCCTTGCTCACCTACAGGCTGGGCTGTTGTAATTTTCTCCTACTTGGGCTTTCCATGAAATTCATCTGGAAGCTGTAACAGAACACACAGCACAACTGCTCACCTCATTTTGTATAGGGGAGACAGAATTATTAACCCCTATTATTATTTATTTGTATTGTGGTAGCACCTAGAGCAGTGGTGGGTAATCCGCTGGCGGGCCATAAGACAGTTTGTTTACATTGGTATGGCCGCCTGCAGCTCCCAGTGACCACAGTTCACCGTTCCCGGCCAATGGGAGCTGTGAGAAGTGGCGGCCAGCATGTTCCTGCGGCCCGTGCCACTTCCTCCAGCTCCCATGGGCCAGGAATGGCGAACTGCGGCCACTGGGAACTGCGGGCGGCCGTGCCTGTGGTTGGTCAATGTAAACCAACTGTCTCGTGGCCCGCCAGCGGATTAACCTGATATCTACTGAGATCAGGAGATCATTTTGCTAAGCACTGTACAAACCTTTAGTAAGATTCAGTTCATGACCCAAAGAGTTTACAGGTTAAATAGCCACAACAGACAAAGAGAAGGAGAAGGAAGGATTACGATCCCATTTTTACAAATGGGGGACTGAGCCTTGGAGAGTTTAAATTACTTGTTCAAGGTCACACCAATATAGTGCTTAGCATAGCTTTTGTTCTTCCTGCATAAATAATACGATCATTACATAAGTGGGAGTTTTGAGAATCTTTATTCTCCTTTTTGTTATTTTTTAACCTGATTAGCTTTAAACATGTGATTTGAATCATTTACTTGTTGCCTTTTCAGTTTTGGCAGGCTTTGTCTGCAGCGAAGCTCACATGTGATAAGTAAAACTAGCCTTTTAAAAATAACCCAGTTGCAAGACTCAAAAAGCCCACATAGTTGCCTTTTGAATTTCATTGTGATGATGCACGTTTGCCCCACGTTGTGGAAGATTACATGATGCAGACTGATTAGTCAAATATGAGGGCAGACATAATGGAGACCTTTTGGCCTTATGAGCTTTGTAAGAAGTTAAATGAGGAAAACATCTGCAATATGGGCTGTTTTACTTCATTTAAAAAAATCCGTACAATTCCCTTGCCACAGCTCAGCTCTTCCTCTTGCCAATAGAGGAAAGAAAAATGTACAAAAACCACTACATTTCAGTCATATTCCTTTTTATTTTTTTTTGTTTTTAATTGCTGTTGATATGAATACACACTTCATTCTATTGAAAGAATGTGATAGCATGACATTCATGCTTATACAACATCTGTCACAGTTTAATGCAGTAAACATTTGACACCAATACAGAGCTTAAAATAATTCCACTGAGAACTGAGCCAGTGAAGAGAGCCAGCTTTTGCTGGCTTGCAATTATTTACATTGTCCATCATGAAGTGATAGATAGTTGAGGAATTTTTAATTAGTACAGAGGAAACATGTGCAGTATAGAACAGTGCTTTTCAAACTTTTTTTTCTGGCAACCCAGTTAAAGAAAATTGTTGATGCCCACGACCCAGTGGAGCTGGGGATGAGGGTTTTGGGGTATGGGAGGGGCTCAGGGCAGGGGATGAGGGTTGGAGTACGGGGGTGAGGGCGTAGGGGTGGGGCTGGGAATAAGGGGTTCAGAGTGTGGGAGGGGCTGGGGCACTGGGTTGGGGCGCGGCCTTTCCTCCAGGTCAGCAGCGCAGCTGGGGTGCAGCGGCAGGCCTGGCACTGCAGACCACGCTGTGCCCCAGAAGTGGCTAGCAGCAGGTCTGTCTTCTAGGCGGAGGCATGCAGGCACTGCCCCCCCAGCTTCCATTGGCTGGGATCCGGCCAATGGGAGTGTGGAGCTAGTGCTTGGGGCGGAGGCAGCTCACGGAGCCCCCCTTCCCGCCCCCGCCTAGGAGCCGGACCTGCTGCTGGCCGCTTCTGGGATGCAGCGCAGTGTCGGAACAGGTAGGGACTAATCTGCTTTAGCAGGGCAGTACCCCCGACAGGACTTTTAACGGCTCAGTTGGTGGTGCTGACCAGAGCCGCTGAGACCCAGTGTCTTACATTCCATGACTCAGTGCTGGGTCGCGACCCACAGTTTGAAAACCACGGTATAGAATACATGCTCATTCTGAATAGCATATTTAATAGCGTGGATGTTTGATAAGGTGAGATTTCTTTTCACTTATTTGGAGCTAACAGGTTACAGTTGCTCCACTTATTCATTAAGATATCATCTGCATAGTTGTGAAGAAAAATAAATCAACAGTACAGCCTGTATTCTTTACGTATCAAATAGTGAGCATGTATATTTCTTACTTGTGCTATTTGTGTACGGGTATGGCTATAATTCATCAGGACTTTTTGTAAACCATAATATGTTAGGCCAGTGTTTCCCAAACTTAGGATGCTTGTAGCCTGGAGTAAAAATGCAGTTTGTTTACCTGCTCTTCTTAATTGCAGCCAGTGGGAGCCATCGATCGGCTCAATGAGGACAGGGCAGGTAAACATTTTTCTTGGATTTATTTTATTGTATTTTTATCATTGTAATATAACAATGGGTACTGTTGATTATTTGTATAACTTTCATATTTGGATATTTAAGAGCGAACTTGTTTGCTTTCTTGTTGGTCTTCCGAGGGCCCTATCCCGCAATGGACAGCATGCAGACTCTGTGCTGCATCCACAGCAAACTCCATTTAAGTCTGCGGAGCTCCTTGTGAGTGCAGCAGTCAGCCTGTCACCCGCAGGATTGGGGCCTTAGCCTGTAAGCTAGGGTAGAGCCTGTGTCCTCGTGCATGTGCGCAGACTGTACCTAGCATATGGTGGACGTTACCTGCATATAAATATTAAATAACACATTAATTTCAGGAGCGCAACTGATGTGAAGGTGACACTTTTCTAACGGACCATCCCATTTCATGTGCTCATGGCTGTGTATATGTTAAATAAAATATGGGTTCCAGGGAGGAAGGAGCGTCAGTATTGAGTATTGAGTTTGTCTTCCCGTTTGCATTAGGAACATATTACTCTTAGGCCAGTTTGGAAACACTGAGGATCCATGGGGAAGATGTAACGTGCACTTCATTTTGTATTGTGCTCTTGAAATTCTCCCAAGAATGTACTTAGATTGTAAGCTCTTTGGAGTAGGGAGCATCATTTGTACAATGCCTAGCACAACGAGGCCCTTCTCCATGATTGGAGCCCAGTGTGCTGCTGCAATACAAATATAATAATAATTAATTAATTATCAATCATTTCTGACCATTGCTGTTTAGCATGGTAGAGTTGCAGCTAGAAGTTCTATTTGAAACTACTCTCCATGCACATCATTTTTAAGATTGGCTCTGTTACCTTTTAAAAGTATTAAAAATCTAGTAACTCGCACCACTCTAGAATAGTCTTTTGTCCAGTGACCCTTAAATCCAGCGGTCAGCTTATATTTGGAACCACATCAGATAGCATCAGTCACTTGCCCATTAGTTTGCTTTCATTGTTAATCATTTCCTCTTGTTTTCCTGCATCCCTATCCTGGTTTGCTCCTTTTTTTATTATACCACAATAAAGATGTTTTTGATTTTCATAAGGATTCTCTTGGTGCAGTATTCCTGTGTTTTATTTGTCTTCCCTGATCAGCATGGGGAGTATTTTCAAGGAGCACAAAGTCGTCTTTTGTTATGTTGGCCAAACCAAACTTTTAATTTTGTCATCTATTTTATCTTACCAGGGGGAAAGTAAGAATATTTAGAAAATAAAGGGGCTGAGATTAATTGTAAAAAAGCTAACTTTGTCCTTTAAAAATGAGACACTGTGGCCTACTATGTGAAGCTTGATATTTGCTTTTAATGTAAGATTTACTATACCAGATCAAACCATTGTTCTATGAAGTCCTAGATTCTGCCTCTGGCATCAGCCTATCCCTGATGTTTCAGAGTTAGGTAGAAAGTCTCATTATATACATTGCTGGGGACTGAGAGAAAATAAATTTCTCCAGGTTTAGAGAAGAGGCGGTCTTTTGTGTCTCAAGAGGCATATTACAGTGCCATGCAGCAGACCCCAATCACTCAGCTGGCCATTGTGAAAATAATGTCTGATGGTGATAATTTTATCTTTGGGAAGAAGGGCATTTGGAAGGAAACTGGACTTGAAGGAAACTCTGTAGGGAGGATTCCTGAAGAAGTAAAGCTGTAACCTTCTACCCTGCCATACCATTCTTTTTTGTCCTTAAATTGCTGCCTTTAGGAAGAGACACTGTAGGATCTAGGAATCAAGCAGAGGGAAAAGAGCTTGCTATAGAATTAGAAATTAGGTTTAGCTGTCTAGTGGGAATCTTATCTCTCTCTCTCAAACAGAAGTTGGTCTAATAAAATATATTACCTCAACCACCTTGTGTCTCTCTCTAGTGGGAATCAAATCCACCAAAGAAAGAATGGGAAAAAAGCAAGAAAGCCTAGGCTGTGTGTGATTATCCGCTTATAAAATTTAGCATGCAATGTTTAAACGCAGAGGGCCAAATTTTTGAAAGCTATTGCATAAAGAAAGGCTTGAGCCAAAATCCCAGCTTGGAAACCCATGAACACTGAGAAACTCCAGACTTGGGTCTGAACTTTGTGGCATAGGTCCATCTCAGATATTCTGTTATGAAAAAAGGATTTGAGTATCAAAATGACAAACGGGCTGGTACATACACAAATACCTATTTGCACATGCAAGGGTCAGGGTTTTGTACTTGTGTACAGATGCACCTGTGATCATCATGGGAACATTTTTAGAACCTGTTTGAAAATTTGTCACAGTATAGGAGCATCTGTGGCCTGTATCATCACTGCTTTGGATTGGTTACTTGCCATTCTTATTAGTGGTGAGATCCTTGCATGGCTCTTTCTAACTTTACACAGATAATTCATCTTCTGAACCCTGTCTCTCATTACGCTTATTGACCAACAGCAATAGCAACTAACATCAGGAGCCTGGATTGTATTGTGGTTCACCTTTCAGGGGACAGGTGGTTTATTGTTGGGTGTCAAGCACGGCCTCTGATAATCAGGCCTAGTGTTTGGAGCATGGGTCACAGCTGGGCGTAGGGCTGGTCCTGGAATCGAGATCCAGGGACAGGCCAGGGTCAATACCGAGTTCAGAGTCCATAGCCAAAGCAGAATCAGAACTGTCGCCAGAGTCCAGCTGCAGGCCAGAGGTCGAAGGAGAATGGTCAGAGTCCAAAGACAAGCTAAATTGTACCAAAGCCAGAGTCCAGATACATGGAAGGTCAAAACTGGAGAGTCAGAGCCTGAGGGTTTGGGGTGGATCAGGAGATAGAGGCAAGTCTGGAGCGAGGTTAATGCAGGGCACAGAAAATACTGGGGTTGGGCTCAGACAAAGCTGGGGAGGGAGCAGGAGCAGGTTGGGAATCTCTGGAGTATGGTGCCCTGTGAGTTCCTAGCCAGGTAGCACTGTTGCTCAGGCTGATCTGCAATTGTGCTGGGGTTGTGGAAATACCTGAGCCTCGGGTCATCTGACTCAGGCCCTGCTTGGTGCAGCTGCATCCTAAGTGAGCAGCCCTGGTTTGGCTGCAAGTTTGCCACACACTGGTTTAAGCAGTGCTGCATTTTGAATTTGAACTGTAATGGGGAACTTTCAATAAGTTACCAGTTATGTCCAAATCCAAGCAGTTTATATGTTGGCTTCTATGTGTATTCTGCTCAATTTTTCATTCACTGTTTCTCTGCAAAGCAAACTACAGTATAATTTAAGCTCTGCAAATACTATAATGATGATGAGACCCAAGTGTCATTCAGAGCAGTCTTGCGGCTGGGAAGTGGGCACTGTGCTTGCTAAATCTGGAGCAGGGGAAGGATTTAGTTTTAAAACTAAAATAAACTACACACAAAATAATCAGTTTACTGCAAACGCTGATTAGTGATCCAGATGGTAACGTTGATGTGTCACCCGTATTGGACCTTTTCTCTTAAGACTGATCTACAATATATACTAGAAAAAAAAAGAGAAGATGCACATAATGTGTATAGGTTTCAGAGTAGCAGCCGTGTTAGTCTGTATCCGCAAAAAACAGGAGTACTTGTGGCACCTTAGAGACTAACAAATTTATTTCAGCATAAGCTTTCGTGAGCTACAGCATCCAAAAGAAGTGAGCTGTAGCCCACGAAAGCTTATGCTGAAATAAATTTGTTAGTCTCTAAGGTGCCACAAGTATTCATAATGTGTATAGTATTATATTACAGTAATTTGTATTACTATTCTGCAAAACTTCCTTATTAATCAGGATATTGTTGCTGGCATCAGAATCAAATGTGTTTTTTACATGTGTTTCCTTTGGAGAGATTCTAAATGAGCATATATCACCAGGAAAAACGGTATTAGTGTAACAGATTCAGAAGGATGAATATTTTATGAATTTATGACAGAATTATCATCAGAATGTAGATCTTAGCTGCTTGTATGGCATGCAGCTGTGATTTATTTGCTCTGTGCTTAATTGTAATTTGGCATACTCCAGGGTGCACCACCACATGAGCAGCTGTAACAAACTGTAGTTCTGGAGATGATAAAGCAGATGGCCATCTGTGTCCCTGATCCTCAAGCCGTGAGCAGATCTTCCGAGCCCTACATGTGACTCTATAGGAGATTCACACTTCTGATAGGTACTTGCTCCCAAGTGGAGCAACAGTGACTGGTGATCTGCCCAAACTGCCTGATAAGTGTGCACCAGACAAAGTAGGGAATGCCAAGCAACTGGATCCAACAGGGTAAAAAATGCCAGGGCCTTCATTTCTTAACCCCATGCAGTTAGGAATGGAGCAATCCACGTAGTCAGGAATGGAGTGGTGGTGGGGTGGGGGGGGATGAGGCTGTAATGTGGCTTCAGTACCTGATGATGTTGTGTTGATGCAGTCCTGCGTCACCCCACTGATAAAATATCATGACAGACATTGTGATGCAGCATTAGATCAGGATTTTGTGGCTTTCCAGACCTCATTAGGAGTGCGGATAAAGGCTGAAAGCCTGTTTTTTATTTCCCCTAGTGCTCTTGAAAAATACGCTTTGCCACACGCATCATTCTATCTCACAGCCTCTTTTACAGTCTTAGGTTTACATCAGTGGCAATCTGAGATGCATGTATCTTAATTGGCACTATTAGAAATCAGGACCTCCCTTTTATAGTGTCCTAATGGGGTGTGTGAGAAGGAATGTCAACATATATAGTACACGGGGCTCGAAAGGCTACATGGTTCATGTTTTTAAACCTAGCCTCTAAACTTGTGTCCACAGATGTTCCTGCACCACTGCTTGTGTGTACAAACACATTGGTACATGCAGGCTGGGTAGTGAGGCATCTGCCCAGTTTACAGTCATGCATACTCTGCAACCCTAACGTCGTTATGATGATGATTATTTTATTTGTATTACAGCAGTCCCTAGAGGACCCAGTCCTGTAGGAAACAGTTCTTGCCCCAGAGAGCCTATATTCATTAGCACAATTTTGGAAACTAGTTGAAGGTCAGCTGAAAACTTGGCCCTTTATCTGTTTAATTAATATTAGCCTCACCTCCATCCCCGTTATTTTAATATTAAACGTTTATTCATAAACTCTAATAATAACCAAGTTGTATTGTTTCAACTATGCAAAGGCTAATAAACATTTGAGTGATAATTGAAAGAAGCTGCTTGAAAGCTGTGTCATAATATCTATTGCTCAAAATAATTTTCTGACTCACTCCTATGCATGTCACTGAGGTTACATGGGGGGGTAAGTCAGGGCACGATCTGGTCCATTAAATACTATCTGACATCTTTATAAGACATTATAAAGTGAAACACTACTCTTAAAATTGTGACTTTCAGGTAGCATGCTTTGTCAAAGCATTCAGTGCCAAAGGAACACACATGGGCAATTTAAAACTTAGTAGCCATCTAGTATTGTAGAGGGTGCTTATATATATTTTGGTATGCTGCTTAGTTATAAAAGCAGAAATATTTCTATTACTTTTTTGAAAGGCATTTTTATTCTCTGGTTTTTACGAAAAGCTTCACTTCAGGCATTTATATTGGCTATTTCAGTTTAAAAATATTTTTTTCCTTGAAAGCAACTTTTCTCCTCCTTTCCATGTACAGGGAAGGATTTTTTTGCCTTTATAGCAAATCACTAAACTTGCTTAATTTGATTTGTCTGATCAAATGGATGGAAAGTTGGTCTTGTATTCACACGTTCTCTATCTACAATTAATTATCTGCACTTTCTTGTATTGTTGCTTTTATCTGTGAATCAACTTGACTCTTGTCTAGTGATTTTTTTCCCCTCTAAACTTTAATTATTAATTTGGGGGGCTAGACTGTGGCTTGGAAAACAGGCCAGTGCAGGAAGAATGGAGAAGTGAGTGAGTCTCCCCACTTAAATCCCTCTGCAAGCTACCTGGACTGTGGAGAGCGGGACCCCACGGGGGGTCGCGAGGTTATTACATTGGGGGTCGCGAGCTGTCAATCTCCATCCCAAATCCCGCTTTGCCTCCAGCATTTATAATGGTATTACACATTAAAAACACTTTTTTATACACCTCTACCCCGATATAACACTGTCCTTGGGAGCCAAAAAATCTTTCTGTGTTACAGGTGAAACCGCGTTTTATCGAACTTGCTTTGATCCGCCGGAGTGTGCAGCCCTGCCCCCCTGGAGCGCTGCTTTACCACGTTATATCTGAATTCACATTATATTGGGTCATGTTATATTGGGGTAGAGGTGAATATTTAAGGGGGGTCGCACTCAAAGGCTTGCTATGTGAATGGGGTCACCAGTAAAAGAGTTTGAGAGCCACTGCTCTCGCACATTGACCAGCACAGCTGAGCTGAGGGAGATGGTGTCATAACTTGCTGGTAGCACAGACCTGTATCAAATGACCACCATTCTCCTGTACCCCGTGGGAATTGTGCCTTAGGGGGGTGTCTCCCAGGACTACATCCGGGCTAGTGTGGTTTATGTACTACCCCTTGCTCCAGGCTGTGAAGGCACAATCCAGCCTTTGGTTAGTAAGAATAACATTCCTACAGCACCAAAAACCTTTAATGTACCTTGATAGTCAATAGGGAATGCTCTTTGCTACTTAGTTCTGTTTTTAAAATATTCAATTTTAAAGTGTTTTGTAAAGATTTTACTCCCATTCACAGATGTGCATGTCTTCAATTAATTCCTATTCTTCTTCGAGTGCTTGCTCATATCGATTCCAATTAGGTGTGCGCACGCCGCATGCACATTCGTCGGAAGATTTTTACCCTAGCAACACTCGGCGGGTCAGCTGGGTCTCCCCCTGGAGTGGCGCCGTTACAGCGCCAGATATATACCCCTGCCGACCCAACGGTCCCTCAGTTCCTTCTTACCGCCCGTGATGGTAGTTGGAACTGTGGAGCGCGGCTTTGCTGATCTCCACTTCCCTAGCTTACTCATTGTTCTTTACTGTTAATTGTGTTTATAGTTCGAGTTTTTATAGTTGTAGTTAGCATTAGTTGTGTGTGTGTGTGTGTATAGATAGATAGATAGATAGTGTATATAGTTGAAGGGGGGATCGGGGATTAGCCCCTTTCCTCCACCCCGGTGCTGGACTCATGCCCAGGTCACCGGGATTCAAACCGTGCTCGGCGTGCCAAAAGCCAATGCCAATAGGGGATCCCCACGACTCCTGCCTCAAGTGCCTAGGGGAATCCCACCTTCCTGAAAAGTGCCGCATCTGTAAGTCGTTTAAACCGAGGACGAAGAAAGAGCGGGACTTTCGACTGAAACAGTTCCTCATGGAGGCGGCACTTAGTCCTACAACGTCGGTACCAAGCACTCAACAGCCTGCATCTGTGAGCACCGACCCTCACCAGCACCGACATCTGCTCGACACCGCTCCCTATCCCCGCGGCCCAGGAAGCAACACAGCGCTCCAGTGGCTTCGGCACCACCCGCACCACAGAAGGAGCGCCCGTCGACAACGGATTGCCTGGCACCGTCATCTGCCGTGGCACCGCCATCTGCCACGGCACAGGAGTTGATCGTGATGATGGAGACCGCGCTGCCTCAACCACTGGCACCGCCAGTGCGGGTCATCCAAACTATTGGCAAGCCTGCCTTGCTGAGGCCGCCCTCCATGGGAGCCGCCGAGAGGCGTCGTTCAAGATCTCGGTCCCGCCGATGATCTCGGTCACGCCGACGATCCCGGTCCTGATGCCGCTAGCAGTCCCGGCACCGCTCTCCATCGCGGTACCGGTCGCACTTGCGGCACCGCTCAGCCTCCCGTTCACCTACCAGATACTCACGGTACCGATCCGATTCCCGGCACCGTTCCCGGCACCGCGCATCTCGCAGCCGTTCCAGGCGAAGGGACTCGAGATCCCGGTCGACCTCCCGGCACCGCTACGGTCGCAGGTCCCGGTCTCGCTCGCGGTACTGTTATAGCTCCCGGTACCACTCTCCGGTACCGCCCTGGGAAAGAACAACCAGAACCGGGGCGCCATCTCAGGGTCTGTCAGCACCGCCATGGCCGTCGAGACACACATCGGTGTCATCACAGGCTGGTAGCGCTTCCTATCCACAGGAGCGTGACTCGGATGTCCCCAGCCATACATTTCCAGAGAGCCAGAACCACGAGCAAGGACCCCATCACTGGTCCTTCTGGACACCGTGGGCATACCACCAAGCACAAGGTGCTCCTTCAGTGGTTCCACGATCGGCCCCATCAGAACACCAGGTGCCAGAGGCGACAGTAAGCCCCCCAGCCTCATGGGCACAGATGAGGCTCCGATACCACTTGTAGATTCCCAGGTCCTACCTGACGCAAATGATGCTCCTCAAGAACAGGAGTCCCCACAGGACCCTCTGGTCCCTGGCCTCTCCTCTTCCTCCTCGCTAGACGAGGCGGTGGCGGGAACATCCTCCTCAGGCCCTCCGCCAATTGATCTAAGGGCCCATCAGGACCTCTTGAGACAAGTGGCTCAAAATATGAACTTACAGGTGGAGGAGGTTCCTGAGATAGAGGACCTTGTAGTGGACATCCTTTCGGCTGACGCACCTACTAGAGTGGCTCTCCCGTTTATCCGCACCATACAAGCAAATGCGGACACCATTTGGCAATCCCCAGCCTCGATGCTCCCTACAGCCAGGGGAGTAGAGAGAAAATACATGGTGCCCTCAAAGGGGTATGAATATCTCTACACTCACCCAGCTCCTTGCTCTCTAGTAGTGCAGTCGGTGAATGAAAGGGAGCGTCATGGCCAGCAAGCCCCTGCTCCTAAGTTGAAGGAGGCTAGGCGCATGGACCTCCTAGGCCTCAAAATATGCTCGGCCGGGGACCTTCAACTTAAGGTGGCAAACCAACAAGCCCTCCTAAGCAGGTATAACTTTAGCACGTGGACGTCCTTGGGAAAGTTTATGGAGCTTCTTCCCCAGGAGTCCCGTCAAGAATTTACGGCTCTACTTGAGGAGGGTAAAAAGGTTGCAAGAACCTCCCTCCAAGCCTCTCTGGTTGCAGTGGACTCTGCAGCCAGAACTCTGGCGTCAGGAGTGATGATGAGGCGTATCTCCTGGCTCCAGGTCTCATGCCTTCCTCCTGAATTACAACAAACTATTCAGGACTTGCCCTTCAAAGGCCAGGGCCTTTTCTCAGACAAGACTGACCCCAGATTGCAAAGTCTGAAGGACAATTGCGTCATAATGCGCTCGCTGGGAATGCACACGCCAGTGACCCAACGCAGGACCTCCCGGCCCCAGCCACACCGCCCTGACGCCCCGTCTAGGCCGCGTCAGGACTTTAGCAGAAGGCGTGGTGGAGGGAATCGTCGGAGGCAGTCTGGCCCCCAAGGGGGTCAAAATCAGGCCCCCCCTAAACCACCAGCGGGGCCCAAGCAGAACTTTTGATGGGACACCCGAGGACAGCCCATCAGTTACTTTCCCGGATCCTTTTCCTCCATTTGTCAACCTCCTCTCCCATTTCCTCCCTGCATGGTCCCAGCTAACTTCCAATCGCTGGGTCCTGCACACGGTGGAATTGGGATTCCACCTCCAGTTTATTTCAACTTCACCTTCCCACCCTCCCTCCCCGTTCCTCTTCAGGGACCCCTCTCACGAGCAATTCCTCTTACAAGAGGTCCAGTCGCTCCTAGCCATGGGAGCCATAGAGGAGGTGCCAAAAGACATGAGGGGCAAGGGGTTTTATTCCCGCTACTTCCTAATCCCCAAGGCAAAGGGAGGTCTACGACCGATCCTAGACCTGCGAGAACTCAACAAATTCATGATAAAGTTGAAGTTCCGCATGGTAACCCTGGGGACCATTATCCCGTCCCTGGATCCGGGAGACTGGTATGCCGCCCTCAATATGAAGGACGCATATTTCCACATCGCAATTTACCCACCACACAGACGGTACCTCCGTTTTGTGGTCAACCATCAACACTTTCAGTTCACCGTACTTCCGTTCGGCCTTTCTACAGCCCCACGAGTGTTCACGAAATGCATGGCCGTAGTCGCCGCCTCCCTCCGGCGTCATCAAGTACACGTCTACCAGTATCTCAACGATTGGCTCATTCAAGGGACCTCCCAATTACAAGTGTCACGTCACCTGTGCATCGTCCAAGACCTCTTCAGGAGCCTAGGCCTGCTGATCAACACAGAGAAATCTACTCTGACACCCTCGCAGAGAATAGACTTCATCGGAGCGATTCTGGACTCCAATCTGGCCAGAGCCTGCCTCCCACAGTCACGTTTTCAAGCAATGGCTACAATTATTCGAGGTCTTCAAACCTTCCCGACGACATCGGTGCGCAACTGCCTAAGTCTAGTAGGTCACATGGCCTCCTGCACCTTCGTGACCAAACACGCCAGGCTACGTCTCCGTCCCTTTCAAACCTGGCTTGCTTCAGTATATCGGCCACGCAGGGACAGCCTGGACTCGGTGCTCACTATTCCCCAGAAGGTTCTGGGCTCCCTAACCTGGTGGCTAGACCCCACTCTAGTCTGTGCAGGGATGCCATTCCACCCGCCTCAACCCTCCATGGCCCTAACCATGGACGCATCATCTCTGGGTTGGGGTGCTCACCTCGAGGGCCTACACACTCAGGGCCTCTGGTCAACTCAAGAGTTAGCCTTACACATCAATGTGCGGGAACTGAGGGCAGTGCGTCTAGCATGCCAGGTGTTTCGAGAATATCTCCAAGGCCGTTGTGTATCAGTATTCACGGACAACACAACGGCCATGTTTTACATAAACAAGCAGAGCGGAGCACGATCATCCCTCCTTTGTCAAGAAGCCTTCCACCTCTGGGACTTTTGCATAGCCCACTCAATCAATTTGGTAGCGTCCTTTCTCCCAGGAGTCCAGAACACTCTGGCGGATCACCTGAGCAGATCCTTCCTGTCTCACGAGTGGTCGATTCGTCCGGATGTCATCCATTCTGTTTTCCGGAAGTGGGGGTTTCGCCACATAGACCTCTTTGCCTCCCGAGAGAACAGGAAATGCCAGGTGTTCTGCTCCTTCCAGGGACGCTCTCCAGGCTCCCTATCAGACGCTGTCCTCATCCCGTGGAAGAAGCACCTACTCTACGCCTTTCCACCGTTCCCGCTGGTCCACAGAGTCCTACTCAAGCTTCACAGGGACAGCGCCCACCTGATCCTGATTGCTCCAGCGTGGCCGAGGCAGCACTGGTACACCATGTTGTTCAACCTCTCAGTGGCAGACCCGATCCCCCTGCCATTCTGGCTGGATCTCATAACACAGGACTTCGGCAGACTTCACCATCCGGACTTGCAGTCTCTTCACCTCACAGCATGGTTGCTGCGTGGTTGAGCCAGTCTGAGTTGTGTTGCTCTGCCTCGGTCCAACAGGTGCTCTTGGGCAGTAGGAAGCCTTCCACTAGGATGACATATCTGGCCAAGTGGAAGTGTTTCTCGTGCTGGTGCGCTCAACGTAACTCAGTCCCCACGCAGGTGTCAGTTCCTACTGTCCTGGACTACCTCTGGTCCCTGAAAGAACAAGGCCTAGTGGTCTCTTCCATAAAGGTGCATCTGGCAGCCGTCTCCGCCTTCCACCCAGGGGAAAATGGCCGATCAGTCTTTTCTCACCCCGTAGTTTCGAGGTTCCTCAAGGGATTGGAACGTTTGTACCCACAAGTTAGACGCTCGACCCCTACCTGGGACCTCAACCTGGTGCTAGCCAAGCTTATGGGTGCTCCTTTCGAACCACTAGCCACCTGCTCGCTGCTATACCTTTCCTGGAAGACAACCTTCCTCGTCACTCATCTTGCCGAAGTAATAGCATCTGAGCTTCGGGCCCTGACAGCGGACCCCCCGTATACGGTGTTCCATAAGGACAAGGTACAGCTGTGACCACACCCCTCCTTCCTCCCTAAGGTGGTGTCCTCCTTTCATGTCAATCAAGACATCTTCCTCCCAGTCTTTTTCCCGAAGCCGCACCCATCGCGTCGGGAACAACAGCTGCACACGCTAGACGTTCGCAGGGCTCTCGCCTTTTATATCGAGAGAACAAAACCCTTCCGAAGGTCGTCTCAGCTCTATGTAGCTGTGGCAGACCAGATGAAAGGCCTACCGGTCTCATCCCAACGAATTTCATCTTGGGTAACGTCCTGCATCCGTACATGCTATGATTTGGCTCACGTTCCGGCTAGCCACCTCACTGCCCATTCTACTCGGGCTCAAGCTTCGTCTGCCGCCTTCCTGGCCCATGTTCCCATCCAGGAAATATGTCGGGCAGCTACCTGGTCATCGATTCACACCTTTGCCTCACATTACGCATTGGTTCAACAGTCCAGAGATGATGCAGCTTTTGGCTCAGCAGTTCTGCATTCTGCAACATCTCACTCCGACCCCACCGCCTAGGTAAGGCTTGGGAATCACCTAATTGGAATCGATATGAGCAAGCACTCGAAGAAGAAAAGACGGTTACTCACCTTTGTAACTGTTGTTCTTTGAGATGTGTTGCTGATATCCATTCCAAACCTGCCCTCCTTCCCCTCTGTCGGAGTAGCCAGCAAGAAGGAACTGAGGGACCGTTGGGTCAGCAGGGGTATATATCCGGCGCCGTAACAGCGCCACTCCAGGGGGCGACCCAGCCGACCCGCCGAGTGTTGCTAGGGTAAAAATCTTCCGACGAACGTGCACGCGGCGCGCTCACCGCTAATTGGAATGGATATGAGCAACACATCTCGAAGAACAACAGTTACAAAGGTGAGTAACTGTCTTTTCCCCGTGGGAATAAAATAATTCTGTAGATCTAAATAGCTGACAGTAATTTCAGGGCTTAATTTGTGGTAATAAATTTTTTTCCAAACTAAGTCACTGTGTATTTATGGGGAGACGTTTTTATATTCTAGGTTTTCCGTTCATTTTAATGCCAACAGAGCTGCATCTTTACACTAACTAGGTTTGTTGCTACATTATACCAAAACAAAATGTTGATTTTTAAAAAATAGCTTTCTATTAAAATTGTATAACCTGTATTAGTGAAAGATACTGTTCTCATTGAAAAAACTTAGAGGGAAGAGGGCCTTGCTTAATGCCATATGAAGCATTTCATATCCATATCGCTGGTTCATTTCCACATTGTGTTAATAATTTCCAGAATTTTGTACCTATTGCATAGCCGTTTGGGGGCCCATGTAAAATTAATTTGTGTCAGTTCTTAGCAGGCAAAAGGCAAGATCATGAATTGCTCTCCTTGGTTTTTCTAGGGCGAATTTTGGACTTGAAGACTGGAACAGTAAAGAAGGAAGGTCAGCAGTCCTCAATGAGGATGTGCATGGGATCAAGACGTTCCTTCATTTGCAGAATGAGGTACACAGTTCTCTGTTCCTTCAATACTCTTATCCCTTCTCAGACCTTAAGGTTTTGGCCCATTTTGTCAGGTTTGACCTGATTTAAAAATGCTGATTAGACATTTCCAGTATGCTTGCTTTTATATCTGGTGTCAATTTGCTTCTGCAATTCCTGTAATTAACAAGTAAGTCATTAAATCATATCTGTACTAGTGTGCTGTATTGTGCACTTTTCCAGAGAGCCTCAGACCATCTTAACCACAGGCATGTAAGCCATTGTCTCTTAAAGTTTGATTATTTAAATCAATACTTCTGGAAAGTAGACTTCAAATACTTCAAAAGTAGACTGGAAACTTGGCTCTGTGGGTTCATGTTTTTTGTTTTTTCCCCCCAACAAACCAGTAATACTTAAAAATAGGTTGAAGACAAGCAGGAATTTAGTTTCTGAGTTAGCCAGCTATGTGAGAATTAACCAATGATCAACTAGTTAATTCTAAATACATGAGTAAACGTTAGATCTGTGGGGGGGTTAGGGAGGGGAGTGTTATTTCACAATTTTCAAACTTCTGGTAAGTTTCTGTGACTGCTCTGATGTTTGTTTGCCAAATAACACGCAAGAAAGTGATTAACAGGAGCCATCTGCACAAGGGAGGCTGATCCTGAATGTGGCCTCTTGGTGTCCCTGTAATAGAAATGAATAGTTGTAATAACAACATTAAGGGTATGGCTACACTGGCGATTTGCAGCGCTGGAAAGCCTCCACCAGCGCTGCAATTAGTAAGTGGCGACACCTGCAGGGCACTTCCAGCGCTGCAACTCCCTGGCTGCAGCACTGGCCGTACACCTCACTCAGCATGGGGAATAAAGATTCCAGCGCTGGTCATCAAGTGTGGCCACACACCAGCGCTGTGATTGGCCTCCAGGAAATAAGGTGTATCCCAGAATGCTTTTATAAATTACTCTCTTTGTTTTGTTATGCAGCCTCTCTTTGTTTTGTTGTGAACGAGCTCCAATCGGAGCTCTGTTCTGTACCTGGCTGTAAACAATCAAATGAGAGGCAGAGAGAGTGAATGAAACAGAACGGAGCCGATCGGAGCTCCGTTTGAACTGCTTATCTATAAAAACAAACACTGATCACAGCAAACAGGAGCTATCTGTACCTGGCTGTGAACGATCAAATGAGAGGCAGGGGAAACAGCGTTGGATGCAGGCTGTTAGGGTTCGCAAACATTTTGTGATTTTTCCAATCTCTCTCTTCCCCGCTCCCTGTCACAGTACACCACAGGGAGTGAGTGAAACAGGGGGAGTCCGTGTTGGAGGCAGGCTGTTTGCAATTAGAGTTAAGACTAAGGGCTCATGAACATTTTGTGATTTTTCCAATCCAGGAAGCTAACACACAGTGTTGGCTCCAAAAATCCACTCTCTCTATCTTCCCCGCTCCCTGTCACAGTACACCCCCCTCCACCCCCCTCTTTTGAAAAGCACGTTGGTGCACTTGAATGCTGGGATAGCTGCCCATAATGCAGCACTCCCAACAGCGCTGCAAATGCTCCAAATGTGGCCACACACCAGCGCTGGTAGCTGTGAGTGTGGCCACACACCAGCGCTGCTCCTACACAGCTGGATGACCAGCGCTGCAAACTACCAGCGCTGCAAACCGTAAGTGTAGCCATACCCTAAGTAGATCTAATGTGGTGAAAGGTCCACCAATGTGACTTTGACGGGGACAAGCACACCGTCGCATTTGCCGCCTGTTTCCAATGTGTACACTGAGAATAAATTATGCAAAAACACAAAAACGAAAAGATTTGAAGGTCAAATCAAGCCCAAGCCCAGCCTGTTTGATTAATTTGTATGTGCATAATGTTTTGAACATGCAAAGTGGCACACATCCTAATTAAATAGAATTATTAAATCTAATCAATTCAGGTGTGTGAAGCTCTTTGAGATCCTTCAGTTTGAGAGTGCTTTGGAAGTGTCTTAGTAGTAGTGATATAAATGTAGCAGTCACTTACTTACTATAGACCATATTATGGCCGGCCCTACATGGGGTCCTGTGGAGGGGTGAAGAAACTGTACCACCCCCGCTGATCTACGCAGGTGGCAGCTCTAATTTGGCTACTCGCATTGAGAAGTGCAACAGGGAGACTCTAGCTGTGGCGATAGCACAAACAAGGGGCAAATGGCAGCAGAGTGATAGGACAGGAGGCTGCTCAGCAAGGAGGAAGAGCGGGCTCCAGCATTCCTTTCAGTATAGCAAAACCCCTGCATGTTTCCTTTAAGGCACTGTCCTACCACGTTCTTCTCCCAGTTCTCCACAATGCTCCAAGCTGCAACTTAGCCCTCTGGTTACAGGGCTAAGCAACCGGAATTACATTTGTGCTTTGGAATGATGGAACCAGTATCATACACATGTCCTCTAAGAATATTTTCTTCTATTATTAATTTGTAACTACTGTATATAAAATTCATTAAATTAGGCAAATATTGACTCAGTAAGAGTATTCAGTCTGCTGTTTGTCATTTAGGAGGCACCTCTTTATCCTCTGCCCCATGTTTACTGATCATATGAGGAGGTCTTTGAGCAGACAGGAGCCAGAACTAATAGCCAGTTTACAATTGTTCCCCAGCTTTTCAAAACAGCCATCCAAATCACAGTTACTTATAAGGCCCTGATCCTGCAAACACTAATGTGCGTGAGTAACCTTACACACATGTGTAGTCCCATTGTGTGTCTAATTCTAAACTTTTTCTTTCTCTTCCTACTTCCTGGCAGTGACTAGTAAAAAATCTTAGTGGGGAGGGAGTCTTTGTACCTGAACCCCACCACATGCTCAAATATTGTGAATTATTTGAGGTTGCCATGTTTGCTGCATGATTTCTTCTTTCTTTGCCATATAGTTCCTCTTTTTTTAAAAAAAATGAAAATAAACTCAGTTTTGTCTTTTCAAACCATTTGTTTGGCTTCAAAGGGATAATTGCATGTGGATACACAATTAAATGTGCGATTAGACACACAATTGGAAATACAAATAAATATACTCTGGTACGCAGATCTAAGTTATAAACAGAAAGTTACTTGGCATCGTGAATAGCAGTTAGCCAGGTATTAGTTAGTCAAAGCTGACTTTAGTACAAGTCAGCTGGAACTAGATATGGTCAGGAGTTTTCTGACAAAATGTTTTTTTATTGGAAAATGCCAGTTTGTCAAAGCCAAAACTTTCTGTAGGAATGTGCTAGTTTTGATAAAACTTCTGTCAAGTTCCTTAAGTCCAGGGTGGAATGTTAGGAGGCAGGTGAGAGAGAGTGAGCCACAGACCAGAATAGCTAATATCCCAGTAGTTAAGACACTCCTTTGGGATGTGGGAGACCAAGGTTCTAGACCCTGCTCTGCCTGATTTAGAGCAGGGATTTGAACCTGACTCTCATGTTCCAGGTTAGTGCCCTAACCAATGGGCAGTTGGATCTTCTTGTCTTTCATGTTGGAGCTCTTCCACTCAGAACAGGGAGAAACTTTGAAATCTCAGAAAGCTTTGTGGGATGGGAGAATCTTTTTCTGCCTAGCTCTGTTTGGAGCACACGAAGCAGGTACTCAGATATTGGGCCAATATATACACACACATTTCTGTGACATTACATGGATAATGCATAAGTAGTTTAGGGTTTGTAGGTATTTGATGTACCTATTTTATATACCAATAGGAAAGGGTTATACGACATGTGGGGCAGCATTGATATATATGGGTGTACATACAAATGACTAGTGTCTAATACGTAAGTAATTGGTGAATACACCAATATATAGTATGTGAATTCTTCATGTTAATAAATCCTCTGGAAGCTGGAATTATTTTTGGATGGTTTAGCTGAGGGCCGAAATTGTATGTTTGTCTAGTTTTTGTATTCGTTTTTGAAGTGTTTGTGATCTGCTGAAGCCCATTTCTGCTTAAACCAATCCTGGGATTCTCTGCTTCGGGCTGTTTTCTCTTCTTGTATTTCTTGTTTAGCCTCATGTTAACTGTAGGATTTTCTTTTGTGAGCCAGTAGTTTCTTAGTGTTTTTTTTATTCTTTACATCTTGAAAATAGCTGGGGCGCTAAAAAGTAAAACAAACAAAAAACAACATGAGGGTTAAAGTAATAACTTCTTAGGCCTTGTCTACGCTACCGCTACCAGTTAGTGAATACCACGCAATATTCATACTATGCAATATTGACCACAGATCGCTCTCCCGTCGACTCCCCTTGCGCTTTTCATTCAGGTGGAGTACAGGAGTCGATGGGAGAGCGATCTGCAGTCAGTTTTGCATGTCTTCACTAGACGTGCTAAATCGACTGCCAATGCACTGATTGCTGCGCGTCAATCCCCCGGTAAGTATAGACAAGCCCTCAGAAAATACTTTTCTAAGACACACAATCAAAAACGAACGCAATATTACTTGAATATATATCCTTAAAAGAGGTTCAAATTGGCTTCCCCCCCGCCCAGGCATTTATATTATCTTTCAAACGCTGGCTTCTTTTTAGGTGTGGAAATGCCCCTTTGGATCATTTGCCTCTGAACAGAATAACCACCATGCGAAAAAGATACAGGTGAGTTTGTTTCAGTTGCCACTACAGTATGTCATAATGAACTTTTCTAGTTGTCCATTTCACTAGCGCTATATCTCCCAGTTTTACCTGAACAAGTCTTTGGGCTTAATTGCTACAAGCAGCAAGCGCTGCAGCAGGGTGTGAAACACACTGCTCTGCGCGCAGCGCAAGCGCCAAGCGCCAGTGTCCAGTAATCCCAGCCAGCGCGAGCCGCGCCCTCAGCGCTGTATCCCATCCCCCAGGGAGCTGGGGAGGACAGGAGGAGCTGGGAGAGTTTCGCTGCGCGCGGCGCTTGACTACACTTAGCGCAAAGCGCTGCGCGCGCTGCGCTGCGCAGCAGCTTTGAAGAAGTGTAGCCATAGCCTTTGTGTATCAGAATCCGACTCATGCTTCACAAATAGCATGAGATTACGTTAGAGTGGAGTGAGCACAGCACTGGGAGCTCAGCACTGAGTTCTAATCCTGCCTCTGCCACTGACTCCTTAGGGTATACCTTAGTTAACCTCATCTGTAAAATGATACTTACCTAGAATTAGATAGGGCTTATACAGCACTTGAGCTGTTGAACATTATGTAAGAGCTGTATTAAATATTATTATTATTAGTGTAATTGGTAAATTTGTATTAAAAATTGGTATTAGTATCAAGTTCTATTGGATATCAAACATTTTATTAATATTATTGTTTCTTCTCATATAGGAATGGCCTAGGCCCAGTAAAAGAAGGAGAAGCACAGTATGCAGTAGTCCACTGCACTGGATATATCAAGGCCTGGCCGCCAGCAGGTAAAAGTTGCATTAAGGGCAGTATAGATAGTACTATGTACAAGACCAAACTGATCTCTAGAATCTATTGACCAACTTGCTAGTTAGACACAGTGGCTGGATTTTCAAAGGAGACTAAGGGAGTTAGGAGCCTAAGTGCAGTGTGATTTATGTACCTATCTCTCATAGGCTCCTTTGAAAATCCCAGCCTCAGTCTGATAAATCGATAATCTCAACCAGGTATCTGATTGTGTTAAAAGTTGCATGAGCAAGTTGATTTACTGCACTTGTTCAATTTGGCACACTGGATCTGGCCAACAGTCCATCAATATCTTGTTTCCTACACTTGATGTTTCAGAGGAAGGTGGAAAGAACCCATAAAACACCTGACCAAACTTGCTCCCTGTGGTTTACAGGTGATGCCCTGGTGCATGAGGTTGTACTGATATTCCAAAGTTAGCATTGCTGAGGGGTACAGAAAAACTGATCACACTCTTTGAATTAAATCAGGATTAAACATAGAGCAGTCACATGGAACCAGACTGATTTCAGCTGGTTAGTCCATGTACATCTCAGTTTGGAAAGCAGCACTAGCATTTTCCTGCAAATCAGAAAGTCAGTCAGTGTCATTGTTAATGCACATCCATATTCTCCTCAGTCTTTCAATATACTGCCCTGGTTCTCCACATACAACTGCCATTGATGTACACTGGCAGAGTATCAACTGTCATCTACAGGAGTTGCACACTCAGAATGAGAGTACCATATGACTACAGAAGTATAGCCCAAGATTTTCAAACTTAGGTGCCTAAATAAAAATGGCTTGATTTTCAGAGGTTTTGAGCACCTGCAGCTCTCATTGAAGCCAGTGGAAGCAGCAGGTACTCAGCACCTCTGAAAATCTGGCCAAAGCCAGTGCCTAGTTTTAGACACCCATGTTTGAAAATTTTGGCTTCAGTTTAGGTAAGTGTACACTCACTCACAAGTAATTTACTGAGTGGAGAATATTACAGTCTCCGCATCTTGATTAAGTTATTTTGGTTTATATGTGGGTTTTGGGAAACAAGTCCTTACATGCTGCTTTGAACAGCAATGAAAAAACCACTCACCTACTGTAATTCAGTATTACAAATGCGAATATTTACAGCGGAGAAGAGTCTGAACACAAAGGGAGACTAAATGGAGACCAGTCCAACATCATGAAGGGATAATTTGGCTGCCCTTAGGATTTGCAGGAGTTGAATATTTTAATATTCTTTTTAATATGTCGATTCCTGTTGAACAAGAGGTCTTGCCCTTTTGTGGTTATAGGCTGAGTATACCGCAGACATTATTCAGGCTACTCCAGGGATTAGGTGTGCCAAAAATCCCATTACACTAAATCTGTACGTTGTTTGTTTGTGCAGATTTTAACTTGCAGTTTTATTTTTCTTATTGATTCTGTGCAGATTTATATTTTCAAAGGTTATATAATTATCATCTCACTCTCTCAGAGAGAGAGAGAGATGTACAAAAATTAAAATGATGCATCCTCTTGGAATTTCATCAGCCTTCAGACAAGCATAATTCAGACCACATGTCATCTGCCAGTACTTTGGAACCACAAAGGAGTGTATAAGTCCCTCCTTGCATTCCCAACTGCTGGTAATAAGATTGCTAAAGCTCATACAATGTAAATTAGTGTATCGTGACTGTCAAAATGTTTCAAAGTCATTTTTATCTCCTGGACAGAGTAAACAGAAGTCTTAAGTCCTGTAACAAAATGTCTTTTTTTGCTTTAAGAAAAGTTCAGTTTTTAGCGTTTTTTCTCTTGATACTTTCAAATGCAAGTGAATTAAATTGTCATATACAAAATGGACAACCAGAGAAGTACACCTCGTCATGCTTAATGGGATACATTAGTTACTTGGGTGGTAAAGATGGTTAATTGGCACCCATCACTACAGACCCTACACTGATGATAAATGCATTGAAGTGGACCACAGTGATAGCGTGGAATGAAAGCAGGGTCAATGGAGCCAAGTGCAGTCAAATGCAGTACATGGCTTAAAGTAACCTAACAACAATGCAACATTTGGTTACCTCTCGTTGAGGAGATGAGCAAGGTGCTGTAATCCAGGAGATGTGTTGGCTTCTAACATTTTTTAATGGGATCTCAGTTGCCTTTTATGGGATCTTGCAGTCTTGTTTTTAACCACACTCCCACTGCTCAGACCAACAGCATGTGCTGTGTTGTCTTTTTGAGGTCATACTGTGAAAAGTAGGGTTTCCTTTTCCACATGGCAAATTTTGCATGTTTACTCTGTGTCTTGTGTTGTACTCTTTTGTGCTGGAAGGTATCATGCAACTTGTTGACTTTTTGGTGTATCCGAGGGCAGAATTTGGCCCCTAGGTAGGTTTTGGGTAATCCGTGGCAATGTAACTACATGTATTAGCATATTACCATTCAAAATGTTATAATTTGCAACATACGCTAGTAACTTAAATGTAGAGGAAATCGGATTTGTTATCATTCCTCTACCTTGTAAAGAAATTACTTGAATTAAAACCACGTTTTGAGAGCAGCAAACATCTAGCTGTTGCATGCTTTCTTGAGCCTTTAGAATAAACGAGTTTGCGCCAAATGATAGGTGTTCTTAAAATATTCTGGGGGAAAGGATGATTTTCATACACATTGCCCTATGGGTACTCTAATAAAGGCCCCTCCACCCCTTTCAGATTTCATAAACTGGACTCTCCGCTATGCTGTCAATTTAAGTAGAATTTTCTGGAACAAAATATAAACGTTTCTTGCAAACATACTTAATATAGATTTGTTTGCCCGCTGGCATTGCCTCTCTTCTGGGTTCTGGTTATAAGAAAGCATTTTAGTTTCAATGAGAAAATAATTGAAAGGTTTTCACCCCCCTTGTCTGGAAATACCTGCACTCCTGGGGTTTATCACAGGACAAGGGGAAAGAAATTATTATTATTATTATTATTATTATTTTATTTTATTATTATTTTATTTCCAGAAGTCCCTGGATAGTATATTGGCAACATGTTACTATTCTCTTTAGCCACACAATAAGTACAACATGAGCAACAGTAGGACAGGGTTCTCTGGCACTGTCCTGTTAATGTGCCTCAATACAGGCCTGGAAGACCAGTTAGTTTAGCCTCCGAGGCTCATTCAGTCCTTCTTTTGAGAATATCCTTGATATTGCTAATTACTGCTAAGTTTGACTACGTTTGGTAGGGAATGGGGGGAGGGTGGTAGATGTGGATCCCTCTATTAAAAATACAGGATGAAATTCTCTTCTGGTTTAATTCTGTTGACTTCCAGCAGAGAATTTGGTCCTCGGAATATAAATGATGATGTGGACCTTTTACTTATTGAAAGGGAAACTAACATTTAATTACCTGTCAGAGCCTAAAAGAATATGAAAGGTCTTCCCTTGCACCACTGGTACACCCGCACCCTATTGAACTGTGCTATTAGGGAGTGAAGCCTGGAACAAAGAATCACATTTTGATGCCTAAGTTCTCTGTCTAAAGTATAAAGGAAATTCTAACACCAAGACCTGGTTCTTCAGTCTTCATTCAAGCAAAACTCGCCACTCAAGTTAATGGGGTGCTTTATCTAAATAAAGACTGCAGGACTGAGCCACATGTGTTGATTGCCAACATGAAATAATGATAATAATAATTATGAAATATAAATAATAATAAAAATTCCCCCTGTGCCTAGATGGTCGGTCAGACCCCAAATCTTTTTTTTTTTTACTTTCAAAGAACAGTTAGACGTACATGTTCTCTCAGGGTCAGACTGCCCCTAGCCCGTACATAGGTGTGGGGAGAAAACAGGAGGTACTCACTGCAGCTCACACAAGAGCTGGGGACTTCCATAGTCCTTGCATCTGGGCACCTCCAGGAGAAGGCAAAGCTATGGCCCTACACGCACCCTCTTCACACTCTCTTGGAAAGGTGGCCGGACACATTAGAAGGTGCAGGCTGTATCGTCCCAAGGTGTGGGGCAGCTTGCAAACTCCATATGCTCTCTGCGGGTAGGGGGTTCCCCATGAGGCAGTGCAGCACCACACCACCCAAAGTACATAACCTGGCCATCAGTCTTTGTTTCTGGGTAAGTAACTGTAGGGGAAATGTAGATCTGTTTTTAGGAGCAAGTGGTATATTGGCCTTGTGCAGACTGTCTGCACAGGGGGTAAATTTCTCAAAACTATTCATTTGTCAAAAACTAAATGAAAAAGTTGGTTTTGGAAAAGCCAGACTCTCTTTTCCAGGGAGTTATATTATTTGCTTATTGTATGTGATGTATGTTATATTAAACAATGAAATACAGTGCTGAAATATTTTCAATATGGGGAAAAGACACACTATTTGAAACTAGCTGAGAATCCATTCCAGACTTTGATCCTACATTTGTTTTGTCTGCTGCCAACTGGCTATAAGAACCTGTGCTTCTGATTGCATGAGAAGTGTTGTAGCTAATAACCAAATGTACAAAATATACCAATTCTACTTTTTTCCAATCTGTTATTTTAAAATTTAATTTAAAACAAGCATTTGCCTTTTTTCAATTAAAGCATCATATTCCTGGAAGGAAATTAGTTTTATGTGATCCACATGATGTTTTCCTAATAGTTTTATTCATCACATAGCAGTGGGTGGAAAATATTTAGTTGAGAGAAACTACAGTGTGTCAGCATGTTGCTGGTTTTGTAAAGAATAGATCAAATCCAAGACCAATGTTTTTTCCAAAGGGAAACTGCAGGGAAGTCATTGTCATCAGAAGGTTCAAATAGATGGGTACCTTAGGGCACTTAAAGATTGAAAATCCTAGTAAACAAAGTTTCAGATAATTCAGAATTCTGTATGTCTTTTGGGTGATGGGTTTTTTTTTTTGGAGGGGGGAGGGGGTTGGTTTTGTTTTTAGCTTTTTGTCTTGCAATTATTGATTCATTTCTAGTCTTCCAAGTCAGACTTACAGTAACTGCTTAGCCACAAAATGCCAAAGTAGTTAGGTTAGTTTAAAGTTTTGGCCTGAATCAAAAAGTTTGTGCAAAACTGTTCCTTTTAACAAAACAAAACAAAAAATATTTGCTTGAAAACTCTTTACAGCACTGTAATTGTTAATGCTTATTAAAAAATGACTCCTTCTCCTTTGGAATTTTTCACAAGTACTCTTTCCCCCATGCCCTCCAATTTTAAGACCCACTGAAATTTTTTTTGGTCCTTTTTGATTTTTTGAGGACTTAGATTCCTGCATACACCTATTCAAGAGGTATTATGATCTTTTAAAGTGCCATGCACATGAATGGTACTGTACAGGTAATAATAATTGATGGAAGTATAAAATAATGTGTAGCCATGCAGTGGTACATCGTGTACGTTTTAATTCCACTGTTACGAACAATCATAAAATATCTATTTTTCAGTTTAATATAGTGCAGCGATTCTCAAACTGTGGGTCAAGACCGCAGAGTGGGTCGCGACCCCGTTTTTATGAGGTTGCTAGGGCTGGTATAGACTGGCTGAGGCCCAGGGCCAAAGCCCAGGCCCGAGGGCTTCAGCCCTGGGCAGCAGGCTCAGGTTACAGGCCCCCTGGCCTGGGGAGGTGGGGCTTTGGTTTTGCCAGCCTCCGGGGTGGCAGGGCTTGGGCGGGCTCAGGCTTTGATCCCCCATCCCGGGGTCCTGTAGTAATTTTTGTTGTCAGAAGGGGGTCATGGTGCAATGAAGTTTGTGAACCCCTGATCTAGTGAAACCACAAATTCACAAGTCATTATTCTGCACCTATACATACACATGGAGTACAGGGTTGTGGGGTTGCAGGAGGACAGGAGATAATGGCATTCTGTTGTTAAGACCAAGTTGGAAACTCATCAGGGACTGTTTAAAAAGTCACTTTTTTATGTAGGCTTAAACACATGCCTGTACCTTATGGGAAACTGCTTGTTAGCACACAGTGATACTGTTAAATTCAGCATGGCCTCTGGTTGCACAGAGTTCTATTTGTGGTTCATTTTCATGTTTAGCGCTGGAAGTTGTTGATGTTAATTGGGACAAGTATAGTGCTACATTTGTTCATTAGTAGTAGCATATGTTTTGATGTTGAGAAATAAAGTTTTCTAATGGCTACATGTAAGAATGTGAATAATGTGTGTTTATTCTGTTGATGTTATTAATAGACCAGTTTCATAGCCTTTCTCCTGGGTAAACATTTTTGGAACGCTTTTGGAATTACTAATTTTTAGGCAACTGCAGATTCTAACAAATCACATTGTATTAAAAGTTAGATGAATTAGTGATGGGGCCAGTGCACAGATCTTGTTTACCTATCCTTATGAAATCTGAGTACATTTAATAGGGAATATATTCTAGGTGAAGTACAGATCCCCTACGCACATTCACACTGGTGTAAGATAGCATCTTTATAACCATCAGCAAGAGAGTAGGGAAAACAGTTTCCATCCAGAACAAAAATATACTGCACGGAATCCTACCTATAATAGCACCTAAATTACTTTGAGCAGGCGAGCAGGTAATCATTTTGGCATATTTTTTGCTCTAGAAGCTTTGGGAAGGGTTAGCAATTCACTGGGTCATGTACTGATTAATTCCAGGCAGCTAGATTTTTATGCATAGTGTGTCTTGTGGGATAACCCAGCTAATAAATTTTCCACTCTGTTGCATGGACTTAATGTAATCCACCTCGCAAACAAACAAACAAACAAACAAAAAAGTGAATTTTAGAACAACAGTTCCCATTGCCAACACTGAGCTCAGTCAGGAATGGCATTTCTTTGCTAGGTTTAATTTTGGAGATTGTTTATGTTGCTTTGGGTTTATTGGGGCAGTCATGGACCTGAACCAAGTTCCAAAAAAGGGAAAGTGTTATTGAACACATGAGCAAAAAGATTATGAAAAATGGAAACCATCCAGCTGCATAGCTTTTGCCTTGTTTCGTGGTATACTGTGTCTTTAAGGAAACTATAAGAAAGCTCATTGAAACTGAGAGGAAATACCTTAAAAATGTTATTTTTAGATTGAAAACACCATTATAAAAATGAGAGTCTTTGGCCAACATTATCCAACCTGACTGCCTAAATTTAAGAGCTTAAATACATATTTAGGCCAAAAAATATCAGAGGAGCTAAGCACCTTTAAATCCCATTGAAATCAGTGGGTAAAAGCAGGTCCTCAGCATCTCTGAAAATTAATCCCATAAACATCTCAAGGCAGAGGTGTCTCATATTTGTAAAAGTACACCTCTACCCAGATATAACACGAATTTGGATATAACGTGGTAAAGCAGTGCTCCGGGGGGTGGGCTGCGCACTCCGGCAGATCAAAGCAAGTTCACTATAAGGCGGTAAGGTTTTTTGGCTCCTGAGGACAGCATTATATTGGAGCAGAGGTGTATTGGCGGGGGGGGGCATGCAGCTCAAAATAAGTGATGTTGTATTAATAATAATCGTTGAGACCAATGTATATGCTCCTCCTGCTATTTCTGTTTCTTTCGTTGTCCATCATGACTTTTACATTTGTTTTTCCTGTGTACAGTTCTATTTTCAGATTGTTGTTCACAGAATTATAGGGGGAAGGGATAATGAATTCTGCTTAACATCTCCTGCAGATTGCACACAATTCCCAGGTTGACTACTTTTTGCCTCTGTGAGGAAATACAGTGTTCCTATGCAAAGAATTTTTTTTATATGTTTTTGGAGCCTGGCCTTTACTAATAGCCTGACTCCAGAATTTTATTTGTCAGTGTACAAAGCTTTAAGTACATGTGCTTGGTCCTTCTTTTTCAGGATACAGTTACCTCCATTTTCACAACAGGTAGCCAGACTTTGTCCGTGTGTGTGTTTTTAAGCTGCTTTATGCCTTCAGATGATGACAAAATTCAGTACTTGAGAAAGATTTCCACTGTGCATAAACACAGGAGTGAAAACAAAACCAAAAACCCTACACCATGCCTCAGTAGCTCTGTTTTCATATTGGTGCTTTATTTTATCCTTGGTGCAGATGTGTGTTAATGTCTTTCATTTGTGTATGGAGATGAATATTCTTCAGGCAGTGTGGAATGTGTAGTTAATAGAACAGAGATTGTATTATATTTGTTATAGATTGTAGTCATATTTGTTTTACTAAAGTTATTACTTTTTAACTTAACTATTGTATGGGCCTGATTCTTACTAACATTAAGACCTCTTTGAATCCCAAGAGTGTAAAGGGGCCTTGAAGTAGGTGTAAATGTAACTTGTGTTCACATTAAGAGTTCTTTACCCTGCCAGAGTTATGTAAGGATCCTTAGTGAAAATGAGAATCAAATCCTGAATTATCCAGGGACCGCCTTTTCCAAGTCTGCAAAATAAACTATTTGTTTGAAAAATAGTATGGACAAATGGAACTCAATGTGTTTTAAAACTCTCTATTTAATGTGTGATTCATTTAAAATGTTCCCTTAAGTTCGTATACTAGCTTGGTCTGTGCATAGAACTCCTGAGCATGGGTCAAAGGAAGTGTATGGCTTTTATTCAGGGACATCAAAGAGCTTTAAATGTAAAGAAGCTCATTAAGGGCCATATTAGGATCTGTGCATGCATTAAGAGGAAGGGCGCCGCATTGGGTAGGAAACGTGGGTTCTAGTCCCAGCTCTGCTTTTAACTTCTTGTACGCAGTGTTGTATCCATGTCGGTTCCGGGATATTAGAGACACAAGGTGGGCAAGAGCATGTTTTTTATTGGACCAACTTCTGCTGGTGAGAGAGTCAAGCTTTTGAGCTACACAGTTCTCTCGCGCTCTCCCTGTCACCAACAGAAGTTGGTCTGGTAAAAAATATTACCTCACCCATCTTGTGTACCTTGTGCCTCACTTTCACCATCTGTAGAAGGGGGACAATAAATCTTTTTCTCCATTGTAAAGTCCCTTTGAAATCTACAGGTGAAATCAGAGATAATTATAATAACCCGAGAGTCAGAATTTGGGCCTCAGAATGTAGTCTTCGCTATAAGCAATGAACAAGATGACAAGTGATTGAGTATATTGCACAAAATACTCATTATTTTCTTGCATATTCATGTATCATTTACTATATCTTATAACTGTGGGAAAGTGAAAAATACTTTCTGTGCCAATGTTCAGAAACTGTGTGGTCAAATAACACGGCTTATTAGTATGAACTGTTTATCTGGGAAACCTCATCACTCAAATTACTAGTGTTTTTAGGGTTTTTTTCATAAGCTATATCTGGTTCTTCTCTAAACAGTTCAAGATTGCATGCAGTGTGATTGACTTGTATTAGGAAGTATAAATGTCATGAGGATAATCTCTGAACATGATTGTTGCTTCATAACCGGTAGCTTACTTTGCAGTTACTTCACTAACACATTAAACTGCTTTTTTTAAATGTTTCATTCTCTGTTGTGTCTTAATTACAATAAACATTGGGAAAAGAGCTTGGAAATAGCTTAAAATAAATCAACAATGTTACCAATAGAAGAGTTTTTCCTAAATGTATCACAGGAAGTGGATAACTCAAAACTTAGATTGAGAAATCTACTTACTAAAGGCTTAACCGAATAATACCTAAACAACACTCATGTAAAGAGCATTTCTATTCATGTAACACGAGTGGAAAATAGCCTACACGTATGCCTTGTTGTTATTCATGTCTGTAATAGTTAATTCCATTGAAAAACTGAAAACAAATAGTTTAATGAAATACCCATGTTTTTCAATCTGCTATTTTCTTTCAGCATAACAAAACATGCTGGATATTTTATAATAAATGAAACTAATCCATTTAATACAAAGGCAGATAGCCAGCTGGTGTGTAATCCACATTGTACCTCTCTTTTAAAGCTGATATTTGGTGTATACTATACCAAAGAAAAATGCATAAATTACATCTTGCAGTAATAATCTGAAAAGAAATATTAATCAAAATATTATTGCCAGCATCAGAGACTAGCGGCTGTTGTGTATGTGGTTCTCTTTGTCTAACTGAAGCCAGAAGATAATGACTAGTTTGTAAAATTGAAAGCCTCTAAAAAAACAGGCAAGTGATTCTGTTTATTCACCTTTCCTAGCAGTAACAATGGTATTGTTGTTGTTGTTTATTTTAGGAATGACTATACCAGAAGAAGACGCAGAAGTGGGACAAGGTAGCAAATATTGCCTTGTGGCAATAGGGAGGCTTCAGGTAAAAACACTCTTTTATTACATCCACTGCTGCTAAAAACATTAGTCAATGTTGTAGTGTAGTTTTATATAAGATTCTGACAGGGTCTGGTTAGAAGATTAGTGTCTGTACCATGCCACAAAAAGCGCAAGACTATGATGTCTGTGCCCAGCCAAGTGACTCACTTGGAGTTGGATGGGCTGTAGAAATGATTCTTTCTGGAAGTTTCCTGGGTACCTGACAAGGGAAACGTCAGGGGGTGGGAACTGTTGTGTGTAGATTTTCTCTAGTTGCTGATTTAAAAGGCTAATTAACTGCCTGGAAAACCTGTAGTTGCAAAAGCTCATTTGAAAACAAAACTAATGCAGTCAAGAGGCCCTAAGTAGTTAAATGCTTTACAAAGCATAACTTTATTCCACACCAGGGGTCGGCAACCTTTCAGAAGTGGTGTGCCGAGTCTTCATGTATTCAGTCTAATTTAAGGTTTTGTGTGCCGGTGATACATTTTAATGTTTTTTAGAAGGTCTCTCTCTACAAGTCTATATATTATATAACTAAACTAGTGTTGTATTGTAAAATAAACAAGGTTTTCAAAATGTTTAAGAAGCTTCATTTAAAATTAAACTGATCTTACACCGCCGGCCCGCTCAGCCCACTGCTGGTCTGGGGTTCTGTTCACCTAGGCTGGCAGCAGGCTGAGTGGGGCCTGCGGCCGGGACCCCAGCTGGGACAGGTCCAGCAGCCAGAACACCAGACCGGCTGCAGGCTGAGTGGGGCCGGCGGCCAGGACCCCAGACCAGCAGTGGGCTGAGCGGCTCAGCCCACTGCCGCTCAGGGGTTCCATCCTCCGGCTCCTGCCAGCCGGGATCCCGGCTGCCGAACCGCTCACCCCGCTGCCGGTCTGGGGTCCCGGCCCTGCTCACATACAGTGGGTCCCTACCTTCTCCCTGGTTCTGGCCCATTCTCTTCCTCTCTCTGCACTGAGCTGAGGGTGAGAGCGCACTGAGCAGAGGGCTGGGGGTGAAGGGTCTGGACAGGAGCTAGAATGAGGGAGGGGACTCAGGATTGGGGCAGGACGTTTGAGTGTGGTGGCACTTACCTGGGCAGCTCCCATTTGGTGTGAGGGGTGCAGGTGGGAATGTGAGGGGGGGTGCAGGAGCTCCCGTTTGGTGCTCAGGGGGGGGGGGGGCATGTGCAGGGTGCATGGGATGTGGGGGCTGGGGCTGTGGGGGTGCAAGAGTCAGGGCTGGGGGCATGTGGGGGGGGTACAGTGTCAGGGCAGGGGGGGCTGTGTAAGTGTGGGGGTGCCAGAGTCAGGGCTGGGGTGGCGGGGGTGAAGGAGTCAAAAGAGGGGGGAGTGTGGGGGTGCAGGGCTCAGGGCAGAGGGCTGGGTGACTGCCCCCCCACAACCCCTAACCCCCCCACTCCTTGTCCCCTGACTACTCCCTCCTGGGACCACTGCCCCCCAGGACCCTATCCCCTATCTAAGCCTCCCTGTTCCTTGTCCCCTGACTGCCCCGCTAGGACCCTATCCCCTACCTGTCCCCTGACTGCCCCGACCCTTATCCACACCCCTGCCCCCAGACAAACCCTCTGGACTCCCACGCCCCATCCAACCACTCCCCTGCCTCCTGACAGCCCCCACCCAGAACTCCGGACCCATACAACCCCCATCCGCTCCCTGCCTGCCCCAACCCCTCTCCACACCCCTGCCTCCTGACAGCCCCTCCCCCCGAACTCCTGACTCATCCAGCCCCCCCAGCTCCTTGTCCCCTGACCACCCCCTCCAGAGACTGACCCCACCCTAACTGCCCCCCCAGAACCCTCCTTGCTCCCTGTCCCCTGACTGCCCTGACCCCTATCCACCTCCCACCCCCTAACAGACCCTGGGACTCCCATGCCCCATCCACCCCCCCTGCTCCCTGACTGCCCCCTCCAGAGACCCTGCCCCAGCCACCCCCCACCTCGGGATCTCACCCCTATCCAACCCACCCTGCTCCCTGTCCCCTGACTGCCCTGACCCCTATCCACCTCCCACCCCTAACAGACCCTGGGACTCCCATGCCCCATCCACCCCCTGCTCCCTGACTGCCCCCTCCAGAGACCTCGCCCAGCCACCCCCACCTCGGGATCTCACCCCTATCCAACCCATCCTGCTCCCTGTCCCCTGACTGCCCCCACCTCTTATCCAACCCCAGGCCCCGGTACCCTTACCATGAGGCTCCAGGCAGAGCCAGATATGCTGCCCCGTGGGAGCACGCAGCCCCGCCCCTCAGAATGCTGCGCGCGCAGCAGCAGGGCTCCGGATGAGCGGGGAGCGATTTTCCCTCCCCGCGGACCCAAACACTGTCTAGCAGGAGCACGCAGCCCCCGCCCCCAGAGCGCTGCGTGCGCGGCGGCAGGGCTCCGGGGGAAGGCAGGAGAGGGGCCGGCGGCTTGCTGCACTCGGCCGGACGCTCCAGCCTGGGAGCACAGACCCTATGGTTTGCCGCATCGGCAGGATTTTTAATGGCACACTGTAGTCCCGGCAGGCTGTAGTGTGCCATTAAAAATTGGCTCGCATGCCGTCTTTGGCACACGTGCCATAGGTTGCCGACCCCTGTTCTACACACATAAGCACTTAACATTGCTGAGATATTGTATGGCCGATCCATGCGCAGAAGTCCATTGAAAGTAGTGTAAATAGGATTTTACATCTTATTTGATCAATATATCCAAATTTGAGGCATTCTATGTGTCCCATATTTTCCCTCCCTTCATTCCTTGCTAATGGAGTCCTAGTGGATCAGAGTTTTGTACTGGAGCTGGAGCAGCAGTGGTGAACCTTTTCAATCATAATAAGGAAGCCATTTTTGTGTTCCTGTCTGGGAATCATGCCATTAGTAAAAACGTTTGATCCTAATGCATGGTTTTTGTTGGCCTTCACTCATGCCCATCTGTTAGGATGGCATTGTTCCCTCTTAACGGCAGAATGACAGTGTCATTGGAGCTGCCAAACCAATATCTGTTCAGATGAGCATCATACTGGAAATGTTATCACTTCTGCAGATAGTGTCTCCCGTGCGATACAATATTTTTGTGGCATTGCTGTGACATTTTTCACTTAATCACACTTGCATTCAAAGATAAAATACTCAAGTGGTGGACAGAAGGAAATTATGGAGTTTGCAGATGTTACAGATGCCAAAACAGACTCTTGCCCAGAATCCCATTAATAACTCATGGAGCATAAAAACATCTGTTCCATAAGAGAATCGCCAGCAGGCCCTCAGTGAGTGAAGGCAAGGGCAGGCAAGCAGTGGCTCAGTGGGCAAGTTTCATCACAAAGGAATCAAGGCGTACAAATTTTCAAACTGTGCCCTCCAAACAGTAAGCCATAAACTGACAGCTAATCACCTCCCTGCTCTATTAACTGGCGGTTTGATGCTATTGTGCTACAGAGCAGAAATTAAAAAGAGATTTTGTACAGATTGCTTGTGCCTCTTTACCAGACCTGGTTGTTTAGGATGAAAGAGAAAGTCAAAGTAAAGACAGTTCTTGCTCTTAGCACACGTAGAAATGGATAGAAGTAGATTAACTTGGCTGTCTGCATAGATCTAAAGTAGGAACCTGAAATGCTTCATTCTTTCTGAAGAGCCTTGATGAAAATTTACAGAAAATCTGTTTTTCTTTTAACGGTGATAGCTGCTGTGTTAGCATTATGCACTTAACGTTAGGTCTGTGTTGCAAGTGAAGGTGTGATTGTAGCATGGGGAGGCATACCTGTGCTATAATCACACCTCTTGCAGTGTAGACGTATCTTAAGAGCCCAATGGGAGAGAACTGTGTCACGGTTCTTTGGGAACTTCCTTGAATTAGCTGTTAGAACCTTCTTTTTGAGGCATCTTTAATAGGCTTGTTTTCATATTGTTCTGTTAGTCCAGGGTGCGTGTAATGGAGCGATGTTTTTGTGCTGTGGGCTAGACTGAAGCCATTTCAGTTTCATTTTATTCATGTCCTTGTTTTATTTATGAACCCTTTAAATAGTTGTCAATAAACTAACAGATTTTGTTATTTTAAATGAAAAAGCAACCTCTACTTATGGTGACTGTTCCTTTTCAAAATTATGTTTATCTGATTGTTTGTCCTAGGTAACTAGCTCACCTGTGTGCATGGACATGAATGGAATGTCTGTTCCTACCGAGTTCTTGTCTAGACACAACTCTGATGGAATAATCACATTTGTTGATCCAAGATGTATCAGCGTGATTGGCTACCAACCACAGGTCAGTTCCTAGTTTTAAAACTGAGAGATTGGTGAGAACTAATTAAATAAATAAATAAAAACATAACTTCCGAAAGATGCAACAGTTCAGCTGATCTCCAGCTGTTCGTATTCTATACACAGTCTTGTGTTGCGTCATTTATTTTGCTATACTGTTCACACATCCTTAAAATTAAGAGCTTTCCCCTTAATTATTACTGGATGATTTAGCTGGGGATTGGTCCTGCTTTGAGCAGGGGGTCGGACTAGATGACCTCCTGAGGTCCCTTCCAACCCTGATATTCTATGATTCTGTGAATTACAGGGGATATCATTGTATCCTTTTTGGATTCAGTGTTTTTTAGCACTGAATTGGTTCAAATCCTAGGCAGCTTTCAAATTCTGTCTTTCAAATTAAGACATTAAAGCAATATAAATTCTGCTGTGAGAGATTCTTACATTTGTCGATTTTAACTTCACTACCAGTTTATTGAACAACAAGCAGACCTCCATTATGAAGCTTATTTTCCTTGAGGCTCATGTCTGCTCCTTTGAATAAATATTAAGGTAATATAATTGGATACTAAATGAGCTGTGTCTTGGCTTTCTCATAGATAACATGCGGTTATCTTTTAATCTCAAAGAAAACTACAGTTTCCATATTGAAACAGTTGTAGTTCGCAAGCAAGACATTTTGTCCTTACCTGATCATTTTACTTTCCCTTTCATATTGATTTGAATTAGCTTTACTGTAAATTCTTCAAACAAAACAGTATATTAAAGTGTGTGTTATTGGATTAATAGAGGATTTCAGTGTTCTCAGGGCTATCAACCTGGCACCTTTTAACAAGCATAAAAAATTCACTTAAAACTGTTTTTAAAGGAAATACATATGTCTTTGCAACAGCCTAAATGCAATGTAGGGCACCAATCCTGCAAACCCTGACTCAGGTGAGTAGTCCAATTGAAGGTAATGTGACTATGTGTGTGAGCAAGGATTACTCTCTAAACTAAAGCCTTGTAGGATCAGCACACAGGTTTGTATTTTTACAGTTTTATATTGTGTTTTACTAGGATCTTCTGGGAAAAGACATTTTAGAATTCTGCCATCCAGAAGATCAGAGCCATTTGAGAGAGAGTTTCCAACAGGTACTGTCCTACAGTTATTTATTTTTTTCTAGTTTTTATGCAGAACCTAGCGTTCATTTCTCAATACCAGGGTCAGTTCTGATATCTAGGAGCGGTGGGTGTATCGCATGGGGTAATTCCTATTAATATTAATCTCTTTAAATCCAGTAGTTTAAACTGGATTATACACACACCTTCAAGGTGCTACATTTTCAGAAAAATAGCATTGTTTTAAATGTTCTTTTCATTCTTATTTCTAAAATATAAATGAATATTCAGGGCATGGTTAGAGCCATAGTGTGGCTCCAGATATGCCTGCGTAGAGCCCACTGAAGTCAATAGGAGCCACAAGGGGTTGGTTGTCTTCAGCAAGAATATGGTTTTTTGAGTTGAAACTGGCTCCATTCCCATGTGTTTTTTAAACCAGATATTTAAGAGGAAAATACTAAAACAGCAAATCAGAAACAGATACAGGAACGTACACACCCAGAGAGAGGAATTTTCAGATACACTCAGGGCTGGCCTAACTCCGCTCCCAATAATGTCAGTGGGAATTTCACCATTGACTTCTATGGGAATACCCACAGGCCAGCGCTGAGTGCTTTTGAAAATCCCATCTATAATAGATCCTGTGGTCTAAATTCTCCGCTGGTGTAAATTGGCACCACTCCATAAACTTCAGTAGAGCAGTCCCAGTTTTACCCAGCTATGAATTTGGCCCTCTATAAATCATTTAAAGAAATGAAATACAGAATAAAGTAATAAAAGGCACATAACATATGGAAGTGGTTCTCAGTCTGGATTCAGGTTAGCAGTGGATTTATATAGACGATTATCTATTTAAAGCATGGCACAAAACTAATTAAACCCCATAAAACCTGTATGAGGAAGATAATTCATACAATACTATTCCCATTTTATAGACTGAGAATCTGCAACTCAGAGGTTATGTCTGTGCTGCAGTCAGGAGTGTGATTACAGCATGTGTAGATGTATAACTGGGCTAGCTTTGATTTAGCGAGCTTGCTAAAAACAGCTGTGAAGTTTCAGCATCACGGGCTAGCCACCTAAGTACAAGCCTGCCCAGGACCCTGGGTACATTCTTGGATGGCTAGCCCATGCTGCCATTTGTGTTGGCACAGCTTCACTGCTATTTTTAGCAAGCCAGCTAGATGAAAGCTAGCTTGGGTATGTCTGCATATACTGTAAACAATCGCACATCCTGACTCCAGTGTAAACATACCCCGAGACGCCCAATCTAGCCGCAATGGAAGTTAATGAATATACACTCAGTGACTTCAGTGGGAGTTAGATCAGGCCATAAGGGCCTCCTGATACTGCACCATTGAAGTCCGTGGGAGTTCAGCCATTGACTCCATTGGAACTATTCACGTGCTTGTAGTTATTCATTAGTTTTAAGTATTTTGATGGATCAAGGCTTAAGTGTCTTGTTCAGGGTCACACTGCAAGCTGTTGGAAGAGCCAGAGATTAAAGTGTGGAGTAGCAGGCTTTGCAGCCCAGGTTCAATCCACTAAATCATTTTGCCTCTATTTTGGTGGAGAATTCTTTCTTTGAATATTTATATTCAGTACAGTAGCAATGCAATCCAGGCTGTTTCCATCAATGACTTAAAGACTGAATGAAACAATTTAACCATACACCAGATGGTTTTCATTTCTGAAGAATTTTTTTGTTTTTTAATAGAGGTTAAACATTAGCTTTGAATCTTCTTGTGTTGTTGTGTTTGTGTGCACTGTTTTAAGACAGTTCAGGTTTTTCCCACCAAAGATTCCCATGCTTTATATATTATTACAAAGTTAGTGTTTGCTTATTTCAGATTGCAGAGCAATAGATCGTTAGTTTTGTTTTGTTATTGGTAGTTTGGCCTTAAGAATTTTTTTTATTAAAATGGTAACTATTATTTCCAGCAACCTTTGTTTAAAATCCTCTGTAAAGTTGACATTTTTAAATTGCTGATGCTGTCAAAAGCAGGTTGGTGCATAGCAGAGTGAGAGGGATTTGCAGTTGTTGGTTGATTGCCAGCATCCATCTCAGAGCCTTTACTTCCTTGAGAAGATAAATTCATTCATCGGGGTGGGAAAATTAAGGCAGAATGATATGTTCTCAAGGCCAAGAACAACAAATAGAGTTCTGTATCAAAAGGTTCCAGAGGACAGCTATCTAATATCCAGTAGGAAAACGTTCAGAATGGACACCAACACAAGTTCTGTAGTCTTTGCAGTGGGTGTGGTGGTAGAACATTTGTTGATAAAAGGATATGGTTTATTGGATTGAAACTACAAAAGGATGTATTTTAAGTAAAACATTAACCCTGAGCTTTCAGGAGGATGAATAGGTTTTATTGTTCTGGGCATAGTTAGTAGGATGAATAGGTTTTATTATTCTGGGCATTACTGGAGTTTGTCTCTCTTCCTTATGTTCTGTCTGTAACCAGGGATCCAGTGGATCAATTTAAAATAGAACCTTTTGAAAAAATCAGGTTAGAGCAATTCTCCCGCCCAAACTGCTTGTCAGCGGCCAGATGGAGTAAACACCAGATTTCTTCAAGGATAACTCCTGTTAGCAAAGTCAGGCTACAGACACTAATAAACAAACAAATCCTAATGGGTCAGGATTAGGATTCCACTATGGGGTGCAGCGTTTGTTTGCATAGAATCTCCTCCTTCCTTCCTGAGGCATTACATGACCTAGCCTGCTGTAAAACTGCAGAAAATAATTGCATGTGGTCCAGCTAAGTTTCAGCTGAATGGCTTAGCCAGATCTCAAGAAACGTAACATTTCTTCTGAATTAGACCCAGACTATCAGATAATGGACAAGACATAATATGATCACAGTGCAGCTATGAGAGGAAAGGTTCTTTACACCAGGGGTTCTCAATCTTTTTCTTTCTGTGCCTCCCCGCAGCCCCACCACGTGCTATAAAAATTCCACAGCCCAGCTGTGCCACAAAAACAGTTGTTCTGCATATCAAAGTCAGGGCTGGCGTTAAGGGGTAGCAATTGCCCAGGGCCCCATGCCACAGGGGGCATCGCAAAGCTAAGTTGCTCAGGCTTTGGCTTCAGCCCCAGGGCTTTGACTTTCTGCACTCGGCCCTAGCGAGTCTAACACCAGCCCTGCTTGGCAGCCCCCCCGAAACCTGCTTGCGGCCCCCCAGGTGCCCTGGATTGCTGGTTGAGAACCACTGCTTTAGAACTTATTTGTTTAGTTTATTTCTGTTTTAAAGTCAGTTGTGTATGTCACAGTGAGAGATGGGCCCAAGCCGCAAAATTTGGATCCAGAGCCAAGCTTTCGAGAGAGTTCATGGGGTTTGGGATCGAATGGTCCATTCTGGGATCATCTGTTGTTTCGTCATCAAAGCCTCATTGTGTCCCCTGTAGGACAAGATTCCACTCTTGTGACAAATTCTTCCTTTATTACACACACACACAACTATCATTGACTTCAGAGGAACTTGTGCAACCAAGGGTGGAACTTTGGTCCTGTATTACCAAACATCCCAATTCTGGTTTAGATAACAATGTTAACTTGTTACTCCGTCTTTGTCAAAAAAGCCTTAAGTTGTATTATAATGGAGCAGGTATTCAGAGTGTTCGTTCCACTGTAAGCATGGCCTGTCTTCCATCCCTCCTCCTTGTGAAAATGCTGGCACATTGCCATGCTAATTATTCACAGTCTTAGAGATGTCCTTTGTCTCGATTTACTGTTTTGCTTGTTTGTTTGTTTCCAAGTCTCATCATATGATGTAAGTCATATCAAAACCCGGAGAAGCTATATTTCTTCTTTGAGCGGTTGCAGACATATGTTCCTCTCAGGTGTTCATGCCTAGCACACCAGAGACACAGACTTTTTTCCCCACAGCAGTACTAGCTGGGGCAGTGTGCTCACCCTATGCCTCCTCGTGGTTTTTTGTCTCTGCCTTTCACTTATGTAATTATTTATCTTGTCCCTGTCACGTCCTTCCTGTCTTTTTCTAGATCTTCAGTTAACCTTTTTCTTCTGTAGTTTTTGTTCTTAGTGCTGGGTTTCTTACTCAAGGGTTTTCTTGGTAGAGTTTTGTAATGTTCTTCCTGATTTCTTCTCCCAGGTTTATTCCTATTACTTTGTACAGATTTAAACAGTACTTTTTATTTCTGCATTCAAATCGCTCTTGTTTCTTTTTCCGCCCTCTGGCAATTGTCTCACCTGTTTAGTGGGGTGACTATGGATTTTCATCATCTTTATCCTGGCCAATATTTTCCTGTCGGTGCTTATTCATGAGATCAGTGTTTGAAGAAATCCCAAGGGGAAGAATTCTAAGCCCTTAATCATTTATTGGAGAATTGTTATGTTATATGGGAGTTTAAAGCAGCTGGATAAATTCAGTGCTGTTCTGTGCCACTTTTTTTTCTTTATTTGTTGTAAAAATGATGGTACAATGGAGACAAAACCTGAAATAAACTTGTTTTTGTGCCTACCTACATGCAGGAAAGAAATAGGCAAAATTTTAAAACAGTCACTATCACTGCTAAGAACAAGTGAGGAGTCCAATGGAAGATTTGGCGATACAAGGAATACAGGAGCAGAGCCAGATCCTCGGCCCCAGCTAACGAGCAGAACAAAAGAGACTTAAAATGCCCTAAAGTTCAGTTGACTTGAGTTGGTTTTCCATCGTAAAAATTGACCAAAGGTCCTTTGGCTGTATGTCCATAACTCCCTGTGGTTTGCTCTTTCTCAGTGCTCAAGGATTTATGCATGTAACTTCCTCACATGGCGAGATAAGAACGGGCGCTTCTTGAGAGAGGGAATAGATTTTTGAAGAACCTTATATTTGTGTGGTGATGTTCATGGGTATCGCAAGAGGGGAGTATATAATGTATTTGGAGCCTATAGCTAGATTGTGTCTGAATGCGTGAACTACATGAGAACAAAGAATCTTCCAACCCAGAAGATGGGCAGATATGTCTTGACCATCCAGACATCAAAAGACATGACTGTAATGAGCAGTTGTATGGGCTCCAGCTGCTTTGACTGTGCTGTCTTTCAAAAACATCCAAGAAGAATGGATGTAGCCTAGGGATATATTGATAGACTTTACCCAGGGGATATGGGAGGTAGACGTTCAGGAATTTAAATGGTTATAGACAGAGGTGCTTCAGAATCAGATGCTTTGGCATGCCACATCTGACAGAAAATTTTAAACATTGCAATGGAAGCGTGTCTGACTTTTAGCATGTTTTGAAGAAAAGTAAAGTATGTTTCCTAAGTACCCCTTCCTTAGAGTTTTTCCTTAGCTATGATACTAAAGTGTGAGTGGTGCAATGCAAATATAACAGGTAGCCAAGCAGCCAAGTGGAATTGTAAGTAGTCAGACAACCTCGTGAAAATTAGTGTTTTCTCTTGGCATTTGTTTTGTACATTGTGCAAAATTTATTTTCTGATTATTTGTAAATATTCATATGATAAAAGATGCTGTGGTTTTATTTCTCTCATAATATATTTTGATATGTGTTCCACGGTAAAGCCTTGTTGTAATGCCTTCCCATTGGGATAAAGACACAATCCATTGGTCTTTATATGTAAATTGGAAGAGGGTATTTTGTAATCCTTGATATGTCGGTTTAGTCCTTATGGGGCTAATTGCAAACAGAGAATGGATTTGGGTTGTTGGGTTTGTATAAAGAATACATCCAAATTGTATCTGTATCTTTGCACAGTTTCAGTCTGAAATCCACTAATTATTGGTGGTGTATTATTTGTTTCTACATCAGGTATCAGTCTGCTGTCTCTAACCTTTACAAAAACTTTTTCAGGTTGTTAAACTGAAAGGCCAAGTCCTATCTGTGATGTATCGTTTTCGTACCAAAAACCGGGAGTGGATGTTAATCAGGACCAGCAGCTTCACTTTTCAGAATCCTTATTCTGATGAGATTGAATACATCATTTGCACCAACACGAACGTTAAGTATGTTCTTTTCATGGAGCTTGAAACGCTTTTTTTTATAAAGAATTTAACCCTACTGTTCTAACCTGAATTTGAGTTTTTACATGGGTTCTCATGGTGGCTTATTTCTAGTTGCATTCATTTATGCTTATCCCAAATGGTAGTCAGGTTGCCTACAGTACAAGTTCTCACAAATAAATGTTTCCGTTTACCATATATTGCTGCATATGATGTGTCATTAGCGTATGGGTGCATCGCAGATTAAAAACAAATAACTGTAACTCATGAAATCAGAAAAGCCCAACAGGCTTGATCCAGCCTGCACTGAAGGCTTGAATAAGGCCTCCAGCAACACCACATCTGCCCAGAGCAGGATAGCTTAGAGAATTAATAATAAGGGTTGGCGATTTTCTCCTCATGGTAGCTAGTGCAGATCCAGTTCAGTTCAGTTCTGTTCAGTTGTGAGACTGCAGAAAAGTTAGCCCAGTTCATAAGCCCAAAGGGAAAGCTGCAGAGCTCCTTAAAGGAATGGCAAGTTCATGTAAACAAGTTTCCTGCTTCTTGTGTGCTATAACTGTGTACAGGTCCTAGACCTGGTCCTCTTCTCCTTGACTCATCCCTACTACCTTGCAGCCAGCAATAGTTTGCTAGAGTAACTCCTGAACGGCCCATGGTAGGAGAAGGTTGGCACTTACTTGGAGTTGGGGTAGAGGTTACAAAGATGAACAGCTCCTTTGATTCTTTTCATTGGCAGGATCACAGCAGCAGCATGTGTTAAATTGTCAGCTTAATGCCACCCCAGTCCTTTAGAGCCATGTGCTCAAATCACTGAGAGTCTGAATTATTCTGGGCACAATCTGTGACTACACCCACGAGAAAGGTTTAAGATGTTTAATCCCCAAACTGGTATTGTAGAGCTGCTTCCAAAGAAGTTCCCCTCAGAATCCAGTGCAGCATAACCTCATAACACAGACTTTCAGAGCCAGCAGCTGCAGAAGCTAACCTGAGATGTTTTCTTCTGTTATGGATCTTTTCCAAATAAAATAATAATCTGATGTTTTAAAATGTGCTTTGGACTAAACTGGGTGTTTTTTTAACAAGTTTAAAATTCAAAGGGAAAGTTTGAGATCTGTGTTACAAACCTGTTAGAATGTGTAATGGAGATCTCAAACAGGCACTTAACTAATGTAGATAGGCACTGATAATTTCACTATCACAGCAAACTCTCCTCTGGCTTTGCATTTTATAAATATGGTAAGTGTTCTTCCTCTGTTTCAACTATCACCCTGTATTCTACCTCAGGGGCCAGCAACCTTTCAGAAGTAGTGGGCCGAGTCTTCATTTATTCACTCTAATTTAAGGTTTCGCATGCCAGTAATACATTGTAACGTTTTTAGAAGGTCTCTATCTATAAGTCTATAATATATAACTAAACTATTGTTGTATGTAAAGTAAATAAGGTTTTTTAAATGGTTAAGAAGCTTCATTTAAAATAAAATGCAGAGCCCCCCGGGCCCCCCGACCAGTGGCCAGGATCCAGGCAGTGTGAGTGCCACTGAAAATCAGATCGCGTGCCGCCTTCGGCACCCGTGCCATAGGTTGCCTACCCCTGTTCTACCCTTGTTGCTTAGAGCGTTTTGACAATGACATAGGGTTGGACACTAAGGCCACTTGTAACCCAGCCTCGCTACCCTCATGTGCCCATTTTTGCATATCCTACCTGTTAGCCTATGCACCAGAGTTTATAAGGCCTGTAACTTGGTTATGAGTTAAACTCCCAAAGTGCCCTAGGAGTCATGCTGAGAATCAAAAAGGCTAATTTGCTAAGTTACCAGAGAGATGTAACCTTTACAAGAATTGTTCAGCAAAGAATATTATTTTTGTAGTGTCCTAACAAACAACTATAATGTTAGCTTAAGTCAGCAAAAATCTGATGTGCCAGACAGATGAACAGATGTTCAAATGTACTGGAAATTTATGGGCAAAAATAATGTTATTAAAAATAAGAAGTTCCTCTGTGGAAAAAAGAGAACATAAGTTACAGTGAAAATATACAAAGCCCTGTAAATGTACCAAATTGTAAACTAACTTCAGGACTGTGTCAAACAGTGTAAGTTGTTTGTGATCAAGCTGAAAAGGGCTTATTTACAGATTGAGGTATGCACTGTTCTGTTATGCACTGACCTAACAATACTTAAAATAAATGTTTAGAATTGGCTCTGAGGTCTCTTTAGTTGCCAGCTAAAACCCTTGTTGGTAACATATCAGCTGTGCCTGGAAAAAAAGGACATACTGCCCATTTGGAGCAAATAAATCTTGTGAATTAAAATCAGGGAGTTGGTTATTCAGCTGCCTTATTTGCACACCCAAATATTTATGTATTGGGGGAGGGGGAGGGAGATGCACACCCATACTTTTGCACATAATCATTTGCATATGTGAAAACAGGCATGCAAAATTAGAGACAATTGCTGATAACTGGATGCCATCTGAAATAATTGGCTTTTGTTCCCAGGGTCCATAGATCTAAATTTTGACCTATAGATTAAGTAGTGTTGACTATTGTTCCATACTTTCCTTTTCAAGATACCTTGGCTCCCTAGCACAGACTGGGATAAATAAAATTGTGCCAGTATCTGGATCCTGTCATATCTATCCTTACTTGGTTTTAAAAACAAACCAGAGATGTTGCCCTAATAAGGAGATTGGGTGCTGTTAGTTCGACAGATGATGCTTCCATGTTATCTCATACAAAATGACATTACTAAATATGTTTTGCCTTCCCTTTTTTTGGAGATCTGTGATGCAATTTTTAAAAAAAAACTTTTTTTTTAAGCTTGTAAATTTCAGTACTAGATTAGAAGGAACAGAATATATCTATCTATGTTGTGTTCAACTGACTTATTTTTTTATTTTCCCCATTTCTTCTCCTCTCCATACACACATTCACAGTGCAATTCTTGCTGTTATGGCTCACTCGCTATTGCTGTGCTTCGCCTGTGTATGGATACGTTAGTTTCTGGATACATTAGTTTCTGGATACTTTGGGGCAACGTAAAGGGCAGCTTTTCAGAATTAGCCTCTGATTTGCATGCCCATTTTTTGCATGTCTAACTGCAACTGAATCAGTGGAGGTGCATCTCTTGCATGCACAGGTGGTTAATTTGCACATGGACACTGGGCCCAACAGATTGATTTACTTGAAGACACAACGGGTGCATATTCTCTTTTACAGATGCAGTCAACTGTGTGTGTGCAAAATCAGAAGCAGGTTTTGATTTGTCTATACATTTTATAATGCATCTAACACCATAGTATAATGGCTCAAGAGTGCTTAAAAATTTGGCCATAATTATTTCTTTGAGACAAGGGACCAGGTAAACATAAGTTTAATTCTATTCTATATTTCTACAATATCCTTTTAAAAATCCTAGTTTCAATGTCTGTCTGTCTCTATATCTTTACACAAATTCAGAGCAGAAAATGTTTGCAAACAGCTGGATATGGCAGTTGTCCACAGAACAAATATGTCCCCTGGGCTTTCTGATTTAAAGAATAGCCATATTTGGAAATGATGAACAATCATAGGTTAAAAAGGGCCTTTACAACTATGCATTTTCAAACTATGCAGATGGCTTACCTAGAAAGGAGGTATGCGGGTATTGTGAGACATAATTGTCTTTGTTTATGTAGGTCTGGCCAGATTGAAGATTTATCACATGCTCTACTTTCTTAAAACCTCTGTGATCACCTGAAAAATAAGTGGTTAGCCCCATTCCTGGCTCTGATGCCTTTTACCTCACCAGCTTAAAAACTAGAATACTGGTTATGTAGTGAAAATGTTTTGATTGTATGGGCTGTGGCCCTCTTTGCCTGATCAGCCACAAAAACAAGAAAAAAGCGTGCGACTTAGCTTAAATAATGTATTTCTAACCCTTGTTGTTTTATTTTTAGAATTTGTTTTAGGGTGGTAATTTTAAAGGTCTTGGAGGAAGGGTTTATTTTGTGGGGCTTTTTGTCTTTTTCCTTTTCTCTTTTTCATTTTAAAATTTGTATTCATTTTACTGAGTTGTGTTAGTTTTAAAACATGTATTAATCTTATAGGCACTCTGACCTGAGGCTGATGCTATGTTAATACATTTGATTTGCTATATAGATGCATGTAGATAAATAGCCATCAATTGAATTTAGAGAGAAGTCTGTTTTGCCTGCCAGTGCTCTCTGTTAATAGAAAGTTGTTCTCATTTTGTGTTGCCCAGTAAATGCAGCCTGTTTTCCAAGAGGACTGTAGAGGGCAGTGATGGTCATAGTTGTTTTTTAGAATATTGCTTTGGGACTTGAAGCAGTTGACTTTCCCAGCTTAGTTTCTGTGTGGAAGGATAATTGAACTTTGGAGTCAAATGTTCATTTAGTACCATGCCAAAAAAATAAAAATAAAAAGGTTAGCTTGGTGTCTTTTGGATGTAATCATCCAAAAGAAACTTCCTGCAGAAATGAAGTATTTAATGTTTAGCATTTGTACTGTGTTCTGCTGAAAAGGAGACCTCTACACGTCACCTCCCCACATCTTCTTCCTCTTTGAGTTCCAGAAAAAATTGACTAACATTTATTTAACACACGGGTTGAGCTGCCTTTGAATGAACCCATCTACCCTGAGCTGAATGAACAGTTTCTTAATTTTGTATGCACATAGAGCAGAAATGGGTTGTTTCCTGACCTTTAGAGATGTTGATGCTTTCATTTTTCATAAACCTGGTTGGATTATTGTGTGTATTGATGAATCCTGGACTTCTGTTGGTCTTGAAATATTTTAGTGGTAGAGTTACAGTCCTCTGAAAGATCTGGTGCAGGTTGCTACCAGAGGCGGAATTCTGGCTGAATCAATGGTCAGCTCTGGTATGGTTGATTGCTGACTCTGATTCAGGTGCAGTAGAACACTTGTGAAATCAGCTGTTCCAGTGAGATTCTAGCCCATGATAGTGAAGATATCACAAACCTTACTTTCAAAGTCGTAACCGGGACTATGGGCATCTATTACTAATAAAAGTAGACTAGGGGTGATATCTCAAGTCTGCATCCACTCATTTCTCCCCAACAAGAAAACTGCACTCTCTAAAATTTGAATTCTTCTTGACCACTTTGAAGCCAGGACAATAGGCTGGTGATTCCAGAGTTTATACAGAGAGAGACACGCATTCAACTAGAAAATTCTCCAATTTCAAAAGGAAACTTGTGCAGAGTCTTTTATTCCAGTATTTGCTTAGATAAATCCGTATTAGCAATTAAATCCTTCAGGTTCACAAAACATCCTCAGCACAGTGAGAGGTTTTCACAGGGACTCCCATCGTGAGCCAGGAATTCCAGCAGTTACCTGGGGAATTCTCAGTTGACCCAGACAGTATTCCACTTGCCATGTAGGATATCATCTTTTGAACCAGAAAATTCATCTTTCATGGCTTCTTCTAAGCCATGAATCATAAAATCAAAAGCAGGGCCAGTTTTGGCTTTCACTTGCAAACCAAAACAAGAGGATTGAATTTTTCCAAAACCAAAACCATCCTGGCTTGTCCCATTGTTACAGATCTGATCTGGAAATCTAATGACTAAAAGGATCTATATGTAATAATCATCCATTCAAAAGGGCAGGCGGTGAGGGAGTATCTAAACCAGGGGTGGGCAAACTTTTTGGGCCAAGGGCCACATCTGGGTGGGGAAATTGTATGCAGGGCAGGGGGTTGGGGTACAGGAGGGAGTGTGGGGTGTGGGAGGGGATACAGTTTGCAGGAAGGGGCTCAGGGCAAGGGATTGGGGTGGAGGAGAGGTGCGAGGTTATGAGGGGGCTCAGGGAAGGGGGTTGAGGTGCATGAGGGGTGCGGAGTGCAGGAGGGGGCTCAGGGCAGGGGGTCGGGTGCAGGAGGGGTGCGGCAGGGGCCTCAGGGCAGGGGCATGGGGTGCAGGAGGGGTGCGAGGTGCGGACAGGGAGTTTGTGGTGCAGAAGGGGTTCGGGGTGCAGGTAGGGGGCTCAGGGCAGGGAGTTGGGGGGCGGGAGGGGTTTGGGCTCTCGCCCGGCACTGCTTACCTCAAGCGGCTCTGGGGTGGCAGCAGGCCCCACACTGCTCCAGGAAGCACTACGGCCCCTGGGGGAAGGGGAGGGGCGGAGGGATCTGCATGCACTAGGGTGAGCAGATGTTCAGGGCCGGCTCCAGCTTTTTGGCTACCCCAAGCAGTGGGGGGCAGGGGGAGAGCCGTGATTGGCACTTCTACCGCCACCGCTTCATTCTTCGGCGGCAATTCGGCAGCAGGTCCTTCCCTCCGAGAGGGACTGAGGGACCCGCTGCCAAATTGCCGCCAAAGAGCCGGACATGCCGCCCCTTTCCATTGGCTGCCCAAGTACCTGCTTGCTGCGCTGGTGCCTGGAGCCAGCCCTGCAAATGTCCCAATTTTATAGGGACAGTCCCAGTATTTGGGGCTTTGTCTTGTATAGGTGCCTATTACCCCCCACTTTCTGTCCCGATTTTTCATCCTTGCTATCTGATCACCCTAGGGAGCACTGCCCTTGCTGCGCCTCTAGATACCTCCCCCGAAGCTCCCATTGGCTGTGGTTCCCCATTCCCAGCCAATGGGAGCTGCGGGGGGTGGTGCCTGCTTGCAGAGGCAATGCACGGAGCCCTCTGCCTCCACCCACCCGGGAGCCACAGGGATGTGGTGCCGGCAGCGCCGTGGGCCGGATCCAAAGCCCTGAGGGGCCGGATCCAGCCCGCGGGCCGTAGTGTGCCCACCCCTGATCTAAACCTGGCTGGTCTCTGAAACATTGCATATTTTCTTAAAGCCCTAAAACCACATTTGAGATATTAATACTTGCAGTAAAAATGAGAAACCCAACCTACTTTTAAAATTAAATTAGAACGGAGTAGCTTACAGTACAATGCAATGCAGAGAAGATGCATTTAAATATTTGTTCTTTATAGTTAGCTGGATTTTGTACAGTTTGCCTTGTAAGCAAATATTGATCTAGTGTGGTACTTATTTTGTATTGTAGGTTAATAAGTACTACTGATGAGTATCTTCAAATAGAGACAGGAGGGGGAGTTCCAGGTTAGACAAGTGCTGGTAAACAGAGTTAATTAAGTATGCTATTTTGTTTGACTCATTTGTATATCTATGGCTGAGAACACACTTTATACTTAATAAAAGAGACCTAAAGATTGAAACAATGTAATTAGCTTTCACGTTAACAGCTGCATTTAATGGGTATTTATCGTCCAAAGAATGGTGTTTGGAAAAACTTCCCCATATATTTTCAGTGATTAAACTGCTTCCTGGAGTTTTGTTGGAAAAGCATGTGTTTGCTTACTGAATAAAGAATTCCTTTGCGTACAGTAGTGGTTTTTTTAGACATACTCATTTTCTATTTGATAAACTATTAATGAAAATCCATGGTCCAAGGAATACTTGGGAAATACCTTTTCTGTTTGCTCCACATGATACAAAAATGATTTTATATTATACAGTATATGTCTCCAGCTGTTTGGGATTTGAATCTCTGATTCAAGTTCTTGATAGTAATGGACAGCTTTAAAATATGGTTTTGATAAGGTTCTAACTTTTTGTGTCATAGCCCAGAATTTATCCAAATTATCCAGATAGTTGAGGTCCATCTCCTTGGTATCTGGAACCCCTTTTTTTCCATCACTACCACCCATCCAGCTGTAATATCTTCCTGCTTGAGGGAAAGGCCCAATGGTTTGCAATTCCTGTCTATGAAGTCTTGTACTTCTTCAGGAGGAGGCCAGGGGCCTGCTACCACCAAAACACTGGATCTTATTTACAGGTGGCCTACTTTTCTATCAACCCAATTCTGGTCTTGCTGTCACCTCTGTCTCACAGCCTTGGTGTCTGTCTTCCTGTGAAAAATATCTCTGGTGACTGGGTACAAGTCATAGTAAAGGTTAGACCAGGGTTTCTCAGACTTTTGTACTGGTGACCCCTTTCACCCAGCAACCCTCTGAGTGCGACCCCGCCCTTATACATTAAACATTTTTTATATATTTAACATCATTATAAATGCTGGAGGCAAAGCGGGGTTTGGGAATGTTGACAGCTCGTGACCCCCAGAGGGGTCCCAACCCCCAGTTTGAGAACCCCTGGGTTAGACCACAGTGGATGGGTCATCTGTCTTTGAGCCCCTCATGCCATAAACAGCATCACTAGATGTGACCAAGAGAGGCGGAAAGGAACCATTAGCAGAACTAGTACAAGCCAAATTTACCTCTAATTGTCTTAAGCCATCAGAAGCCAAAAAAAAATCAGATAAATGCTGATATTCTGTAGAAACAGTATTACTTTATGGAGGGTTTGCAGCCTGCAACATTTGGCGTCATTGACAAACGTTCTTCTCCTGCCTTTAAGAGGCAAAAGGTTTAAACAGAAATGCGAAAAAACTACTCAGGTTCTTCACCTCAGACCAAACCCAAATACTTGTTATGGGCAAGTGAAGTATTCCTCCACCTCCAAAGCCCTCACCTGAGAAGTCTCCAAGGCTCAATCTTCTTCCTTATATTATTCAGCATCTACATAAAACAGTCAGCAGAGCCATTGAGCCAACACAGGCTGAAATGACAGCAGCACATGGACAACGCCCAGCTCTGCGTCTCCTTTATGTTCAGCATAAACAGCACTATCTCCCAGCTTTCTCAGCCGCTAGCCAGAGTCCGTACGTGGGTGAGGATCAGCTGGCTAAAACTCGATCCTCCCACCATGAAGGGCATATGCCCTCAGATTTTTAAGTCAGTCTGCAACCTTCTTTCCTGTTTGGTGTTAATCGATGCCCGAATAGTTGTGTTAGTAAAAATGCCCGTTTCTGTCTGCCTGCAGCTGGCCCCCTAAAGATTGTGTCCCCAGTCTAATGGTCACAGCCCTGGTTCTGGTACTGCATGCCTTTATATCCTGCAGGCTTGGTTATTGCAGTTCATAACTAGAAATGAAGCCATTCACCTAGAAATAGTTCCAACTGGTACAAAACACAGCAGTCCTATCTGCTTAGCCACAAAGGTCACCAGAACACACCATCCAAATGCTCCAGTCTCAGGACTGGCTCCTCATTAAATACAGAATCTAGTTCATGGTCTTTGTCCTAGTGCTCAAAGTCAGCCATGGGATTGGCTCCTAATTATGTGGGGGATCGTGTCTCTCTCCAGGACTGATACCCGCCCATGACAGCTGCATTCTGCTGGAATCATAAACTTCTCAACTATTAGACTTATGAGCATAGTAGACAGAATTTTATGGCAGCGGGGCCTACATTATGGAATTCCTTATCCAGAAAGAGAAGAATGACCAGTAACCTTATCACATTCAGAACTAAATGCAAAAGTTCTCTTCAAATTGACTTTCCCTCAGTAAGTACCTCACACAGAAACCACACATACAATTCCAACGATGTAGCCATACAATTTATTGTAATCACTTGGATAGGAACCTGGGCGGGGGGAGGGGGTGTTGATGTTGCTTTCTTAATTCTTGGGAGATTCTCCTACTCTGGTCATGGGTGCCATGTAATAATTTAGAATAAGATTTTCAACTACCTTATTTGTGGATGCAGACAGTTAAAAGTAAAGGCTTTTGTAAGATATATTTTAGAGGGAAAATCTTGATCCCATTGCAGTCTATGGGGGCGGGGGGAGAGGAGCATTGCTGTTGTCTTTAGCAGAATCAGATTTTAGCCCTAATGAGGAAAAACTCATGTGGTCTGGTTTCTGAACTTCCTGATTGTCATAAAGTATTAGCTACTGTAGCAAGCTCAAATATTTGTGAAGTTATTACTTAGGTGCCTAAGGGGTTATATCTTTTTAAAAACACAGTGGTGAAGATAAAGATGCAGAAAATATATTAATGGCTATATTAACTTAAAATATAAAAGATCTATGAATTTCTATAACAACATTATATATTTTGTAAAATGTTAGTACATAAGTTACACTTAGTTAATGCTAATAAGATTATATATTTATGTATTAGTAGTGTCCCTCCAAGGCTTTATAGACAATATATGTGTCAAATTAATTATAGTTTTCAACTGTATCTGCTGGTATTTCACTAATTTGGTGTGCTTAAGTAACAGTGCCTGACACTGTGTTTCAAGGATTTACACAGAATTTTTTGGTAGATTGTGCTTCTTCATTCATTTTTATTGAATATGTCTGCAGTGATTCTTATTCATTTAAGTTACTTATTGATTTCCTTTGGTTTTTATCGTGTTTAAAATTACTCTTTTTCTGCAGCATTTGTCTACACATTGATTCTATAAAAGGTGTCTTCTAGTAAATGTAAAACTAATATATTTCTGGAGACCCTCTGCTGTACAAAGCTTTGGGAAAATAAATAGAATCTGGATTGTGATGTAAAGGGGGGTAGAACCAAAATTATGCTGAATGGGGTAGGTTATTGAGAGTGGTTTTATATGCAGTACATTTTCCTTTCTTCTAATTATTTCCCTGCCAAACTCTTCACATCTGTAATATGGAAGTATCTGCTTTGATACACTACTCCCCCTCAACACACACACACGTTGATATATGACCAGACAATCTAAATAACTTCTGGGGAGCGGGGGTTATTTAGAGAGGAAGCACAGTCCAGTGGTTCAGGCACTAGCCTAGGACTCGGCAAACCTGTGTTTAATTCCATGCTCTCCCACAGACTTACTGTGTGTCCTTGGGCAAGTCACTTAGCCTCTCTGTACTCCAGTTCAAGGGTGCTGTGAGGATAAATACACTAAAAGATTGTGAAATGCTTTGAGATCTACTGATGAAAACCACTATGAGTTATATAAGTAGTAATAGTATTTTATTATTATAGTGCCATAATCTTCACAGGAGTCTGCAAGATTATAAAACGAGGAAATAATTTTCCCACCTGTTGATTGCTCTGGGCCCGATGCTGCATCCATTCAAGCCAATGGGCACTTTAATATTGACTTCAGCAAGTGCAGGGACAGTCCCTGCGTATTCCTCTTTAATCTGCAAAGACGTCTAATTGGCATTTTAAAAATAAATGACATTTATGAAAAAGTTAGGTGCATAAGGAATGCAGGATACAACCCAAAACTCCTTGGAAGTCAGTGGGGCTTTTTTGGTGTGCAAGGCATGTTTGACCCTGTTATGCTCAGCAAGAACTGTACTGTGTGTTGAGGTTTTCTCAGTACGAAATCTTTAAAAATATTTTGGCTTTGCAGGAAATGGCTTGTCAACAAAGACTCTGAAAGCGGTTACATTTGCTCTGGGAATTTAAAGGAGCGAGCCAAGCCTCCTCCTCTTTGTTTCTTAATTATATTTTTTGTAACTCTAGTCATTTCCTCTCATATTTGCAGACAGCTTCAGCAACAGCAAGCCGAGCTTGAAGTACATCAGAGAGATGGGTTGTCCTCCTATGACTTATCTCAGGTGATATCTCTGAATGGGTGGTGGTGTTTTTTTTTTATACTGGTGTCTCTGGTCTTTTAAACACAAAGTGATTAAGCATCTAAACAAAACAAAAAGACACTGTGACTATACTTGAGCTCATTGTGTCAAATATGAGAGGGGGGAATTACATTCTTTTTGTTTATGTCAACAACAGGTACCTGTTCCAAATATACCAACTAACGTTCATGAGGGTGGAAAGCCCGTGGAGAAGCCAGACACTATCTTCTCCCAGGAGCAGAATCCTAGGTTTGCTGAGATGTTTGCAGGAATAACTGCTTGTAAGTGAGAGCCTCTGGTATTTCATTTTTAATACTGTCTTTGTAAGCTGTAGTCATGTCCTTAAGTGCTATTACATAATATGCAAGCCCTTTTGTTTTCAGTTTAAACCGATTTATACCGAAAAATTCCTGGGTTTTACAAAAAGTATTTTTCCATTTTTTCTGATTTTCACCCTACTTTTCTATCATTCAAATATATTTTTTAAAAAAACATTGATTAGGAAAACACAGTCCATTGCATGAGATATATGTATCACAATCAGAGGGGTAGCCGTGTTAGTCTGGATCTGTAAAAGCAGCACCTTATAGACTAACAGACGTTTTGGAGCATGAGCTTTCCTGGGTGAATGCATGACATGCATCCGACGAAGTGGGTATTCACCCACGAAAGCTCATGCTCCAAAACGTCTGTTAGTCTATAAGGTGCCACAGGACTCTTTGCTGCTTTATGTATCACAATAATACTTTAGTCAGTGTGTGTATATACAAAGCTGCCTGTTAAAGGAAGGCGATGTATTAATCTACAGGATACACACAATAAACAAACAGCCGTGCACACAAGCTCTGAAGTACGTGCGCATCTGAACGTACTGATGAATCTCACGCCCACCACATACGCATTCCAAGCTGTTAGCAGATAACGGTTTAAAGGTTTGACACACTACAATGGGAAGAAAACACACATCTCTACGTTTCAGAACACAACGTATTCGAAAATTTTAAAAAGACAAAAGCAGAAGAAAAGGATGAAGCTGAGTGTATGCGCTGTGAACAGTGCGGCCCAAATATTAAATGTAAATATGTATAGGCGAATGGTTCGAAGTCTACAGCAGTAAACTATTTATTCAAATGAAAAGTTTTATTTGGAGATTAGAGATCTATTGTTTTCTTAAACTCAGAGTGGCATTGTGTTTTGAGTTCTGTTTTAGTTCTGCAGAAAACCACATTGATGAACAGAATTTCCTGTCTTTCCATCCACAAAAATAAATCCAGATATTTACCCAGAACAATTATTAACAGTTTTTTGCACTGATTTTCACCGGTTTTTGTTGTGGTGGTAATAAACCCTGATAAATTCTCAGGGAAAATTAAATAAAATAAAAACTGAAAATGAAGGACCCTAATAATAAGAACAAAAAAAAAGCATTGTGGCAGAGAAGTCACTAGGCAAGTGAGTCTCAAAGAACGATGCATAGAATTTATTGGAAATACAAATTTTCCCCAGAAAGGAAGCTGAACAAAACTCAGAAGGTTAGAGGACAGGCTGATATGCTGTCCAGCTCCACTTAGAAGCCCTTTCTGTTCTCACTTAGTAGCCACATCTTTCCCATGCAGTTTTGAACAGTAGCTGTCCTTTTTGCAGAGGCACACTTCTACAGTATCAGAGGGGTAGCCGTGTTAGTCTGGATCTGTAAAAGCAGCAAAGAGTCCTGTGGCACCTTATAGACTAACAGACATATTGGAGCATGAGCTTTCATGGGTGAGCATCCGACGAAGTGGGTATTCACCCACGAAAGCTCATGCTCCAATCCTTCTACAGTGCAACTCATAGAAGGATGTAAACACATTTAATAGATCTTCCAGCTTCGAAAGTTGGAATAACTTTTTTTCTCAGACAGTATATGTAAGTGTTGCTCGTTGAGACGGATTGGAGTAGCAATGCTATCAAGACTGTGTAAGATTGGCTTACATTTTTTAAAAAAAAATCGATTTTTGTAGATATTAGGTGTAATATTTTTCCTTGTTTATTTTTTAATTGTTCGCTGTTCTTAACCTTCCCCACTTCCCCCAGAGTGAAGAAGTTTTGATTTATTTAAAACAAACATAACGAGCAAGTGTCTTGCAGTGAGGGAGGAAATAACCCATTGTGTTTAACTACAGGGGTATAAGGAGATGACCTCACTGCATGGGGTTCTTATGTACAGCTTGACCTTTTCAAACTGTGCAGGCAGTGTAACTTCAATGTAGACTTGATATTCTGTCTCTTTGCTGCTGAGACTTCTGCTATTCCTGTTCATCCTTGTCCCTTTACTCTTACAGTGAAGTCAGTGTCTGAGACCATAAAGGGGGTCTGCTGGAAGGTAGCAAGACTCCAACCCTAAACACTGGAACAATGTTTTCCAGGCGAGAACATCTTGCTTTCTGGCTGCTTTATTGGCTGATATTTAAACAGCTCTGAACTGTTTGTGTGACTGGGTCAGGGTTAAGGGTCTAGCAAGCTGTGAGGTGAGCTCAGGAGTTGTGTTCTTGGAAAGGCCATTTCACTTTTCATTCTTATCAATTTACAATTTGTGCTTTTTTTTGGGGTGTGCTCCCTATGTGATTATCTCCTGGGAACTGTGATCAAGGACTCTTTTAATGATAAAAAGAAATGGTTCTCGGTTAGAGATGTGCTAAAGTGTCCAAAAACAATATTGACAAATGTGCATACTGCTTGCAGACACTTGCTTTGTACTGATACTTGGCCTCTTTCTCCAGTTTGGCTTATAAAAATAGATTAGGGCTGACAAACGCAGGATTGATGTAGTGGGACAGATGTAGGGCAGGCATGTTTTATTGAAATAAAAGACCTCATGCTTTGCCTTTTGAGCAGCAGCCATTTTGAGGTACAGAGCTGTTTAATGCAGTGCCGCCATTGGTCACTGGTGAGCTTTGGGGCACGTTGGACAACGCACTCAGTGGAGAGAAGCAGGGGGAGGGGAGAGTCACCCATCCCGTCCCTGCCTCCCCCTACCTGTGCTTCCCTCCTGCTTCCTGTGGGAAGCTCCACTGTCCAGGCTACTCTGCTCCAGACACTCAGAGGCTTTGGCCCATTCTCCACTGCCCAGTCCCAGTTGCAGCATCCCAGCACCCTCTGTGCTGATCTGCCATGGAGCCGCCCCCACAGGTCCCAGCACCCGTGGGGGGTGGGGTGGGGAGAGATCCCATTTCTGCTAGGAGGGGAGTGGAAGGGAGGGAGAGGTCCCAGCCAATCTGGCCTCTCCAGTGGGAGGAGTAAGGGGTCATGGCAGGATCTCTTCCTCCCCCCACCCCCTGGAGAGGCTGGGACTAGGTGAGACCTCTCTCCCTTTGCTCCCTTATGGCCAAGGGGAGCCTACCTCCCCCCATCCCCAATCCATTGTGCCCCTGGAGTCTGTGCCCGTGGTTGGCCAAAAGTGTAATGTGTTGCGTTCAACTGCCCCATGTAAACCTTGCTGGTGTGCTCTAAAAGGTACCTAGTTTACCAGCAGGGTCTATATGGCGCAGGTAGAGCCCAGCACTTCAGAGCACTCTGTGGTTGCATTGTGGCCTGGGTGGTGAATCCAGCACCGCAAAACCCACAGGAAACTGCTTCTGCCTCACCTCCTGCCAGACCTTGGCTACACAGGCTGCACGTGTGCCACAGAGGCAAAGGAGAAAAATGCCCTGCTGCTAAATCTACATTACGAACACAGCAAATCTACAGCAGGCTGCTGAAGATTTGCTGTGTTTGTGATTTGGATTTAGTCTCTCTCTCTCTCTCTCTCTCTCTCTCACACATGATGCATTAAACAAACAAGATGTGTTGGCTTCCCTACATTGGTGCGGCAGTGCCCCCAGTGCCCTGCCGCTGTGTGCTACGCCTCTGGCAGTCTGGGTCTTGCAGGAGTCAAAGAGGAGGATGTTGGTCTTGGTTGGGGAAAAGTAAATGAGTAACTAGTGAGGGTATGGGGATAGAACAGGAGTGGGCGAACTACGGCCCAGGGGCCACATCCGGCCTTTCAGACGTTTTAATCTGGCCCTCGAGCTCCTGCTGGGGAGCGGGGTCCGGGGCTTGCCCCGCTCTGGCACTCCAGGCGGGGTCTTGCCTCACTCCACATGTGCTGTGGCTCCGTGCAACTCCCGGAAGCCTCGGCATGTCCCCCCTCTGGCTGCTGTGCATAGGGTCAGCCCAGGGGCTCCGCAGCTCCCATTGGCTGGGAACCATGGCCAATGGGAGCTGCAGGGGTGGCACCTGCAGACGGGGCAGCATGCCGAGCTGCCTGGCTGCACCTCCACATAGGAGCTGGAGGGGGGACCTGCTGCTGTTTCTGGGAGCTGCTTGAGGTAAGTGCCACCTGGAGCCTGCACCCCTGACCCCCTCCCACACCTCAATCCCCTGCCCCTTCCCTGATTCCCCTCCTGCTCTCCAGACCCCTCCCTCCCAGCCCAGAGCACTCTCCCCCTCATCCCCAGCCCCACCCCAGAGCCTGTACCCCCAGCCAGAGCCCTCCCCCCCACACACACACTCCTGCCCCAGCCTGGAGCCCTCGCCCACATCCTCATTTCTGGCCCCGCCCCAGGACCTGCACCTCCAGCTGGAGCCTCAGCCCCTCCCGCAACCCAACCCCCAATTTCGTGAGCATCCATGGCCCGCCATACAATTTTCATACCCAGATATGGGCCTTGGGCCAAAAAGTTTGCCCACCCCTGGGGTAGAAGGTAGTGGATTTTGAGCCTAGCAGACTTCAGGGCACCTGGCAAAATACCAGTGGACAGCAAGGGTGTGTTTATTGCTGTGCTATCAGGGAAGACCTGAGAGGCAGAGGGGAAAAAGGCAAGAAGTGGAGGGCTGGATTCTGAGGTGTGACTGGAGAACTCAGCAGAGCTCAGGAGGGAGCAGTTTCTTTTAAAACATCTCCCAGTCCTCAGTAGCTCAGCTCCTGGAAGCTACTTTTAACTGCATCATCTGCCAGGGGCCACCAGAAGCTGTTTTGGCAGCTGGTGATAGCAGGAGCATGGGGATACCTCGGCCATCCTCTGTGCCTTTCTCTCTTGTGCAATTCTGTGACACCTGAGGAATTCCCCTTCAGACAGGGAGTCCTCCAGTTGGCTGGAGGTCAGCCAGTTCTAGAGAATCTAGAGCAGCTTCGTGTCACAGAGCTGCTGTAGCACACCCAGGGATCTATCTGACCCGCTCTTTCTAAATACGGAGAGGATGATCACCTAGGGAGGATCAAGTGAAGTCAGAGGGAAAGAAGGAGCGTGCCTGGTTTATAGAGCTGTCAGAGGTGTGTGGCAGCAGACAGTCATGAAGAGATCAGCAGTTTTTTGAACTTGAAGGTGATGAGGGAAGCTAGGACGTGGAGGAGGAAAGGTGGAGCAGGGCCTTTACGTTGTTATAGGGGAATGGAGGGTTGCCAGAAGCGTTGGCAGTTGTAGCTGTATAAACAAGCATTGCAGAAGGGAGGTTCTTTAGTTTACTGAGATTTTCAGATCTCTTAGTGGATTCTCAGAGCAGAGACCTGCCATTCCGTCTCAAAGTACCAGCCGAGATAGTTAGCAAAATGTAAATTCAAAGTTGATATCCCAGTCATGGTACTGTTAAGAAATCTACTGGTGAGTGTATGTTAGAGGGCTGCCTCTGTGCTGACCTGCAGAGGATATGAGTTGTTACATCTCCCCACAATGGGAGGATATTTTTTTAGCTCAAGCTGTAGCAGCTCATGCCTTTTAGTTCTGGAGGTCCCTGGTTCAGTCCCTGGTGTGCCAGCTGTCAGATTACACAAGAGAGAACTTCCTATTAAAAATGTGAATGCCCATGTTTGCCCTGTGTTGTTTTAGCAAATGAGGAGATTGATCATGAGAGTAAATGTGTTTATTACAGTGTAAGAACAGAATATAAAAGTCAATGCCATCTCTGTACGTATCTCATTTACAGTGCCTTTGTATGATAATTCCATTGGGACCCAGCCTAGTTCAGGGGTCGGCAACCTTTCAGAAGTGGTGTGCCGAGTCTTCATTTATTCACTCTGATTTAAGGTTTCGTGTGCCAGTAATACATTGTAATGTTTTTAGACGGTCTCTTTCTATAAGTCTATAATATATAACTAAACTATTGTTGTATGTAAAGTAAATAAGGTTTTTAAAATGTTTAAGAAGCTTCATTTAAAATTAAATTAAAATGCAGAGCCCCCCGGACCGGTGGCCAGGACCCAGGCAGTGTGAGTGCCACTGAAAATCAGTGCTGCCTTTGGCACGTATGCCATAGGTTGCCTGCCCCATGTCTAGTTCATGGCCTGCTCAAGCCAGTTTGTTGTCATAGTAAAGACAGTAAGCTTCACTGTGTCCCAGAGAGATTCAGTTTTGCCTTAAATTACTGCCTACATAGCTGATCTGCAGACCTCACAGAGACAAAATTCCTACCGAGTACAGTGGGATTAATCTGTATTTAAGGGGCTGTAGATCAGCCTGATTTGTGAGCAAAATTCCACCATGCCTGGAAGAACCAGGACTATAACTCCCGCTGCTGCTGAGGGGAGTAGATTGTAAGCTCTTTGGGGAAGGTACAGCTTTTTGTTCTGTTTGTACAGCGCCGAACACAGGTTAGTCTTAGCTGCTACAGCAATACTAATAAGTAATTCTGTATTAACAACAACAGGAGTGGCAGATTATCCCAAAACTCTGAACCCTGCTATATAAAAACTGAGGTCTTTTCTTTAGAAGGCTGTTTTAAAAAAAAATTTAATAAAAATAGCTCTCCCATGCAAGAAATAAGCCTCCAGTCACTGATACTACAGATCTGCAAGGTTGGACCAGACTTTTCAAAAACCTTAAACCAAAGAAATATCTGTTCTGTACGTCCAGAAGGATATAGTCCAGGGATTGGCAGCCTTTGGCACACAACCCATCAGGGAAATCCGCTGGCAGGCCAGGACATTTTGTTCACCTGCAGCGTCTGCAGGTCCGGCTGATCGCAGCTCCCACTGGCCACGGTTCACCGTTCCAGGCCAGTGGGGCTGCAGGAAGGGCGGCCAGCACATCCCTGAGCCCACACCGCTTCCCGCAGCCCTCATTGGCCTGGAAAGGCAAACCATGGCCAGTGGGAGCTGCGATCAGCCGAACCTGTGGACACTGCAGGTAAACAAACCGGCCCAGCCTACCAGCGGATTTCCCTGACAAGCCATGTGCCGAAGGTTGCCAGTCTCTTCTGGAAAAGCCGTATAGAATCTCTAGAAAATGGTTACTTTTGTGTAGAATTTTTAAGCCAACCTATTGCATTCTGTAGCAGAGTGTGTTCACTATTACACCCTGTGGATTGGACTGATTTAAAAATTCTATAGAAATCACCTGTTGACCCTTGTTTAATTTCCATACAGCCTTATTGGTTTCATCCGTACTGTGTTCCATAGGACCTTCCCATAAGGGATTAAAAAGGAGAATGTTACTCGCACCATGTAGTTTGTATACATGTTGTTTTCTGGTGAACAAATTAATTTATTACGTCCTCTTCTAAGTTTTTCTTCGATTGTTTTTTATAGCAGATAAAAAAATGATGGCCTCTGCGTCCCCGGCAGGAAACCAACAGCTTTATTCTCAGGGGAGCCCATTCCAGCCAGGACATTCAGGAAAGGCTTTCAGGTACAGTACCTGCGCCAGCACCAATAGCTTCCGTACACAGAAGGGAGTTCCATTTTGATTCTGTGGAGGCAGAATACAGGTAACGCTAACCCATGTCCTGTACAACATGAATCGTTCTTCCTTTGCGTCAGCTTGGCTCCCACACAAAAGTTCATCGGGAAGAATCAGTCTGTAGGCAAGACCTATAGTAGGTCATTTTTCAAACATGTATAATTTGGGTGTTTTACTAGCTTCTGAAATATTTTTGAGTCTACTAGCTGATACTAAAGGTTTGACAAACTACTTGAAGTTTAGGAATTGGCCCACCCTTGAGACTTCTGTAGCCACTGTGGTTAGATTTACGTTATTATTCTTATTATTTATTATTTATTAGTCCTGTTTTAGTAAAGAAGATTTCTGACGGTTCAGTGAATGGCCTAGCCGTTAATGAAGTCTGCCTGCTTGAAGGCTAATCTGTTCCTCTCTGTCCTCCTGTTGTTTAAAGTGACCGAAGAGAAACTGTCTTGAGCAACTATATTGCAGTGAACTCTATTTAATGAAATCCCAAGCTATGCATGCATGTAGCTGTTTTAACCTAAGGGAGAACTCAGTTACTACTTTGGACTAGCCAATGTTTTGAAAATGAAGGAACAACCATTCAAATGCAGTAACTGTTAGTTAGGAGGTCTGTGCATTAGAAATTAAATACATGCTATAATTTTACAGAAATCAATGTGTTTTTAACCTTGTAATTGGCAATGATCTCACAAGTGTTCTTTAATTAGATCTTATGATATTTCAGCGTGTAAATTGTCAGTAGCCATCTTGATGTTTGGCGTGTTTTGTTATTTTTATTTTGTTGGGTCTCTTGGAAATTTAACTGTAGCTTCATTTTGGCTTGTAATCTGCCCCATCAACTAGTGGCACAAAGACAAATGCTATTGTTACGATCCTTGATGAGCTCCCCAACCAGGACACCCAGCTTTGGATCCTGTGTAGCAGTCTGGCGCAGTTCTGTTGCCCCATCTCAAAAAAGATCTAGTTGAATTGGAAAAGGTACAGAGAAGGGCAACAAAAATGATTAGGGGCATGAAACAGCTTCCATATGAGGAGAGATTTCAAAGACTGCGACTTTTCAACTTGGAATAGAGATGAGTAAGGGGAGATATGATAAAGATCTATAAAATCATGAATAGTGTGGAGAAAGTGAATAAGGACCTATTATGTGAAGGAGTAAATAACACAAACATTAATAGGCAGTAAGCTTGAAATAAAACTTTTTCACACAACACACAGTCAACCTGTGAAACCCATAGCTTGGGATGTTGTGAAGGTCAAAACTATAATGGGGTTCAAAAAAATAATTGGATAAGTTCATGGATGATAGGTTCATCAGTGGCTATTACCTAAGATGGTCAAAGATGCAACCTCATGGTCTGGTTGTCCCTAGCCTTCTGTTCATTCCCTCTGGGGCACCTGGCATTGGAAGACGGATACTGAACTAGATGGACCATTGATCTGACCCAGGATGGCCATTCTTATTTTTTTATGTCCTACGTCTCTTGGCCTTTTGAGTCTGGGCAGAGTTGTGGCACACTGCCTCTAGAGGCCCAGAGCCATACACTCATACTCTAGGCATGGATCCCATGCCTGACACCCCTCTTGGCAGTGGGGACCCCATCATCCAATTGCTTAGGCCCAGAAACTAGCACCGGACTCCCAAATAGTAGCATGCGTCTATAGATCCACTGAAGCTGTGAACCCTCTGGTTTCCTATTTCCCTCTTCAGGGACTATGTAATAGTGAAAGCAAGTAATACAGACTCTGCAAAGGAATTTCTAAACACACACACTTTACATTGAGATAGCACAAGAGAGATTCAGATCTACAAAAAAACACCAAACCCAGCATGCAAATCCCTGCCTCAATTTCTCTACCGCTCAAAGAGCCCTTTGCGATTTGGTCAGTATCTTTTCAGGGAATCCAGAATTCCTCCTCACCTCATCCTGCTCAGCCTTGACTTCTTCTGGTCCTGGTCTGTTCCCTGCCTCCCTTCCTCCCTCTCTCATAACTGCAGTTCTGTTTGTCAGGTAACTTTCCTCCATGACTTCAAGTCCCTTATCAGGGACTGTGGTTACCAGCTCACCTAGTTGAACTGATTCCTTTGGCTGCAGCTAACATGCTTGCATGTGAATAGGAAACAACCCTTGATTGCTCTGTATTGTTAGACCTCTGTGAACACTTCTTGGAATTCCAGTCCAAGATGGAGGTAAAAAACAGTTTTACAATCAAAATGGCATTCACAAAAGCAAAATGGAGGTTGTAGTTTCATACAGACATACATGAATCCATAACAGCCATCTATCTGTTTTTGTAAGTTATGCAATAATTAACACAGAAAGAGTAGAGGCAAGGATAAAAAATTACTACAGATGGTCCCCCTTTCCGCCCCTGTGCAAAACCCAACAACAAATCACTTACGAAGTGCAGGCCATACATGAGAACTGAAACATGTTCTTTCCGATGAAATATTGGGATTCATCGATGTATATTTAAGTTTATGTATTAATGTGTGTTTCATAGATAGTATAGTCACTAGATCCAAAGATTTCCATACAAAGAACATTGAACAAAAAAAGTATAATTTTCATTATAAGGTTAAAATATTTCAAGATCTGGGAAACAATTAATTGTAACTTACACAAATTCTGTTAGGAATCATTTTTTTCCTATTAGTATTTCTCTGCTTTTTTTTTTTTTTGTTGTTCCAAGGCTCAAAACACTAGTTTGTTTGATTCTTTCACCTTGATTTGTAACTGTGATATCTTTTAGCACCAATGGGAGAAAACAAGAATTAAAAGCAGCTAATCAAACATACATCTTTGTTACATAACACATATTTTCTTCTTTTTACAGAAAGAATGCAACACTGACAAGAAACAGGTTAAAGAATATTTATGAACAGCATCCTTTCAGAAGCCTCGATTCAGGACAGCATTTAAGCATGTGCTTAAGTACCACTGACTTTAAGCACATGTTTAAAGTTAAGTACATACTTAAGTGTGGTCCTGAGGAGAGCTACTTTCCTGAATTGGGGGCCAAACCAATATGGAAAATAATTTAACTGCACATCTTTCTAAAATCCTCCCCTTGGTTGTACTCATGCAAGCCCTTTGGATGAGATTGCATGGATCTAACTAAGAAGAATTTGGGGCACTGGGTCTGCATAATCAGTCTGATATTTTAGAATTTCAAAATGCCTGATAGTTTTAATACTGAAGTCATGTCATTTTCATTTAGTCCTTATGCAGACAATCTGGAAAACTCACCTTAATGGGATGATTAACAAAATGTCAGTATCTAGCATACAATTTATGCATTAGAAATATTGTATTATCACCTACAACCATTTTCTGTTCTTTCCCCTTTAGCTCATCTGTGGTACATGTGCCTGGTGTGAACGATATCCAGTCCTCTTCTTCAACAGGCCAGAATTTGACACAGATCTCTCGTCAGTTAAATCAGAGTCAGGTTGCCTGGACAGGGAGTCGTCCACCATTTCCAGGACAGGTGTGTGTGTGTTTAAGGGGTTTTTAAGGGCACTCTAGTTAAGCAGATTTTACAAAAAGAACAAATCAAACTCCCTGGTTAAAATTTGGTAAAATGTACCTTTTTATAAAAACAACAAGGAGTCCAGTGGCATCTTAAAGACTAACAGTCTTTCTATCTGTTAGTCTTTAAGGTGCCACCAGACTCCTTGTCATTTTTGTGGATACAGACTAACGTGGCTACCTCCTGATACTTGTACCTTTTATGTTAGTTTTTTTAAAAGGGTAATGAAATCAGTTCCTCCGTTTCTGATTTATCTGGTCAAAATAGAAAAGCTCAAGGTTGGATGCTCTTTTGCATTATTTTGAAGGAAAAATAGGGTTATTTGGTCAAATATTTTTGTATGTATGTATACATACATGACCCCCACAGAAATCCCAGTTTAATCCTTTTCCTGTATAGATCTGTGTTTTAAGTGAAATCAACAGGACTATGCACAGTTAAGTTTGGGCATTAAGTTTCTGCTGAACAGAGGCCTAAATGGGTATGTCTACATTGCAGCTGGGAGCAAGCCTCCCAGCCTAGGTAGACAGACTCTCGCTATCTTTGCTCAGGCTAGCACACTAAAAATAGTAGTGTGGATGTTGCAACTCAGACGAAGACTTGGGCTAGCCATCTGAGCTCAGACCCAGGGGCCAGGTGGGCTTTAGAGCCCAACCTGCCACCCGAACCACAGTCCACGCTGCTATTTTTAGCATGCAAGCTCAAGTGGAGCTAGCATGAGTCTGTTTACTCAGGCTGGGAGGCTCCCAGTTAAAATACAGACATACTAATGTGCCCAACTTCTCCATACAGAGCCTGTGGTACATACTGTATTCAGATCACTTGTCATTCTCAGTACTACGTAAAAGCCAGTCTGTTAAGAACTGAGTAGCAACCCAATTATTAAATGCTCTTGTTTAAATAAGACTATTATTAATACTACTTTAATAATAATTGTTTGCATTCAATTTTCTTATATAGTCTATAAAGGCATTTTAAGGAATTCATTCAATCATTTTACCAGCAGCTTGATTATTTTTATATTAATTTCCTAGTTTCTCACACAGGCTGACCAGTCCTCAGTTTACATCAATTACTCTGCCACATCTATTCCATATCCTAAAGAAATCAAATTGAAATAGTATTTTGACATATTTTCATTTGTACACTGGATAGAAAGGACATTTAATGATTACTGATCAAAAATGTGACATCTCCCCTTCACCTAAACCATCAAAGACAAGTCTGGCTTAGGTGAAGGGGAGATGGTCAAGTCTGCATCACCAGAGTACAAATTTAGGGAACTCTGAATGTGTTTTACCATCCTAAAAAAATCACTAAAATCTTCCAGGAGACGGCTGTCATTGTCATCGTGGGAACCTTCAAAACTAAGTTACTTCTTAGCTAGGAACTAAACTGAAGACTTGTATTTTCATCATGTTGTTTGCCTGTTGGGATCTATTCCCCCCCCCCACTCATTTGCCCAAGAGAATAGCTGCACTTCAGTGCATTGATTGCCTATAAGATGCACATCATTAACTGTATCTAGAGATGTTACTGCTTTTAATTTCAAACAGCAGAACTTGTTAAATACCAATCTTCTGTAGAGCTGTTGGGCTGGTTGATAGGGGAAAAGGGAATGCGTTGTTGGTAAGTGGGTTTTATTACTGGCGCTATCTGCTAATGTATTTTGTTACTTTGAGCGAGACACTTACCCACGTCTTGTCTCATTTTACCCATCTCACAGGGGTGTTGTACTATTTAATTATTTGTAACATACTTTACACTTCTATAATGACTTCAAAGGATCTCAAAGTGTTATTGTTCTTGATTTAACTGAACCACCCCCTTTAAGCAAAGTTTGGTTATTTTTCCCCTGCGCTAGTAGTGCTGGGCACCCCCACCAAGTCTGTCATTCAATTGCTGACTGCTTGCCTAAGGCAAGATAGAACATATTCATTGTGCTTCCGGTATCCATTGGGCAAGCTGGTTTGCATACTCTAAAATCGGGTGAGAAAACCCAGCAGGCTTTTCAACCTGTGTGGAAATCCAGAACATTCACTTTGAAGCCTCTTGTGCCAGCTCTCCCAATTATCGAAAATCCTGATTATCTGAAGGTACACAGTATCTTACAAGGCATTAAGATACCTGTGGTAGTATAAAAACAGGGCATCTGGCAAATTAAGATTCATTTTTTGTATGTCTTTAATCTTTGCTCCTAGTTTCTATGCCCTAATAGTGGTGGGGAAAAAACAGCTTACAGCAGGTAACGAACAATAGTGATTTGATTCTCTTTCGGAATGCATGGAGGATATTAATCGTCAGGAGAGCTGTTTATATTTTCACTTATCTGTTGCTTTCATTAAACTTAAATAACTGAACATCCATGTTGATGGAAATTGAATATGGCTGAGACAGGGATAATATGCCTAATCTCAACTGCAGTTTTTATTTAGCAGTTGATTTTACACTTGGGTCTATCATGCTGCTCCGCTGTTATGCCAGCAATGAAAATAACTTCTTTTTCTCCCCTCCCCACTTCAGCAAATCCCATCACAATCTGGCAAGACTCAATCATCACCCTTTGGAATTGGAACCAGTCATACCTATCCAGCTGATCCATCATCGTACAGCCCTCTCTCTAGCCCAGCCACCTCTTCCCCAAGTGGAAATGCCTACTCCAGCCTAGCAAACAGAGGTGCAGGGTTTGGTAGGTTTCAGATTCTGTATCTCGAAAGTGAAATGCTAACTGTGTTTTAAATCTTCGGACCTGCTTCTCTATTCTGAATGTATGCCAAGGTCGAGATTGTCTCTGCCCTTGTGTGGGTGTGTAGGGATTGCCAGGAAGGCAAAAGAGAGGAAGCAAAGCTTCTTACTGCTTGGTGCAATGGACCGAGCTGAGTTCCGGGACCCCTCCCTCCATGCTGCACTCCCTTCCTGAGGTAAAATCCCTCCCAAACTTCCTTTTGGGTGGCTCAGCTCCATTCTACGCTGATTCAGAACAGTCCCAAAATGGCACAGTCCAGAGCAGGGACTTTTTTTAAACCCACCTGAATGTGTGAAATTGTGTCCTGTCACTGCCGTGTCACTGTTCCTGTCCTAGGATACTTAATCATTTCTTATTCCGTGCAGATAACCTCTGTCACCCTCACTCTCAGTCACACGCAGACAGTTACCTTTGCTATTCCCACTGTGAGGTTAAACAATTCCCTTTTTAAAAAGCTGGGTGTGTTTCAGTGTGTTTCTGAGCAGAACACTTCACATTCACTAGGACTAATTTTAATGTGAATTTTCTCAGCTACTGTCTAAAGCAGAACATGGCAGTAGTCCATTTCTTGTTTTTATTGTCACAGGAGATAGTAATCAATAAAAGGTCAAATCCTAATGTCTTTACTCATTACTTCTGTTTACCCAGGCAACACTCCACTGACTTCAAGCTTTCAAATTAAATCAGTAGATTTCTTTCCCCTCTGAGTAAGGCATGGGTAAGAATTGAGTTAGACACATTAGGAATTTGCCCTATGGGATATGTTCAGGAGCTAAGGTATGACCGTAGCTTTGGAATGTGTATTAGAGAAAAGGTATAGCAAGGGCACCTCAAATTCTGCCTGGGCAGGATTATATCATCATCAGACAGACATTGATTCATTTAAAAAAAAAAATTCTGTGATGGAAGAAGATTAGAATTTAGTCCAAGAAGATGAAATAGTGTAGAATGTATGGTAAGGACTTGTATGATTTCTTTATTGCAGCCTTCCCTATTTCAATAACAACAATTTTATGTTGTTGTTTTAATTACTAATTAAGAACATAGAACTGGAAGCAGTCTCCTTGGTCATCGAGTCTAGCTCCCTACCCTCACAGGCAACTGCATCATAAAACCCATTCGTAAACTGAGCAAGCTCCATCTTAAAACCAGTTAGGTTTCTTGCCTCCACTCACCTATTGAGAGATGGTTCCAGAATATCACTACTCTGATGGTTAGTAACCTTCTAATTTCTACCGAAATTCACTTATGGCCAGGTACACCTCTTTATTCTTGTGCCAACGTCGTTGTTTAGCTGAGATAGCTCTTGTCCCTGCTTGGTGCTTACTCCAGTATATTTATAGAGAGCAATTGTATCCCCTCTCAGCCTTCATTTTGCTCAGCTAAACAAGCCCAGCTCTAATCTCCTATCATGAGAGAGACTCTCCAATCCCCTGATCATCCTACTAGCCCTTCTCTGTACCTGTTGCAGTTTGATTATTTTTTATTATAATGGAATGGTCCTGTACATGGAGAATTAGAAGCACTTTATTGTACATTTAGTCATCGATCAAAGCTATGTTTATATCCAGTCAGTGGAGTTGCATGACACAGATGGAAGACAGAATTGGTGTCTTTATATTTAAAGACAAATAAAAAAGAATGAGTCAAGATATTAATGCCAGTCCTTTCTCAAATCTCACTCCATTGTTGTACGATATGCTACCTGTTATAGAATGCCTGCAAGGCTCTATGTCTGTAATTTTAAGATGGGAATGCAGCCTGTAATCATGCGTGCTGGTAGTCAGGCCTCACATGTATTTTATGCTTTGTAAAAAATTAAATCTGAAAAAATCCAAGTGCACATTTTACATCCTGTATCAGGAGCATGAGTAGCATTAGCAGTGTCTTTGAAAGGACCAGCCCCTGTACACCTTTACAGCATGAAAAACGTTAGGAGTGTTTTAGAACTGCTCAACAGCGCAGCAAAATCAACTTTTTGATATGTTGGGGAGCTATCCAGCAATGTTATTGTTCACTGATTTATGCTCTTTCCTTCACAAGGTTCACGGGTTCAGTCCCGATGTTATAGACGTAGTTATTGGTGGCTGGAAGCCCTCACTTGAACTTCATCGTAATCATACTTGGAGTGTGTGAAACTCCACAGCTGCTTACATTACTGCATGGATCGTTAAGTAGAATGGTTAAGGATAATTGTGCTGTTCACAGTGTCTTCAGTAATTGTTCAGGTTATGCCTTTAGTACGGGCTGTTCCTGAGGGAGCGCTTGAACAGAAAAAAAAATCAGTAAGTGAAAGAAGAGCAAAAAAAATGAAATACGAACATTTCCCTATTCCCTTCTACCTATGGCCTTCTAAAGCAATGGCCTCAATAATAATCTGCCTGCAAGAATGTATGTAGTCAGCTGTGGAAATGAGAGAATATAAAATTTGGATGGATGCTGAGGCTTAAGTTAAGGAATTCTGCAGCCAGCAAATGTAACAGCAACATTCCTAAATCCAGCATGACATGTCCATAGTTCAGGACAGTCAGTGAATTAGCTGCAGAAGTGTGAGGTAGGCTGCCAGGAACAAAAGGTGAAGAAAAAGCACTCAGCTGTCCTTGGCCAAGGTCATATAAAGTTTTATATACACACTAAGCAAAAGATTTTAAATCACATGGTGATCATAGTCAGTACCTTGTTTACATTAGGAGCTGATCCAAAACCTACTGAAGTCAGTGAAGGGGTCTTGCCACTGACTTCTGTGGGCTTTGGCTCAAGCCTGTAATGCAGTGAGTTTAAAGAAAGTTCCACCCTGTTTCCTCAGCACCATGTTCTGACTGTTTGAGGAACAAAATAAAAATAATGGCTCATATTGCACTGAACTTAACATTGTCTACCCCTTGCAGATATGCCAGGAAGCAGGAGTAGCCGTTTTCCCCTTACCACAGGTGGAATGTTAAAACACTAATTTTTCTTTTTGCTCTTAATGCTAGTTTATTCACATTTTGCTTTTCACTCAACTCTGTGAATGAAATTAGACCAGTTTCATTTCAAGCCCTTTTCACTCCTTAGGCCTCAGGCACTAGCATTATGCTGCCTGGCCTGGACTCAGCAGCAATGCAGCGGGATATGTACACCAAAATGGCTAACTTCCCATTGAGTTTATTCCATTGGGCTTTGTACATTTGTTTATAAGACCTGCACTGGAGACCCAAACTACTTGGTAATGACTGTTCATCTGGTGGGAAATATTTCCTAATCTCCATCAGTTTGAAGTCTATTAATACTGTTATTACTGAAAGGAGCAGCCTGAACCTTCTGCTGAGGGAGGGATAGCTCAGTGGTTTGAGCATTGGCCTGTTAAACCCAGGATTGTGAGTTCAATCCTTGAAGGGGCTACCTAGGGATCTGGAGCAAAATCAGTACTTGATCCTGCTAGTGAAGGCAGGGGGCTGGACTCAATGACCTTTCAGGGTCCCTTCCAGTTCTGTGAGATAGGTATATCTCCATATATTATTATTAACCTCTGTCTTGCTGAGCAAAAGGCTCATTTGCCTGACTGAGTACATTTTGGCATATTGTACTGAGCAAAACTGATGCAGCTTTCTTTTCAGGGGTAACTTAAATGAACTTTGTTGTGACCAATAGTGTGACTGCAAGATTTCTGAGTCAGCTGAATTATTTGTAACAGTAATGTCAGCAGGGGAGAAGTAATTCTCCTGCCCAGATGTGACAGAAGCATGTCACTGCAGTTCATCAGTCTTCCGGGAAACTGCTTACCGTTTCTACCAGGGTTTGTAGCTGGTAGTAGAGAGAGACTGGAGTCAAAGTGGAGGCATTTGTGATCTTGTACATTATAGAGTAATGACAAACTGTGGAGTCAGGCATTTTGGCTACTTCCATTTGCCATTCTTTCCATTTTTCTGTGTGGAAATTTTGGTTTCTGGTTGTCAGGAGTCTAACGCAATGTGGCATGCAGAACCGGGTGCCTCTGCAGTAGTGCCTAGGAAGCTGCCCAGTGGTTCTGATCTACCAGTGACCCCCAAATTTGGGATTTGTGTGTCTGAAGGAAAAAAGGCAAAAACAGAAGCAAAAAAAGGGGAAATGTTTGGGGGGGGGATGGTTTTCAGGTGTGCTAGAAACATTTTTAACTCACAGAACAAAACACACAATACCCACTACTGAAAATAAACACCTGTGTTACTTTCCTGAGCAATTCACTGGAGATGCACTTTCCCTTCCCTAGCTCAGCCTGAGGAAAGCGTTGGTGCTGGGCTGGGCTGTGGGGAGGGTCAGCAGTGGCTCCAACACCACTGCATAATGTTAAATTTTGCATTTCCTGGTTTGGCAGCAGCAGCCAGAAACTCTCCAACATATTATGAAAGATGAAAATTTTGGAAAGAGACTCCACAGATAGCCAGTTTGTTGGTTCCAACACAAAAGGAAAATCTCCTGGATGATATCTTACATATTTAGGGCTAAATTCCGCCTACCAAAGTACAAAGAGAAATCCAATTGACTTCAGTTGGTAAACATAATCTATGAACATACTCATAAAAGGTGTAGGTAAAGTAGCTGACAAATGCAGAATGTGGTATCAGTTTAAGTACCAGCAGAGAGATCCATAATCCTGAAATGATCATTATGACAACATTAGTCTTCTTAACATTAAACCTCTTTATTCCTTCAAAACCCAAGTGGACCCGCACTCTTAGGGAACCGTTGGCATGTGAACAGAGCAATTCTGCAGTTCTGAGACTAGAGCCGCTGAATTTAATAGCTGATTTACACCTATAATAATGGAGGATAAAGTAGCTCACCAATCAGCATTCTAAACACATGACTTTTACACTTAAATAAGGCAGCAAGGCCGGCACCTGTTTATCTTACTATTTAAATGGTCATGAAACAACAGATTTTGGTAAATGGGGTGCTGCCATGCTGCCTTTGAATTATATAATCCATCAGATGACAGTGCTCCTTCTGGTCCAGCTCTTAATCCAAGAGTTTATTAAAGAGGAAATGCATTAAAATGCCTATTCTGTTTTTTAAGTGAAATGGCCGGTACTTCCTCGCACTATTAAAGAGAGAGGCAGGACTGGGGAAAACCCTGGCATGGCCAGATTAGGTTTCATTACATTCTTCGTTATTTCACTGTGTGCTTTAGTATTAGTAAGCATGTTGTCCTGGTTGTGTCCGTGCAGCCACGGTAATTCACCTTGCTCTCTTTGGTCATTATCATGCTCCCTTGAGATCAGTGTTAAAACTCCCCTTGACTTCACTCCCACCGGAACTGGTCCTTGCTGAGTATTTGTGCTATAAAGTTTCCTTCTGAACATCAAAGTTCTCAAAAAACCTTCATGTGCCTTTTAAAGGAACTGTCTGTGTAAATCTGAATCTTTCAGCTGAGAGTGGCCAAAGCAGTGGACAGTTCCAAGGGAGACCTTCGGAGGTCTGGTCCCAGTGGCAAAGCCAGCATCATAATCAGCAAAGCAGTGACCAGCATTCTCACCAGCAGCCCAGTCAGACTGAAGTCTTCCAAGTGAGTAGAGTCAAAGGTTCATTGTGTCTGCAGTTGTCACAGGAAAGTGAAAGTCTTCTTACCCGAATAACAACCTTAGCCAAACTGAGCCAGTGTGGAAACAGTGTGCATGACAAGCACCAGCCTTCAGTTTGAGATGTGCTACCCTGGGGTTTAGAGTGATGTTCACTGGGATTAGGATCGTCTTTGCTAGAACTCAAAGCACTTTGTCTGCCAGAGAACAAGAACTTCTGGGCTTTGAAATGTTTTCTCCTTCTTCCTGCTTCCTCAGCACAAGGGCTGTGCATTTTAGGGAGAAACCAGTAGTTAGACAGTCCTGGCTGGAAGTCCCTCCTCATACCCTGGTCCAGATCTATAAATCCAGCCAGTTAAACTTCGGTCTAATTCTGCTTGAGAATTCAGAGAGGATAGTAGGCTCTTTCTTCAGAGAAGACACTGACTAAAGATTTTTTTTTAAATGTTCCAACTATTGAGAAACCATGTGAGTGGCAAATAACCATCTTCAGTTACGTTAGTTATTTTGCAGTATTAATTACTGTTATAACTCTTCATGGTAGATGAGCATGGCACTTTACAAGCAAATAGGCTGATATGGCCCTTTATCCCTTTATAATCTGTTTATCATTTAAATTCGATCAAGAACCCAACCAACAAAAGAGGAGGGTGGCTAGTTGTATGCAAGGGAAAAGGGAAAGACACATGTAAACAAAAAGGGACAGATTCATTGCAAGGCCTTCACCAGTGTAATCTCTGGCACAGGGCCTCAACAGCAGAAATTCCCCAAAGGGGATGGAGATTTCAGCAGCACAAGGCAGCTTCAACTTTCCTTTCTCTGGGTGACAGTGGGGGATGAAAGAGCCCCAAAGGTGGCAAGTGCAGCATTGGCCAGGAGCACAGGGCTGGCCAAAGCAGCTGGGAAATGTGCTTCAGTCCATCCCATCATCTATTTCCACTCTAAGGGATCCAGCGAGTCCACAGTTAGATTTAAAGTTTGCCCTCTCCTGGGGTAAATCCTCATTATGGTGCTCTTAGATGTGGGTAGTTCATCCTCTTGAGGGCAGATGCTTTGGGACAATTTGTTATTATGTTTCTTGTTTGCTATTTAGATTTTGTATTATTATGGTCCCTCTCTTGCTGCAAAGTCAAGTTCTGCCAGAGCTTGTTATTGTAAGAGCTGAAAGGGCAGCGGGATCGTTTTCCCACCAGGGGATACCTCTTTCCCAGGCTTTGTCCCTGACTGGAAAAAGGAAGTTCAGTACTCCCTATGCCTCCTGAAGGGACCACATGTGACTCAGGAGACTTGGGAGCAGTTACCATGAACTCCTCTTATATCAGAGAAATGCTATCGACTTCCACTCCCTTTTCTGAAATACAAGGAGGCTCATTGACCTGGAGGAAAGACCTCCAGCATTCTTCAGTGGAGGTGCAGTCAGAATAAACGTAGCCCCTGCTTACAGAATGCTGTTCAGGAGGAAGTGGATCCTCCACAAATGTGTGCTGGTACCAGCTACATAACAACAGAACTCTGATGGCGAGACTCCCTCCAATGTGCCCAGCATAGCACGTCAGAAAAGGTGCATGATCCAGATTAAAAGGGGCTCAGTCATATTAAGAGACACACAAATCACATGATGCTTAATGGCCCCTGCTTGCTCATCAGTTCCTTGGCTGGCTAAGTTGTGTGAAGGGCGGAAAGATGATGAGCCTGTGGAGGGCTGAACACCTCCTTAGCAGTGTTGAGCTTCTGCAACTTCCATTGACTTCAGTGAGGGATGAGGGTGCTCTGCCCTTCTCAGAAGGGTCTCAGAACACTAGTGAGTCTTTCTGTTCCACAGCACGCACTCCCATCCTCTGCATAAAGGCCTTTAGTTGATTTTCCTTCACGCCACACTGAAGAATAACTGAGACATGTAGACAGACCCCACAAACGCATGTTAAAACCCTTCATGCCTTGGTTTCATCAAGGGATGCATGCTACTATGCTGAGGAAGCGTCATCGGGAAAGGCAAAGCAGCACATGCCTTTGTGTGTACTCTCTGTTTTGGTTTGAAATGTTTAACTTGTTGCTGTCAACAGCCACCAGGAAGCAACTGCTACTCCAAATGGCATCTTCGCAGTAGGTGCTATGATTGTCTCTCAGCAGTGGCTGATCCAGTATCTTAGCATATTATCACCTCTGTAACAAATGGTGTATGTTTAGCTCAGTAAAGAATGTGCAGTATGGGGGACAGTCAGACCTGTGCAGAGGCCAGCACAAAGCCTACACGCTGCTTAAGTCCTGGTTCAGCCCTTGAAAGAGAATGAAGTGAGACTTAAACAGTGCAGAGGGCTCAGGCTTGCCGTCTGCATGGGGTGAGTTTCACTTTATTTTTCCAGTCTTTGGCCTTTTCTGGTCTTAAGCTAAAAAGATGAACAAAAAAATGTTTGTCTCTCGATAGCATATAAAGTGACACTTCACTTTGATTTTCCTTATACAGGACATGCTGCCTATGCCGGGCGATCCGACACAGGGCACTGGCAATTACAACATTGAAGATTTTGCTGATTTGGGCATGTTTCCACCATTTTCTGAGTAATTTACAACGCAGACAAACCCTGTGAAATGAAGTTCAACAAAACCATTTTGGTGTGGTTTTGGCTCTGCTTTTCCTGTATTGCATTACCGTAGAATCTACTAACAAGACGTCTTGTTTCTCATATTTTGGATAGTGATGTAGGAGTTTGCTCTCTCTCCCTTCCGGTGTGTGAGTGCTGATGAAGAAGTTACACCACTCGGTGGTGGTCATTGACAGATCCATTTTGTATTTTCTTGTCATCTACCTCAGAGATGAAAAACTTTGATTGTGAAAAATCTCTGAGTCCTAAATATTTGAATGTGAACAATTCCTAATGCTCCCTTTGAATGGTAAATTTAAAATAGGTAATGAAGTAGCAAAGACTAACAGAGAAAAGGTAAGGTAACGTCCAGTTACAGGGTCTATTGTTCAGTTTCAATGCCTTGCTTTGATCTTAAATCTCTGAAAACAGACTCAGTATTCTGATTTCTTCGATTCTTGAGATTTTTAGGTCAGTTTGAATGTGAGATTATACAGCATAATATAGTCCTCTCTGACCAGAAGATTCAGCACCTTTTTTCCCCTCTCTTAACCCAGTTAAACTTGAATATGTGTACATTTTAGTACTGTATGTATATCTTGTGCTGTATGATGTGATTTCCTGTATTGGTAGGGGTTGTTTTTTTGTTGTTGTTGTTGGGTTTTTTTTAACATATAAAATGGATCCATTCCAGAGTATACCGAAAGGGGTGACAATGTATTGCAGAACTTAGATATTGTAGGATTCTGCATCGCTTTACTTAGAAATAACACTAATTGGTTAATTCTGGTCATTCTGATTTATGCCATATATTTACTTACGCAAGCTGTTCTTTTTTTCACTGAATTTATTAAGTGAGACCTATATTTCTATAATTTTCTCACTACCTGGTTTTATTTTATTTTTTGCCTTCTATTATTGCATCCCCCCAAAAGATCCTTTTATAAAATTACTGTACAACATATCAAGAATACTGTTTCAGCACCAGCAGCATTTCCTATCTGTGAACCCCTTTATCTGTTGTGCAACATTACATTTTAACAGTTAAAAGAGGTGCTCTGTTACAACAGAGTCATCTAGGCTCATTTCCTGAGAGCAGTGAGCTAGTTTGTTTCATGTGCCAAACAATATTGTTAAAACTAATTTGTAATTGGAACCAACCAGTCAAGCCACTGTCTGCCAAAAACACTGTGGCGTTAACTTGAATTTTCACTTGCATGCTAAACTGCTGAGCATCTACCTACTTCCGTTTAAACCCACTATATAAGGGTTTCAGTTCCCTGGGCATTTTGGAGACTCAGGTCATCCAGAAAGGTGCATGCTCTGAGTCTTTCTGCCTGGAATATCCATCAGAAACTTCTAGAATTTTTGTTCCTTTATTTATTTTATCACATCAGTTGAGTTACAGAGATCTGATCTAAAATGAAGATTTAGGGCCAAATAGTACCTGCTTGGGGGGAAAAATCACCCCTGGACAAGAAACTCATCATTCCCACTTGCTGAGCTTCTTTGAAATTCTTTGTAGGTTGCAGCCCAGCCCAGCCCCCTTGAAAAGGGGGGAGAGGGTCCAGCTGCCTAAACCTGTGGATGCCCTGGGATCCACGCAAATCTCTGGACACCTAAAAGAAGCCAGGGCCACCCACCAAGAGGCCTGGTGTCTCCACACATTGCCGGCCCACATGCTGCCATTGCCTGGCTACTTGAAGCTACCTCTGAATTCAGAGGTGTCTTCCAGCAGGGAGGACTATTGGCATACACTGTGTCAGCATTGTCTTACATGTGTAATCAGAGGGGGTTCCTTGGGTGGATGATGCCATGGAGAGCAGCCATCTCCCTAACTCATGGCCTGCTCTGGCCAGGTGGGTCTCATGCAGAGAGACTTCCACAGGCTGTCAGACGAAAGCTAGCAGGCCACAGAGACACTGCTCCCAACCCTAATCATGTGACTGGGGCTTTTCTCGCCCTACTCTGCTTTCTGGCACGTCACACAGTAGGGTAAGTGATCTTCAGTGTTCAGTGAGAGTCTTGCCTGCCGTTTGTCTCCTCGCTTCATTCTCCAGGACCAGTCCCCAGCCCTGTGTGCCACTGGAGGGATGCCTTGTGTATGTGTGTTTTTTGCTTGTGTTTTTTAATGAAAACTGAATCTAGTTCAAAGCTAGATAAAGAACTGCAGAGGCCCCAAATCTCTGGACTGTACTTGTCTCAGCAGAGTCATCCTGTTTTAAAAATGGGAACCTCTTCTCCTTCCCTCTTCTCCTTCCCCAGGGGATGAGGGGAATGCTGAGGAAACCAGGCACTTAAACTATATTTATTTTAATACCTGGATATTGATTCTCTTGAAGCTGCCTCTGCTGCCATTCACTCCCATCTCACACACACTACATGGACAAAGAACTGATCGGTGAGTTAGACCAGAAAAGCTCTGCTCCCTGTAGTGAGCATATTCGTTGAATTCACTCACCCCCTCCATAAAAGATGCCTGTATTCTACACATGGCTATGTGGGTGAGGTGAGACATCTGTGCAATAGGGAATGATAGTAAAAGGAGAAGGAGATGATCCTGATTCTGTGACAGATCTAACAATGGGGGAAGAAGGGAGTGGCCCGGCAATGTATAGCTCTTTATACAATGCACTGGACATGATACATTCAGTATTTTTAAAAAATTTTAAATGAGGATTTCTGTCAAGTGAAAAATGGATTGGAAATTGGGGTTTCTATGTTGCAGTCTACCTGCCTGGTGGTTCTGCGTGTATGTATACGTTACTTGTTGTTCCTGAATTCAGTCTAAAATAATGTGTTTATGAAAACTGGCTTTTCCAGCCCAGAAAAGTTTCTCTACATATCACTGTCTTTTTATACTATCGATGTGTAGAAGTAGGCTCATCAGTCAGTATTCGGTAGTACAGTTCAAAGTGCTTTGTTAAAAGAGATTCAAGCATGTCTATTTTTTTAAAATACAGTATTACTAGTTTGAAGCCAGTGTGCCCAAGGCATCAGTGCTAGGTCTGTTTCTTGTCTTCTTCCTCCCCATCCTTGTGGCCACGAAAGGGAATTACTGTAGTAATTCCTGTAACCCCCCCTAACCCAAGCCTGACCCCAGATGTACAGTACCTTCCCTCTCAACTTGTGTATATTTCATTTTAAATATTCACTTTAATAAAATTTTTAAAGGCCAGTCTAGAAAAGTGCAAGGCTTTCACCCACTTCACTTTGGGCCATAGTGTGCCCCTGTTCGGCCCAGGATAGCGGAATACAACGCTTTCTCCCTGTTTCTCCATTCTCCCGAGCTCCCCTCCAGCTGATCCCACCCACAGTATCTTGACATTGCTTTTCCCTACGTTGCAAGGGAAGATGTGGGTGATCTTTTCTGAGGGTGCTGTTAGTTTCACGCCAGCAAGAAGGGAGTTCTTAAGGAGCATTATGGTTGGCAACCTTATTCCTGAGACCAAGTGAATAGGCAAGTCCAGCATTCACTAGTGCTCATCTATAGTATGGGCCGCCTCCATGCCACTGGCTGGCTCTTTTGAAATACTGTATCTTTCTCATTCTAATTCTTGTGGCAGCAAAGACTGTTTTAGGATCAGTTAAGCTATATTCTTTGTTGTGTATCTTGATGGTAATAAAACAACTTACATGTATAATGACTGAAGTTGCTAAGTGCATTTTAAAACTGTCTTTTTTTATTTGTGCAGTTAGCATAACGCCTGTGGTAGGTCAGCTGCCAGCTTGCAGAGCTTGCAGATTTTACATGCAGATTTTGTTCTACCTGCAGACGTGTGTTTTCTGATCAGATTTTATTGCAGACACAGTGTTTCTGAAATCAGTGTGAAATACAGAATACAGAACTCAAGCTTCTTAAATCAAGTGTGCAAGAAGCTACAAATGATAATGTAACAAGCTGAGTAAGTTACTTCAGTGAATAAGCTTATAGACTGGGACCATTTTCGTATGCTGAGGCATTTACTTACTCGTTCATATAATCAAGCCTGTTTCCTGACATTAAGTATTTTACAGGAATGATTGTATTGCATAACTTGTTAAAGGCACTACTGACAGTGCCTACAATTATACTTTAACCAGATGTGTCCATAACTAGCTTTGTTGCCTTCTTTTTCGTGAAGCCCAGTCTGAAACTGTAAATACTTTTTGCAGTACTGCCTTTTTTAACTCCTAATTACTTTTGGCACAGTGTTATATAGTGTTGGATTTACCCAATTGCTATAACATATATTTTTATACATAGGCGGCGGTACTCTTTTTCGAGAGTAATACAGCCACTTAATCATTAATGCCTTATCGGTGTCATACTGCTGTTGCTCTTTGGTTAGTTGGTTTGCAAGGTATCCAGTGGGTTAATTTTTAGGTCAGATATTTTCATTCATAGCAGTGCTCAAATTGGGATATAGGTGATTGTACGGTAGCCCCAGTTTTCACTGTCGCCAATTGTGGAGAGAGGGGGGAATGGATTCCAAAATAGGGAAAAGGAGGGGGGGAAGGGAGGACGTACCATGACGTTTGTGGGGGCACGCTCCTCCTACTCCAAACTTGAGCACGTTTTCATGGGTTGACAGCTGCGTGGCTACGGACCAGTTTGCTTAGAGTCATAATCTTTTTTTAAAGATAATAAATGCCAAAAAAAAAAAAAAAGGCTTCTGTTGTCAACTTAGGCACTTGGTTACTTATCTGTTTAAACTCTTTATATTGCTGTGAATTTGTGCTGTGGATAAAGTGTATTTTGTACTTCTGAATGTTCTATATTTATGACTAACAGTTACGAAATCAGTTGTGTGTATGTATATCTAATAACTGACTTTTTAAATTTCATTACAATAAACATGTCATGAGCTGTTATTAATTTACGTCATTATATAAGTAATTGGGATACACTGCTGGCACAAACAGAAGGTTATGATACATCCGGAGTTTTGATATTCATGCCTACAAACCAGATCTTGGTTTTGTAATGCTCAGTATAGAAACACATTTCATAATCCTAGATCGAGAAGACTTAAGCATGTCTTCCTTACATAAATATTGGCCAAAAACTACATTTTTCAACCTGTTCTATTTAAGCTGCTGCAACCTTCAGAGAGGACTTTCTATTGCAAGGGACCCAGCACCAGTGTGAAATGAATCCAGCCCTTCGTGTGTATACATACTTCAGTCTCTTATTGGCTATTCTCTTTATGAACAGGTTGCTTAAGCAAGGCTCAGAGTTTGTTTGTGCATTGACAGCACGAGGGAGCTGAGCAGTGAGTTAATGCAGTCATGAACCTTTCGAAAATCATTTGATGCTCATTTTTGTCTAAGAGGATGAGCTGGCTCGAGAGATTGGTAGTGGAGGTTACAGAAACATCTCTCTCTCTGAGTCACTAGTGCAATAGCAGTCCAGGTCAGCAAAAGTTGTGACCATCAGATGACTGTTCAGCGGGCTTTGTGAAATGAGATTGGAGATTTCAGTACAATTCCCAGTGGGCCAATGTCCAAACATCTCAACCACAACTGTCATTGCCTGGGCCTTTGGTTCACCAGCGAAAACAAGAAGTGTATACAGACTGAATTACCCTCTCGCCACTCGGATGGTCATCCCCTGCTAGTGCTGGGGCGTGTTGGTGGGTTAGCATAGAGAAGGGGAAGCTTGCATTGCCACAGCCTGTGTTATACCTGTTCTGAGGAAGAAGTGTCAATAGGGGACCTTTCATGAGTGCGAAATTCACGCATCAAAAAATGTTTGCTCAGTGCATTACATCACCTACTGTCATTTCTTAATGGGTTTACATAATTCTTAACAAATAGAAGTGCTTGGAAAGGAAACTTGCAAAAGGTATTTGCAGCCATATCCCTGATAGTGGAAGTTTTTTGCTTGTATTCTTGGCTTCCTCGGTCAGCAGGGCTTTTATTTATGCAAGTTCAGAATGTTTGTGCAGGAAGTGTTAGTAATGGATTTAGGGTGGAATTTTTGAAAGCATCTAAGAGAATTAGGCACCAACGGGAGTTGGAACCCAAAGCCCCTTAAGTGCTTTTGAACATTCCACTGTTAATCATTTTCGAGCATAGGCATGATGAATGGAGTACTTGGAATGAATGGATAAGCAAGTGGAGTCTGGTGTGGTTCGATTTTCCAATAGTACTGCAGTAGCACTGATTTGTTTTTAAATGATATTCATTTGAAGGGGTAATATAATCCACATTCTTGTTGGTTTAGTCAGATGAGTTGGTCAGAATACACCTCTAGCACGACCCAATATAACACGAATTCGGATATAATGCGGTACAGCAGCGCTCCAGGGGGGCGGGACTACACGGTCTGGTGAATCAAAGCAAGTTCGATATAACGCGGTTTCACCTATAACACGGTAAGATTTTTTGGCTCCCGAGGACAGCGTTATATCGGGGTAGAGGTGTTCTACCAAAACTTCCAAACCTGACTCCCAAACTCGTATTTAGACACCTAAATACAAGTGGCCTGGTTTTTCACAAGTTCCATCAATATTGGTGTCATGTTTCAGGAAATATTAGTCTGTCGGGTTCCTCATTCTCTTCTCCGAATTGGGTGTAACTGAGACAAATAAAGGGTGAATTCCTCCATCCTGTATGCACCAGTAGTCTGAGCACCTTCCTGGTAGGAATTATGTGGCAGCGTCTTTCTACAAGCCTCTGATTCTGTCCTAGGTCAAATAAAATTGAATCATTTGAACTGTATTAATGGATTTTTGGATCAAACCCAGAGGTTGATAGGGCATCCTTTCATTAACTCTGTGGAAAAATTACCATCTAATTGTGGACTGACACTAAACACTGGTGTAATACAAAATGTGCCAGTTTTTTAAATTGTCAACCAAAGGACCCCACACAAAAAATGCACAAATGCAGGAGTGCAATAACCATTATTGCTGCAGCAAAATGTAGAGATCTGAGTAGCTGACTGTGCACATTGCAGCCACGGTTTGCATGCGCAAATAAAAAAATTGAGCTGCTGTTTAGAACTGTGTCCCAACATACATATCCTGTATAGGAAACCCCCTTGTCCCAAGTTAGCTTTTGTGGGTAGAAGGTGCTTCTATCCTAGTGCTTATCACAGATTCCTATTTTAGCTAAGAACGTAGCTTTTAAATAACTGTGACACCCTCAAAAACCACATGGGTTTAGATAACAGGCGAAAAGTTTGGAGAAGTTGAATTAGTTTGGTGCACCCGACCATCCCCCCAAAATTCTGAGCGGGTCACAACATTTTTAACCCCATCAGGGTTGCTCATCCCTACTTGCTACTGCCCTCTTCTCCTTGTTCATGGTCCAGAACAATTAGTTCCGTGTGTGGCCTAATGGGCAGGTAGCTTTTGGACTTCACAATAAAATCCTAGTATAGTATTTTTCACTTAAACCTGGAATTGCTGGCTTGACAGTGAGATGCATTCTCTCTAAGGAACAAACCTTTCTAAGGCCTCTGCTACTGCGGTGTTTGTGTGGCCAAGCAAATGGCTGAGACCACTGGCTTGCAAAATAAACTTACAGGATAAAGTCTCCCACCGACATAGGCACAACCCACATTGCCCTCAGAGCATGTATCTGAGGGCAGAAATTGGCTCATCATACTTTCAGACATACTTAGAGAAAGAATTAGTGGAATTTATGCCAAAATCAGACCTCCTCTCCTCCTTCAAAACTCTCCCACTTCATGTACCTTTCAATTTACCCAGGCCGAAACGTGGAACAGTGTGTGGCAAAGACCCAAATTGAGGGATACAAAAAATTTACAAGGGCAACAGACTTTAAAAGTTGTGGGATTCCTTCCTTAGTGTCAAATGGTTGCTCGCTCTGTCTCATCTCAGGCTACATCTGCACTACTAGCCAGGGCATTACCCCCTTGGCTAGTAGTGTATACGTAGCCTTAGTGTCATGGTTCTTTATTTCTGGTATAAACAGTTCTCAAACCATAGAAGCCAGTGGACACCAAGTTTGTGTGGAACTTGTGGACCATATTAAGTGATGTTCCTTGAAATGAGGGACACTTCAGAGATATCTCACACCATCCCTCGCTGCCTGCCTTCCTCCCCAGCTACGTGGAGAGAGATTCAGTGAGTCAAGATGTGGAAGCCCTTAGGGCCATTTTGTGATTGGTCTTTGTGTTTGAGGGCAGGATAATAAGGAGCTTCCCACACTTTGCACACCTGGCTTGAGAGCCAGTCACAATTGCAGCCTCTGCACTCATGGACATAAGCTTGGCCACACTGGGTCAGACCAAAGGTCCATCTAGCCCAGTATCCTGTCTGCCAACAATGGCCAATGCCAGGTGCCCCAGGGGAATGAACAGAACAGGTAATCCTCAAGTGATCCATTCCCTGTCACTCCTTCCCATCTTCTAGCAAACAGAGGTTAGGGACACCATCCCTGCCCATCCTGGCTAATAGCCATTGATGGACCTATCCTCAATGAATGTACCGTATCTAGTATCAGAGGGGTAGCCGTGTTAGTCTGGTTCTGTAGAAGCAGCAAAGAATCCTGTGGCACCTTATAGACTAACAGACGTTTTGCAGCATGAGCTTTCGTGGGTGAATACCCACTTCTTTTGGATTCAGCCACGAAAGCTCATGCTGCAAAACGTCTGTTAGTCTATAAGGTACCGTATCTAGTTCTTTTTTTTTTTTTTTGAACCATGTTCTAGTCTTGGCCTTCACAACATCCCCTGGCAAGGAGTTCCACAGGTTCACAAGGACCTGACCCTCTCCATATGTGGTGTGGAGCACACATTGCTGCAAAGGGGCTGGCTAGAAGAAAAGGCCTCCTGCACCAGCTTGCAGAGCAGGCCAGCCACAATCCCTCCCTGAACTCTCCCAGGGGCAGTGTGGCTCTGCACTGCCCCCAGTGCAGGGGCCTTGAAGACACAACCTAGCCCTTACTTAACCAAAAAAAAGTGGTTTGGGACTTTTGCCTTACAAGGTCCAACTAATGATAGCCTCTCTCTCACTGATGCCCAAGCACAGGTGCCATAATGATTGGCCTTTCCAATCAGCTGGGACTTATCCCAGGTGGCTTTCTCTAATAAACAGCACTTGATCATCAAACTCAGCCCCTGAATATTCACACATAGCCTGAAAAAAGTTTCCCCTTTTGCTGAAGGATTTCAAGCCCAAAAAGTTCAAGTGAAACAGGGCTGGCTCTTATTCCAGACAGCCCCAACGCTAGAGGATTAAGAGCCAGCAAAGAATGTTTCTCATAAAGGATTTATTTTGTTTCACTTTAGTTTATTACATTTTTCAACTTCTAAAAAATGGCCTTAAGGGCGCCTTCAAAATGATGAAATTCCTCCAAAAAACTTTATTTACTGAGAATCTAAAAAGAAAGATCAAAATGGTGCAATGCCGTTAAATTAGAATTCTTTTGATTACATGAAGGCGCTTAAATTAAAGCGGTACCGAGATAGAATTTGTTCAGCTTCTTAACATATTCTTCCTGGCCTTCGCAGTCTGAGGTCAGTGACCTAATTTGGGAGTTAATGGGTATTGTTGCTTCAAATTATTTTTGTTCTAAATATTCATCAGATTATGTTAGTTGACCTAAATTTGCAGATCCTGCTGAGGGACTGGGGTTCTGTGCTGACCTACCAAATCTGACCTGAATATAGCTTTTGGCTAATGAAATACAGTAGTAAACTTATAGAAGCAAGTATAATTTATAGGTATAAACCTAGAAGAAAAACGTAATTCAGTGTAGAGGCGATACTATCAGTTATAGAGTGCCATAGCTGTGCGGAAGAGCTCTGTGTAAGTTCAAAGCATGTCTCTTTCACCAGTCAGTCTAATAAAAGATATCTCGCCCACCTGTCTCACTCTGTCTATATAGGCATGACATTTTTACAGCAGACTTGCAGCATTCTGCATAGCCACAGCTCAGGCAAGGAATTTATTTTGACAGGCATGTAAAAATTCATTCATTTTTTCTTCATCGTTGTGATGGTAAAGGGCAGCTGAGCAAATTTTGTGGCTATGCTGGTAAACTGTCATGATGATTTTGCAAGGCTGCTTTAAAGTCATACATTTTGCTGATTTCTACTACATTGTCATCATCACTGAGATTACACTGAGCCACATTAATGTTGAATGTCAGATATTTAAATGGTTAAATCAAGACTCAGCCATCATAAGGCAGATCATTTTTAGTAGAGCTGGAAGTAACAGATACCAAATTCTTATTTTGTCTTTCTCCAGCGTAGAATCTTTTTTTCTACTTGCCCATCTTCCCAGACTGTATGTTACAGAGCCATTCAAGAAGCTGGAGCTAGCTAGCTACAAATCCATTAAAAATTCCTGTTTTCCTGGGTTTCTAAGACTGGAGTAAAGATTCCCTTCAGGCTAAAACTTCCTTGCCATTCAGATCCACAGCCCAGAAGAAAATGTGCCTCTAGAAACAATGTGGTAAAAGGCTTTTCGGGGTTTTCTTGTTGTTTTTAAATAAGTAAACAGGAACCAAAAGCTCCACTTGTGAGGTGTCAGAAAATCTTTGTTCACAGCTAACAAAATCAGCTTATTTCCTCTTGTATGCACCTAGAGATGGGGCTGAACCAAAACCCCACAACACTCACGTCATTTGGACAATGCGGGCAGGGGTGAGGATTTGGAAGCCAGATATTAATTTCTTAGCTGGCCTGTGGTCTTAACTCCCATGTTTGTCGAGCTGTTGATCAGCACAGCTGAGGAGTGATTGCGGCAAAACTAAACCACTCTGGGTATGCCTACTCTGCATGCTGAGCCTAATCTTTCTCAGGTTTGAGCCCAAGCCCTCCTTCTGTCCACCCACAAATTGGTCTGATCTGGGTCTGCGAGCACTCAAGACCTAGGTCCTAGGACCTGGTAGGAGGGTGGGTCAGAGCCAAAGTATTGCTGTGACTCAGGTACAAGCTCTGTCGTTTTTGCAGTGTGGACACAAGTCAAGCTGCAAAGCACAGTTCAGTATGGATGTGTTAGCATGGCTGTGAGACCAGGTCCAGCAATTGTGAGCAGTGCAGTGTGGATGCTCAAGCTCAGGCTTGGAAACATAACCTTGGTCCCACAAACCCGGGTTTACAATACAGTGTAAACATATCATTTTACACACTCTCAGATCCTCAGCCAGGTGAGGAGGCTGAGCCATCTCCTGGAGCAAGTGAGGGCAGCCACAGGGCTGCTTTAGCATACACTGATTGGAATGGACCCCAAAGGACTGCTCTGATGGGCAAGGAACAGCTGAGCACAATCTCATTCCAGCTCTGCTCCCTCTAGTCCCTGTCATGTCCCTTTCCCATGCCCAGGTGCCTCTGACTCTCCTGGTAGTGTGAAGTTTGGGCATGGGTGTCATAAGGCTGGCCATGCTGGCTTTATACCATCCAAGTGCTCGCTCACAGCAGGGCAATCCTCTGAAGCAAAGTGACCTTATAGGGGGTAGATGATCAGGCCCCAAATCCTTAAAATGGCCCCAACCAAAATCCCCTGGAGTTGTAGGGGGGTTTCTAATCCACATCTGTATTTAATAGGCAAGGCCCCAATCTGTTTTGAGTGGCTATGCTTTTTCATTACTCTCCCAGAGAAGAGAAGACTTATGAAGAAGGAACAAACAAACCGGCTGTAGCTTGAATCAAGTATTTTTCCTGGGGATTGTCCAATAATCCATCAAATAAAACCATTTTCATGGCACACTAAAACACAAGTACAGCAGTTACCAGCCCTAACAAGAACGGGAGAAGAAGCAAACAACGAAGGTGATTAGTGGGTTAGAGAACGATTTAGCTGCCAGCAAATGCCTCCTACAGTTGGATTAGTTTGATCAGCTGTACTCAGAAGCTATATGGATCGGTTTCCACACAGTTATATAATACTGTCTTTCTGGCTCAGAAATTAAGCCTAATGAATAATCTCCATGCTGTGCTATGCAAACACCCGATTCAAAGTTACGAGACTCGGATTAACACTCTCAGGATGGGAGCATACAGCCTCGGCCAATGTCATTATAGAGGCCCAGTTCAGCAAAGCTTAGCTCCCATTGACCTCAGTAGGATTTCGGCATGTGTTTAAATGTTTTTTTCTGAATCTGGGCCATAATTATAAATGAGATGGGGCTTAGTACAACCACAACTCAGAGTCACTGAGTAAGCAATGCACTGGGCATCTGACATACCCGCTAGAGACAGTCATTCTGCGGGGAGCACAGCTCGGGAAGGAATAAAGAGAATCACACTTGGTAAAACTCGAGTTGGAACAGTTCAGGGTAGACATCTGTGGTCACTCTGTGGCTTCTGCACTCCCATTTCCTGATGAGTTCACTAGCTTGAGAATTAAAATTTCTAGCACCTTAGTGTGCATTGGTGCTTTTTTCCATGTTCCTTTTTCTTTCTTTTTGTATCGTGCATTTCTAGGCTAAACATTGTCACTGAAACAGGCTGGCTTTACAGGTCACAAGAACTTTGCGAAGCTAGAGTGATTTTTACATTCTTTTGCTGTGAAGAGGAATGCAAGCATGTTGTGGCAAATGTCCAATCAATTATTTAAATTTGGGGCTCGGTTGGTTGGCTGTGATTGGTCATATGCAGTGATGAGCTGCCAAAATCTTAATAACCGGTTCCCTATAAAAAGTTCTGATTTAAGGGGGGAGGGTAGGGCAGGGGGCCCATGCAGGGCCTGGGGAAAATTGCCTCCCCCAGTGGCCCTGGAGCTTGCAGCTCCCCCCCCCCCTTACCTTGCCGGCAGCTCAAAGCAGCAGGATGACTCAGGAGCTCAGCTGAGCTGCCCAGCTGGTGTCGGTGGCTGGCCACGCTGCAGCTGGGGGGAAATGGGGGAGGGGCCGGGGGAACCTCAGCCTCCCCAGCTGGGAATCCTGGGAGCAACAGGATGGTCCGGCCCGCGGACCGGAGTTCTTTGTCCACCCCCTGGCCCTTTAACAACTGGTTCTCCATGGAGGTCGAATTTTAGCAACCGGTTCTTGGGAACTGGTGGGAACCGGCTCCAGCTCATCACTGGTCATATATACATTATTTCAAAGTCCCTGTTCAGCTGAGTCCAGCCTAGGAGAGGTAGGTGTGGAAAAGAATGAAATGGAGCCACTACTGTCCCTCACTGTACAGATTTAGGGGTGTATTTCTTACCCTCTGAACCACACATGGGCCCCACTCAGTAAATCCACTCCAGAAAGTTCCCTATACAGCACTTTGCATCTTCAAAGCACATTACAGACACTAATCTTCACAACATCCCTGTGAGCTACGTAGGTAAGTATCATTAACCCTATTTTACTGATATGGAAATTGACATGAAGCAGGATAAGTAACTTGGCCAAGGGTACACAGCAAAGCAGTGGCTGAGTGGAATTACAACTTGGCTCCTAGCTCTATAGTCATTCCACTAGACCAACTGCCTCAGAGAATCATAGAACTAGAAGGGACCTTGAGAAGTCATCTAGTCCAGTCACCTGCACTCATGGCAGGACTAATTGTCTAGACCATCCCTGACAGGTGTTTGTCTAACCTGCTCTTAAATATCTCCAGAGATGGAGATTCCACAACCTCCCTAGGCAGTTTATTCCTGTGCTTAACCACCCTGACAGTTAGGAACTTTTTTCCTACTGTCCAACCACACCCCCCTGGCAGCAATTTAAGCCCATGGCTTCTTGTCCTATCCTCAGAGGTTAAGAAAAACAATTTTTCTTCCTCCTTGTAACAACCTTTTACGTACTTAAAAACTGTTCTCATGTCCCCTCTGTCTTCGCTTTTCCAAACTAAACAAACCCAATTTTTACAATCTTCCCTCATAGGTCATGTTTTCTAGACCTTTAATCATTTTTGTTGCCCTTCTCTGGACTCTCTCCAATTTGTCCACATCCTGCCTGAAATGCGTTGCCCAGAACTGGCCACAATACTCTGGCTGAGGCCTAATCAGCGCTGAGTAGAGCAGAAGAATTACTTCTCGTGTCTTGCTTACAACACTTCTGCTAATACATCCCAGAATGATGTTTGCTTTTTTTGCAACAGTGTTACACTGTTGACTCATATTTTGTTTGTGATCCACTCTGACCCCCAGATCCCTTTCCGCAGTACTCCTTCCTAGGCAGCCATTTCCCATTTTGTATGTGTGCAACTGATTGTTCCTTCCTAAGTAGACTACTTTGCATTTGTCCTTATTGAATTTCATCTTATTTACTTCAGACCATTTTTCCAGTTTGTCCCGATCATTTTGAATTATAATCCTGTCCTCCAAAGCACTTGCAACCCCTCCCATCTTAGAACCGTCTGTAAACTTTATAAGTGTACTCTCTATGCCATTATTTAAGTCATTGATGACGATATGGAACAGAACCAGACCCAGAATGGATCCCTGCGGGACCCCACTTATTATACCCTTCCAGCATCACTGTGAACCACTGATAACTACTCTCTGGGAACAGTTTTCCAACCAGTTTTACACCCACCTTATAGTAGCTCCATTTAGGTTGCATTTCCCTAGTTTATTTATGAGGAGGTCATGTGGGACAGTATCAAAAGCTTTACTAAAATCAAGATCTACCATGTTTACTGCTCTCCCCCGCACCCATCCACAAGGCTTATTACCCTGTCAAAGAAAGTTGTCAGGTTGGTATGACACAATTTGTTTTTGAAAAATCCATGCTGACTGTTACTTATCTTATTATCGTCTAGATGTTTGCAAATCGATTGCTTAATTATTTGCTCTGTTATCTTTCTGGGTACAGAACTTAAGCTGACTGGTCTGTAATTCCTTGGGTTGTCCTTCTTTCCCTTTTTATAGGTTGGCACTATATTTGCCCTTTTCCAGTCTTCTTGAATCTCTCCTGTCTTCCATGACTTCTCAAAGATAATCACTAATGGCTCAGATATCTCCTCACTCAGTTCCTTGAGTATTCATCAGGCCCTGGTGAATTGAAGACATCTAATTTGTCCAAGTAATTTTAGCTTTCCCTGTTTTAGCCTCTTCTGATCCTACCTCATTTTCACTGGCATTCACTACGTTAATCATCCAATCACCACCAACCTTCTTGGTGAAAACTGAAACAAAGAATTTGTTGAGCACTTCTGCCATTTTCACATTTTCTGTTATTCCCCCCCCCCCCCCTCGTTGAGTAATGGGCCTACCCTGTCCTTGGTCTTCCTCTTGCTTCTAATGTATTTGTAGAATGTTTTTTGTTACCCTTTATGTCTCTAGCTAGTTTGATCTCATTTTGTGACTTGGCCTTTCTAATTTTATCCCTACACACTTGTGTTATTTGTTTATATTGATCATTTGTAATTTCACCTAGTTTCCACTTTTTGTAGGACTCTTTTTTTGTTTTTGATCATTGACGATCTCCTGGTTAAGCCAGGTTGGTCTCTTGCCATACTTCCTATCTTTCTTACACAGTGGGATAGTTTGCTCTTGTGCCCTTAATAATGTCGCTTTCAAAAACTGCCAACTGTCTTCTATTGTTTTTCCCTTTAGACTTGCTTCCCATGGGATCTTACCTACCAGCTCCCTGAGTTTGCTAACATCTGCCTTTATTTTGCTGTTTTCCCTCCTACCATTCTTTAGAATCATGAAATCTATCATTTCATTATCACTTTCACCCAAGCTGTCTTCCACTTTCAAATTCTCAACCAGTTCCTCCCTATTTGTCAAATTCAAATCTAGAACAGCCTCTCCCCTGGTAGCTGTCTCCACCTTCTGAAATAAAAAATGGTCTCCAACACATTCCAAGAATTTATTGGATAATCTGTGCTCTGCTGTGTTATTTTCCAACAGATGTCTGGGTATCATAGACTATCAGGGTTGGAAGGGACCTCAGGAGGTCATCTAGTCCAACCCCCTGCTCAAAGCAGGACCAATTCCCAGCTGAATCATCCCAGCCAGGGCTTTGTCAACCCTGACCTTAAAAACCTCTAAGGAAGGAGATTCCACCACCTCCCTAGGTAACCCATTCCAGTGCTTCACCACCCTTCTAGTGAAAAACTTTTTCCTAATATCCAACCTAAACCTCCCCCACTGCAACTTGAGACCATTACTCCTTGTTCTGTCATCTGGTACCACTGAGAACAGTCTAGATCCATCCTCTTTGGAACCCCCTTTCAGGTAGTTGAAAGCAGCTATCAAATCCCCCCTCATTCTTCTCTTCTGCAGACTAAACAATCCCAGTTCCCTCAGCTTCTCCTCATAAGTTATGTGCTCCAGCCCCCTAATCATTTTTGTTTCCCTCCGCTGGACTCTTTCCAATTTTTCCACATCCTTCTTGTAGCGTGGGGCCCAAAACTGGACCCAATACTCCAGATGAGGCCTCCAAATGGCAGGTGTGTAAATAAAGCAGCAAAAGCTGATGCTCAAGGGAAACACGTTTGGGTATAATATAGTGAAAATAAAAAGTGCCAGACCTGAGAGCAGATTGTTTTCTCACAAAGCAAGGCGCAGTTAGGGAAATCATGTGGCTAATTACTTTGTATCTGGGTTTCCCGTTTAGGTCATCCCATCGCTTACTCATGGTTTACCTCCCTCATGCCCCTTTTTCTGATTGTTCAGCTGAGTCACGCAAGTAGGATATGGCCCCTAGGGTATAGGTATAGGAAAGGGAACTGCACAAGTGTAGAGGGAAGTAGGCAGAAGTCACAGATGGGGGCTAAGGAAACTGCCAAGTGTTTGATTCCCAAAATGACTTGGTAACAAATGGATATTTATGAATGGTTTTAACTATTGAATAAGCAGCAAAGAATCCTGTGGCACCTTATAGACTAACAGATGTTGAATGACTATTGAATGACACTCATGCATATAACTGCTCTAGACATAGTGTATGGACTTTTTTTTTTCATTTGCTATATCTGAATAATCAAAATAAGAGGCTATATTCTGCTCTCCGTTATACTGGTATAAATCCAGAGGAAGTGCATTGGGCCAGATCCTCAGCTGGAGCTATGCTGATTTATGCTGGCTGAGGAGCTGGTCCTCTGACGTTAGCCCAGTGGCTTTGTGAAGCTCTGTGATGGGATATCCACCTCACACAAGCCATGAGCAGGTTAATGTGGGCCAGAAAGGGCCAATTAATCTTAGATGGCCACCTAGAGGGAGCCAGGGCTTGATAGGGTCTAATGGCAGATGAAGCCCACCTGCGGGAGGAGCTAGATTAGGATTATGAGCCAGGAAGAAGCTATAGAGAGGGAGTTGTCAGTCACACTCTGGGAGCAGAATGGTGGTAAGGAAGGTATTTGAGGGGGAAACTGAGTCCTGGGCTCCTAGCCCTGAAACAAGGGTCAACGCAGAGAAGTTGTGGGGGAGAAAGCCTGAGAAGGCAGGTTAGGAAGAAGCCCATGGAAACAGCAGCTATGAGTGGGACTGGGCAGATCTTAGCTGCTGGTCATAAGGTCCCTGGGTCCTTCAGTGTAGAGGGAGGGCCTGGGTACTCCTACTAGCCACTGGGAAAATGGCATGGGACCTGGAGACGTGGGACAGAAGACCAACTGAGGCAGCATTTGGACAGTTTGTCTGAGGAAACAACATAGTGATGTGACTGGAGGGCTGAGTCACAAAGAGGGAGCACCCTTAGTCACAGAGAGGGCGAGGGAGTGGGACCACAGTGCCAACAACTGACGGAAAGCGATGCCAGCTAAGGCGAAACCTAATTTCCAGACCTGGTCACAAGGAGGCGCACCTGAGGCAAGTGGACCCCTTGACCAGCCCCCATTTAACAAAGAACTTAGTGTGTGTTTAACTGCAAGTAAATGCTAAAGTCCCATTGAAGTTGACTTATTGAACTCGGGCCTGAGGAGGAGGCTTTGGCCCAGTGCCTCCAGTGTGTGTGTGTTTTGAAAACGTGCCTTCCTGAAGGACTACATGGGATGGGAAAACTAAAAAAAAAATTTAAAAAAATCACAGTGCTTTTTTCAAAGCATGACGTACAAAAAAAAAATCTCCAAACTAAAACTTGGCTACTGTAGTAGAGCAACAAATGCTACTGCGGGCCTGATTCTTGGCCCAGATCCAGTGGTAGAAAGGGGACGAAAGGCTGGTTTGAACAGCCAGCTTGGTATCCCCCTGAACATCCCCAGGCCACCCTCTTCTGGACCCCAGGCATATGGTCCTTTCTAGGGTGAAGAGAGTGAGGAAGTGATTACCAGGTGCTGTGTGTGTTCCAGTAATCTTGGGCCAATGGAATGATTCTAACATGTACAAATTAGAGTGGCCTCAGGGCACTTCTGTAGTACAAATAATAGTCAGCAGTAATAGGTAATATTGTCTTTCTGTAGCTTTCAAGAAAATACTGTGGGCCAAGTCAATGGAGTTCCAAGAAGGATGAGTTTGACCATCTGTTGCCTTCATGTGGTGTCACAGCCTGTGGGCTGTGCATGTTCTGGAGACAAGTGAACAATTACAAAGTCCCTGAAGTGATGTTAAAGGCTCATTTGACTTAATTAAAAACAGAAACTGAATGGCTATAAATCATCCTCTATCCCTGTCCCTCATTAATTTTGTAGACCAGTGGCAACTTACCATGAGCATATTAAACCGGTTAGTGGAATTCCCAGTCCTAGGGCTGAACTTTTTGGACCACAGGATAGATTCTAGCCAGAACCCACTCAAAGTGACTTCAAAAGAAGCCTCCACAGTCAAGCCAGTAGCAAATATGCTAAGGCTTTCTCCAGCTTTGGAAAGAGTCCTTGTGAAACGCTAAGGAGCCAATCCTTGTCATCGGTGATACGGCTGGGACAACCACATGCATAGACAACAGGGAGCCGCTAGATTTAAGCCTTCTTTATTACATATTTGTACAAAATCACTTCAGTTCTAATTAGGGGAGGCTAAAATATCCACCTTGTTGCACTTCTCCAGACAGACAATTAGAGATGGGCCAATTGGTTTAAATATAAGAACCAACCTGGAACCGTCATTCAAAATTCAAACTTTTTTTTTGTCTTTTGGACATTTAAATAGGTGCCTTTGCACTTTCTTTTCCTTTCTCCTTGTCATGCACCTGCCACTCTGCATCTTGGTGCCTGTTGGGACTGGAATATAAATACTTGAGTTCCGTGAGAGTGGCTACTCTGGTAGAATTGCCGACCCTCTATCATGAAGCTGGAGGGGAGGGGGAAAACTTATTCTTGTGAGGTTTTCTGATAATATGGTCTGAACCACCTTATTTATTATCACCTGTTGTTCATCTGAAAGTAGGATGCTGCTGACCTCTTCATCCTAGGACTACTGCTTACCTCTGTTACATTTAGCTCTTCACCTACAATGACAGGCAACAGAGTGAACTCCAGCACATTAGTCCAATGTGGAGAGGTGGGATGCCCCCAAAGACTGCCTTATCTATCAGAGGATGCTCAAAGAGTGGTGTAGCTCACATCCTTCTTCCTGGTCAGTGGCCAAGTCCCCTCTAGCAGGCCAAGCGGTGGGAGACCTCAGCATAATTAGTCATAGACTTTAAGGCCAGAAGGGACCATTATCTAGTCTGACCTCCTGCACATTGCAGGCACAGAACCTCACCCACCCACTCCTGTAATAGACCCCTAACCCCTGGCTGCATTACTTAAGTCCTCAAATCATGATTTAAAGACTTCACATTACAGAGAATCCACCATTTACACTAGTTTAAATCTGCAAGTGACCCATGCCCCATGATTCACAGGAAGGCGAAAAACCGCCAGGGTCTCTGTCAATCTGACCTGGGAGAAAACTCCTTCCTGACCCCAAACATGGCACTCGGTTAGACCCTGAATATATGGCAAGACCCACCAGCCAGACACCTGAGAGAGAATTCTCTGTAGTAACTCAGAGCCCTCCCCATCTAGTGTCCCATCACCAGCCATTAGAGATATTTGCTTCTAGCAGTCGCAGATCAGCTACATGCCATTGTAGGCAATCTAATCACACCATCCGCTCCATAAATTTATCAAGCTCAGTCTTGAAGCCAGTTAGGATGGGGTTTTTTGCCCCCACTGCTCCCCTGGGAAGGCTGTTTCAGAACTTCACTCCTCTGATGGTTAGAAACCTTCATCTAATTTCAAGCCTAAACTTGCTGATGGCCAGTTTATATCCATTTATTCTGGGGTCCACATTGGCGCTTAACTTAAATAACTCCTCTCGCTCCCTGGCATTTATCCTTCTGATATGTTTATACAGAACAATCATATCTCCCTTCAGCCTTTTATTGGTAGTTAGACTAAAGCCAACCTCTTTGTGTCTGTTCTCATAAGATAGGTTTGCCATTCCTGAGATCATCCTAATAGCCCTTCTCTGTAGCTGTTCCAGTTTGAATTCATCTTTCTTAAACATGGCAGACCAGAACTGCACACAGTATTCCAGTGCTTGTATAATGGTAACAACACTTCCCTATCTCTACTGGAAATACCTCACCTGATGCATCCTAGAACTGCATTAGCCTTTTTTGTAGCCATATCACATTGGCAGCTCATAGTCATCCTGTGATCAACCAATACGCTCAGGTCTTTCTCCTCCTCTGTCACTTCCAACTGATATGTCTCCAGCTTATAGCAAAAATTCTTGTTGGTAGTCCCCAAATGCATGACCTGGCACTTTGCATTATTAAATTGCATCCCATTTCTATTACGCCAGTTTACAAGGTCCTCCAGCTCATCTTGTATGATATTCTGGTCCTCCTCATTGGCAATACCTCCCAACTCTGTGTCATCCACAAATTTGATTAGCACATTCCCACTTTTTGTGCCAAGGTCAGTAATAAAAATGTGAAATAAGATTGGTCCCAAAACTGATCCCTGAGGAACTTCACAAGTAACTTCTCTCCAGCCTGACTTTTCACCTTTCCGTCTGACCCATTGTAATCTCTCCTTTAACTGAATTCTTATCTGCCTTTCAATTATCATATTAAGCCCCATTTTCTCCAATTTAATAATTTCTCATGTGAGACTGTATCAAATGCCTTACTGAAATCCAAGTAGATTAGCTCTACTGCGTTTCTTTTGTCTAAAAAATCCGTTATCGTCTCAAAGAAGGAGATCAGGTTGGTCTGGCAAAACCGTGTTGTATGTATGTTATCCCAATTACCATTCACCTGCATGTCCTTAACTTCTTTCTCTTTCAAAAAATTGTTTCAAGACCTTGCATACAACTGATGTCAAACTAACAGGCCTGTAGTTTCCTGGATCAACTTTTTCCCCCTTTCTTAAAAATAGGTACTATACTAGCAATTCTTCAGTCAGATGGTACGACTCCCGAGTTTACACACTCACTTAAAAATCCTTGTTATTGGGCTTACAATTTCATGTGCCAGTTCCTTTAATCATGTTGGTTGGAGATTATCTGGGGCCCCCGATTTAGTCCCATTACACTGTTTGAATTTAACTTCCACCTCAGATGTGGTCATTAATTCTACCTCCATATTTTTGTTCCCATTAACCACCCTGCCAATACTTCTAAGCTCTTCATTAGCCTTATTAAAAACTGAGACAAAGTTTTAAAAACTGGGTGCTGGGCCATGCCTACATTATCTTTAATCTGTACCCCATCCTTGGTGCTTAGCGGTCCCACTTCTTCTTTCCTTGTCTTCTTTTTATTTCTTTTTATTTCTATTTATTTATTTGGTTGTAGAATCTTTTACTATTGGTTTTAATTACCTTTGCAAGGGCCAACTCTGCTTGGCATTTGGCAGTTCTCACTTTACTCCTACACTTTCTGACATCCAACAGGGACCTTGCCTTGCTGATCCCTCCCATCTTCCATTCCTTGCAGACTTTCTGCTTTCTCTTAATCATCTGTTTGAGATGCTTGCTCATCCAGTCTGGCCTGCAGTCCTTCCCTACAAATTTTTTCCTCTTGCTTGGGATGCAGGCTTCAGATAGTTTCTGCAACTTTGACTTAAAGTAATTCCAAGCCTCCCCCATATTCAGATCCTTGATTTCTTCAGTCCAGTCCACTTCCCTAACTACTTCCCATAATTTTTTAACATTAGCCCTTTTGAAATCAAGAACCCTAGTTGCAGACTTATTTTTGTTTATCCATCCATTTAGTTTAAACTGAATTAGCTCATGATCACTAGAACCAAAATTATCCTCTACAACCAGTTCTTCTGTGAGGTTCTCACTACTAACTAATACCAAATCTAAAATGGCATCACCTCTTTTTGGGTCGGTGACTGTTTGATGAAATCTGTCAGCTAGTCACATGCATCAACCAATGTATATTGACAAAAGCTGGTGACAAAGCAAATACCTCAGGATGGTTTGAAAATGGATTTCCCCTTGGGAAATGTGAATTTATTAACCCAGCTGAGGTAGAAATGGTCCTAAGCCACCATGTTTAGATCCAGCTCTGGGTCTGGCTTCACATCTCCAAAATTCCCAGGGTATTCAGAGCCAGGACATCAGTTCCGCTCTTTATGGAAGTGAGAGACAGCTGCAACATTTGGCTTCAGATCTGGATGTCCCCGAAGTTCAGGCTTATTTTGCTCTGGGATTTTGATTTGAGGCCATCTCTCACCTAAATCAAAGCAGATTTGACTGATCTCTCTAAGGTAAAGAGTGGGTGATGTCTGTTTATTTTACTGGTTACAACCTGTAGCTGTAACAATGGTAGGCATATGAGCAGCATGTACAGTAAAGTATCTCCCATTATTTACTAAAGTCTGGATACTTTCTAGATGCAGTGAAGGAGAGCTGGTGACTCCTAAGAGAAAATAATACACCCATGAAGTTTTGTTTTGTTGAAAAGATTACTATCTGCAGTCTCAGCCTCAGGAAACTAGGTGTTGACTGCATAAGAAAGGCCAAAAAAAAATGGATAAAATGGCATGGCCCAGGAAGGAAAGAAAGCACTTCAGGAAGGAAATTAAATAAATTCCATGAAAAGTTGTACTTTCAGACTTTGCTCAGACCTCATTGCCATGTGACAGCACCGGGCCCTGATCTTAAGCTCCAGTAGCACTGGCGCTGTCTAGTTTTGCAAAGAGCAGGTAAAATCCCAAAAGTGCGGATGCCCCTTTTGGATCTCAAGCCATTTCTCACTCACGAGTGAGCGATTGTTGGTAACGGTTGTTTCAAAAGTCATCACACACTGGATGTCAAGTATAGTGTAAATTACAGAGGGACCTGATGGCTTGGCCCATTTATTTCACTACTCACTTGAGTGAGGTGGCGAAATCTTTCCCTTAGTTAGCGTAGGAACAAGTTTGCAGAATGGCTGGTGAAGGGACAATACTTAACACTCAATACACTTCGTAGGGTTTTTTTCCCTAAAGGATATTATAAAGCAGTTGCCGGTGTTCACAAAGGCAGTAGAAGATGATAGCAATTATTCATGTTTATCAGAGCATATAAACCCCGGAGACCTATTCTCCCTCCAAAGGATGCAAGCTTAGTGGGCGTTTCTTGTATCCTGAGATGGGCTGAAACTGATCAAATTCTAGGCAGCCCCCCACAGCCCTTTCAGAACTTTTTGTACCAATTGATTAGTTTTCCTGCATTAAGCAACTTTTAATAAAAATGCAGCAGTCAGAGTGAAAGAGGAAGTTCAGAGGAGAGGATGAGGCTCAGGGAAAAGAAACAAGGCAAAGAGCCAGGGTTGGGAGATCCAGCCAAACCAGTTATAAATCCAAAAACATGTTTTATTTATTTTACTCCTCACAAACAATTAAAGTCAGCTATTTATTTTACAAATATGTTTCTGCTGTATTGAGTCATTTCGTTGGGGAGAAAAATAGGGTTGGGTTTCTTCAATGTTTTTATAATGAAATATCCAGATTTTTAAAAAAAAAATGAAAATCAAGAGATTTTTCAAACTACAAACTTCCTCTGGATTCCCTCTTTGATCATATAAACAGGTGCCCATATTGGGTGGCCTATGCAAACTTGCAGAGAAAGTTGTAATACCTGCCAAAGCATTAAATGTTGATTGCATTTTCACTGTAGTTACACAGGGAGACTGATACATTTTCCAGCTCCTGCACGTCACTTGTATCAGTGAGACATGCCTGTGTGCTTGCCAATGCACTGACCTTTTGCCTAGTTTATACAAAGAGACTGTTTGGCAGCAATTACTAATTTACTAAGCTGCATGCCGTTACAGTGTGGTGTACTTCGGGCAATACTGGCTATCTGCCCCAATGCCTAAATGTCATTGAATGTCATTGATCTTGGGAAGGGTTCTGGTAAATAGAAGATCGGTGCTCTTTATCTCTGAGCTACGAATGCAAAGCTGAGAATAAAACATTTGAGCCATGAGCTTTGGCTGTAAAATTAGAAGCCTGCAATGATGCCAGTTTACTAGATCTTAGTGTATAATCATAAGTAACAAAAGAAACAAGGAGCCATGTCAGAAACAGGGCCAAGAAATGTGCAGTGCAGTAAAAATGTGCAGCATGATGTTAAAAGTGCACTCTGCCGTTTTACAATTACACAAAGACCAACCAAGTTAGTGGAAAAATAAATAACAAAACCTTTGAAAAATCCCAATTCCATCACTCAAAATCATTGCGTATGTTCCTCCTACAGTGGCAAAACTCCCATTCACCTCATCGGGGCCAGCATTTCACCCAGTGGACCTTGTTTGTTGGGGATAAAATTCACTTCCTGGATCATAAGACACATTGTTCTCCAATTTACATGAGTATCTTCAGGAGGGGTTTGTACACGGTGTGGTCTTGTGCTTGTAGCCCACAGTGTATGTATAGTGACAAATTTTGCTTTTGGGTACAACAATGTACATTAACTTAATTCCAATAGAGCGAATGGAGTTACTCTGGGTTTATCTCACACCAATATCTGGCCCCCAATAATCATGCTACACAGTAATAATGATCATTAACTCAGTGGGTGGAAAAAGAAAGGAAGATCTCACTGTGTTCTAATAAATGGCCTGATGAACATCAGAAGGAAGCTACTGCCCCAGGAGACTTTTAAATGATGTGCTGTGCCATGCATGACGTATGCATGCCTCTGTCCATGCCCCAGTTTTCTGTCTTCATCACCTTCCTTTCTTTTGTGTCAGATGTTGACTGTGCTAACAATCAAGTCTACTTTGACCTATAGTCTTGTGCAAGGTCTGGTAACATCTGGACACAAAGTATCATCATGCTAGTTAAAATCAAATAATATTCTGAAATGCTAACATTGACAATTCAGCATGCAATTAATCAGTCAATACCAGATATTTGGACCGTGCAGTCTGTCTTACTGTAAAGTGACTTAATATCAAAACACAAGAACCCATTATCAACAAAGTTCTAGTGTTTTGCATGTTACGTTTTAAAAAATACAGTACACTGGTGAGTAATTTCCTCAAGCTATGACATCAAGTGGCTGTTTTTCCTAACACATTGTTTGTTTTGATGAGTAGCCTTTAGGTGGATATTCATGTATCAACTATTCTCTTCCTTTGTGAATTGTGGTTTTCTGCCCAGCAGTAAATCCAGTTTCCAGGGGTAATCGGGAAACCAACTCCTTCCAAACTACGCAAAAGATCTACTGCATTTCCTGCATCTTTTATGTCTTTAATGCTAGTGGTTGAGTAATCGTTGGAGACATCAGTGTCTTCCATAAAGAAATGTGCTGACAGTTGTTGCACAGAAGTTCATAAATTAACCTTTAAAAGAAAATCTTTTGTGAATGGTATGAGACTATAATGAAAATCATTTCTCCCAAGGCTCATTCTTTATAATAGCAGGATGCATGCTTCTATTTATGCATGTAATCATATTGTTTTCCAGCCACTCTATATGCTGTTCTCTCTGTCAGTGTTGCACATATAACTAATTCATTGTTTAGTGACAGATTTCATATATAGTATGGACTTTCTGATAACTTCTGTGTAAAAGAAAAATATCTCTGCAATAATCTAGCATGATCTGTAACTTTACTGGGTACAAGTGCCAGGGTGAAATTAGGGAAAAGCAAATGATAAAAGATGTATTGTTCTATTACTGTTAGCAAAGCAATGTATATTTAGGGTCGCACATGCCCCTGGTGAATGTTCAGAATGTCTCTTGACATCAAACACTGGCACTGGTTCTGAAGTCCTTTTGCTAACAAATTCCCAGTTACCTAAAAGGTAGTCACATGGAGCAACCGCAAGATTTAGCCCCACAGGGTTCTGGATGTGGACTGAGGGGAGATTATGCCTCCAGTTAATGATCCGCTGGAATTCTGCCATCCTCCAAAATATAAATATAGGAGCATTAATGCTGATGACTCTGGCTGTTTCCCTACCTAGATTAATTTGTATATTTCATGGCTGTCTTCTTGTCTAGGTATGTGGGTTTCTTTACATCAGGCTGTACTCATGAATGTGGAACAGATTCCAGGCTCATTTACACCAAAGTCAACCCAAAGTAACTCTTCTGAAGTCAGTGGAGTTACTCTGGATTTACACCAGTGTAACTGGGATCCAAATTTTCCCCAGAATAACCTTTGGGCTCCCCCCAAGCCCCAGATCAGGCAACTGCTGAGCTGACAGCCTCTTAGAAGCAATTAGCATTTCAATCATCTTTGCATTTCAGGAATTTATTTCCTTTAATATTGTTTAAGCTGTAAGATATGACAGGCGGTGCCTGGTGCATGGGATCATCTCATGCCTCAGGATTTTGAGAGGCTGTCAGGAGAAGCTGATAACCTCCCTCGTGACCTAAGAATGGCATTATCTCAACACAGCTCTGTTAATAAGGGACTGGCAGGGGTGGGGCACACATAGGGTGACCAGACAGCAACTGTGAAAAAACAGGACAGGGGGTGGTGGGTTATAGGTGCATGATACAGCGCAAGTAAATTCTCTGGGATATCAGAGGTTTCTATTTGAAAACAGTGTTTATGGATCTTGAGCTTCATTTCTGTTTCATTCAGCCACTAGAACACAGAGTGGCCAGCCCCTCTTCAGAAGTTAATATCTCCTTGTGTATAGGCCCGGGCCCCGACTGGGGGCTGGAGGCCTGAAGCTACCTTGCAATGGGTGCTGCTGGCTGCTGCTGCTGCCCCCCTGCCTCTGCCACAGCCCTGCCCCCCCCCCCCCCCCCCCCCCCCCCCCCTGCCTGCTGCCCCCCCCCAGAGCCTCCTGCATGCCACAAAACAGCTGAATTGGAGGGGCAGGGAGAGAGGGGGAGGCACTGGTCGGTGGGGCTGCTGGTGAGTGGGAGACGCTGGGAGCGGGGTGGGGGAGCTGATGGGCATCTGCTGACATATTACCGTGGCTCTTTGGCAATATACACTGGTAAATTCTGGCTCCTTCTCAGGCTCAGGTTGGCCACCCCTGCACTAGAAGAAGCACAATAGCCACACCCTGCGAGGTTAACATACTCCATAAGCTGAGCCGTCAGGCTTATTTTAGACTTTCTTGTGCGAGACCCACCATCAGAAACTGTGGGTCAAATTCTGGTCTCAGTTACACCAGTGTAAATCTGAAGTATCTCCACTCCAGTCCAATGAAGTTAGTGGTAAAAATGAGATCAGAATAGGCCAAACACATTTTGGTGGAAGCAGCTATCGGAGTCTTTGGTTCAAATTCAGAGGGGATATAACTAGTGCTGCAAGGTACAGGTGCAAGGCTCAGGAAAGACTAGTGAGTGGGAAAGCAGCAAATCTTTTATCAATTTGGCATTCGGTGGGTATTGCGGAAATAAAACCCCGACAGGACAGGGGTATGTACAATGAGGCAACCCTTCCCCGCCCACTAATTTACATGCGGCTGTTGTTTTCCCTGATACACCACACCTTCCAGCCCTGTATATAAATCACATTCAGTTTGCACACCCATTGCATGTCAGATTGGTGGACATTTCATCCCTTTACCACTTACACCCATTCTCCACCCTGTTTACACCCTTGACCTGATCCTTAGCAAAGGTCTAAATCAGCACAGCCTCACTGGCTTCAATGCAGGTTGAAGTTCTGGTCTCCTGTGTGTAATTTACCCACCATTTAGGTCACAGATGGGCTTGATGTTCTTCTTACACTGAGGTCAGTGGGTCTGAATCTTTCACCCCAGGTTGACTTAAATGAGAATTACTTTCTGGAAGGATGGGGAAGGCTCAATGGCGTTACATGCAAACTCCTAGTGTAAATGCAATAGGATCAGGCCGTGTGAATTTGCCCTGTGCTGCTTTAACTCAGGGTTATGGATTTTTTGTTTGAAAAGCTTTTGGAGTAGATCAAAACAGCATGTCATAGCCCTGTAAAGATGGTCACATGCTGACTGCATCAAGCTCTCGTGATACACCAACGTGGCCAAGATGCAAAAATAGGCCTTCAAAATGACTAAGAACAAAAGAGCTGCAAGTTATGCCAAAGTGGTGGGAATTTGAACTGTGTGAAATCATGGACTTCCCATCCCATAAAATTTGCCTTCTTGCCAAATTCTATTGTTTGCTTGTTTGTTTGCTTGTTGTGCATCATAACCAAGTTCACGTTTTGCAAACATTTCCATTCTGAAACCATTTTCCCTTCAGAATGGCTCAAGTTTTGCTCGGAGTTGTGATCGCTGTCACGTGACTAGGTCTCAAAGGTCCTGATCCAGTAAAGCACTTGTGCAACTTTAACTCTGTAAACAGGCCTCTTCACTTCAATGGAACGAATTAAATGTTTACAGTTAAGCACATGCTTAAGTGCTTTGCTGGCTCAGAGCCAAAATCTGGCCAATTTCTGCAAGTAAAATGCCCACATAGCCCCAATTTCAACATTATAATGGCATGTAAACATATGTATAAATTGTAAGCCATTTCCTCATTTGAAGTATGGGAAGTAATAGTGATTTGTGAAGGGACACAGAGGACTTGAACTTGAATGATGAGAGTCAGTCACAGAAACGGAACACAGTAAACACATTAAATATTTAGTCCATTCCCTTTCCAGTGCAGGATTAATCTCTACTGTATATTCTCAAGTGCTTTGTTCAAGCAAGTGGGCTTTCTCCATTTCCCTATGAAGACCAACCCATGCCCAACAGAGTTTACTGGGAGGAAAACAGGGGGTTGACATGGTACACAGGGGTGTGTTCAACTGCACAGGAAGAAGCAGCCCTGAAAACGCTGGGAACACAATAGAGGTTTTTTTCCCCACATTGGGAAGATAATGATTATTAGAATGCAAGGAAGGAAATTTGGCTTTATCCTGAAGGCCTTTACTTTGATTTCAGTAGGCCTTTTTGCACAAACATGGATTTGCATGATAGGGATTAGAAATCCTTTCAAAGAAGGACACAGGACTACCCGATCAAACCAATGGTCCACCTTGTCCAGTGTGCTGTCTCTGACAGGGACCAGTACCAAATGCTTCAGAGGAAGGTGCAAAACCCCCTTGTAATGAACAATTTATGGACTAGTCTACCCACACAGGAAGTGTCTGTCTAGTTTCTACCCAGACAATGTAAAAGTTCCAGAAGGTTTGTAACCTATCTGATTCAATAGTGGCAGTTTCCAATATCCCTATAAATGTCTAACTTTAAAAAAAAAATCATTCTAAGCTCCTGACCTCACTTATATTGTTATAGGCTGGGTTTAACCTTGTTGAAAACAGTGGGTGTAATCGCCCCTTGTAACTGATACATGTAAGAAGGAGTTAAGTTTCTTTATGGAATCAGAAACAACAGCAGCCTGCACCCCAAACACATGCAAGGCACATCTGGGTAGAGGGTTACTTCTAGGTATTGTTTTGTGAAGGTTTCTATTCCTGTGGAAGAAAGATCACAGATGGAGACAGAGAAGGAAGCACCAGCCACAGGCCCAGATCCATAAAGGTATTTTGGCACCTAGATCCAAGTCTAGGCTCCACTGAGCACCATAAAACTCCTGCTCAGCTGCTGTCCAATTCTGTAGGCACCTAAATTCACTCAGTGCCTAAAATGTGCTGTAAAAGTGCCATGGGGGCCTAAGTTTCTACCCCCCCCCCCCAGCATACACACTGCTGCCTCTCTTTAGATAGCCAGATGACTCTCTCTTCCCTAAGGCCCAGAGCGATCCAAGAACCCGATAGAGGGAAGATAGAGGAGCACATATCTTGCCGATGGGGCCCAATCCGGACGGCATGCTCGGAGGCCCCTATTGGATTCAAAATCTGGCTAGAGCAAAGAGTCACTAGAGTAGGATGACAGGACCTAGGGTTACCAACTTTCTACTTGCACAAAACCGAACACCCTTGCCCCACCCTATGCCCCTCCTCCAAGGCCCTGCCATGCCCCATCCCTTCTCTGAGGCCTTGTCACCACTAACTCCATCCCCGCCTCCCTCTGTCGCTTGCTCTCCCCACCCTCACTCACTCGCTTATTTTCACCAGGCTGGCTCAGGGGGCCTGGGTGCGGGAGGGGGTGAAGACTCCAACTGAGGGTGTGGGCTCCGGGGTGGGGCCAGAAATGATGAATTCAGAGTGTGGGAGGGGGATCCAGGGTGAGGCAGTGGGTTGGGATGCAAGAGGGGGTGAGGGCTTCAGCTAGGGGTGCTGGCTCTGGAGTGGGCCAGGGATGATGGGTTTGGGGTGTAGGAGGGGGCTCCAGATAGGGGGTGGAGCCACGGGGTTGGGAGAATGGGAGGGGGCTCCCGGGTGAGGTGGGGGGGTGAAGGCTCCAGCTAGGGGTACGGGCTCTGATGCGGGGTCGAGGATGAAGGGTTTGGGGTGTACGAGGATGCTCTGGCCTGGGACTGAGGGATTTGGAGGGCAGGAGGGGGATCAGGGATGGGGCAGGGGGTTGGGGCATGGGGGGGAATGAGGCTCCAGCTGGGGGTGTGGGCTGTAGGGTGGGGCTGGGGACGAGGGGTTTGGGGTGTAGGAGGGTGCTCCAGGCTGGGAGTGAGGAGTTTGGAGGGCAGCAGGGGGGATCAGGGCTGGGGCAAGGGGTTAGGGTGTGGGAGGGGGTAGGGGTGCAGGCTTCAGGAGGCACGTACTTCAGGCGGCTCTTCGAAGCAGCAGCATGTCCTCCTTCTGGCTCCTACACAGAGGCAAGGCCAGGCAGCTCTATGTGCTTCCCCGTCTGCAGGCACTGCCCCCACAGGTCCCATTGGCTGCAGTTCCCAGCCAATGGGAGATGCGGGGGTGGCGCTTGGGGTGGGGGCAGCATGTGGAGCCCCCTGGCTGCCCCATGCATGCTTCCTGGGAGCCGCGCGGCATGGAGGCTAGTAGGGTGCCTACCAACCCCGCTGCATGGCAACACCAACCGGACAGTCAACAGCTCAGTCAGCAGCGCTGACCAGAGTCACCAGGATCCCATTTTGACCGAGTGTTCCAGTAAAAAACCAGACACCTGGTCACCCTAATGGAACCCTGGAGCTCCAGCCTTCCGGGTGAGTGCCCTAACCACCAGGCTTCAGAGTCATCCTCGCTCTTGCCTACTGACTCTAAGTAGTTAGCCAAAGTGGAACAGCTTCAACAGAAGAGATTGATGGAGCCCCACAGCAGAATATTCCATAGCTAAATAGTTAGCACATGCTTCTGAGTGGTGGAAGCCCCTTGTTCAAATCCTTTCTCTCCACCAGGCAGAGGGGGAAAATGAGACTCCACTTCCCAACCATTGGGCTACAAGTTATAAGGGTGATGGAAGCAGCCTCACCTCCTTCTCTGGCCCTTTTGTGCAGAGTGAGGCAGGTGACTAACTCATTCTCCCAAGAAACAACTTAGGAGCCTAAGCAACCTGACTCCGGGAAACGGGTTCGTGGCTGTAGATCCAAGCAGAGCTAGGCACCTCCCAGCAGCCCATACTTAGGTGTCTATCTCTGAGAGAGGAGGTGCTGAGGATACACCCTGCTCATCCTCATCTCCTATTGACTAGTTTAGGTGAAACTCTCCACTTAGTGTGCTGGCTTTTGTTGATAACATTGTAAGGTGTCTGTCTTTCCCAATGTATCTTGTAGGAAGCCTAGGAGCCCAACTCAGGCTTTACGAATTGCATTGTTATTCCTAAAAAGTGACAGAGACCTGTGGCACCTTATAGACTAACAGATGTATTGGAGCATAAGCTTTCGTGGGTGAATACCCAATTCGTCAGACGTATGCTTATGCTCCAATACTTCTGTTAGTCTATAAGGTGCCACAGGACTCTTTGTCGCTTTTTACAGATCCAGACTAACACGGCTACCCCTCTGATTGTTATTCCTGTGATTTTCTAGGCACCGAAAGGTTAGGAGTTGTGATGCTGACACCACGCCTAAATCCCTTTGCAGAATCAGACCACAGTCACAGAGGCACTGGTAGCAAGATGCTGAAAAAGAGAGAGAGAGCTTCGGGGTTAAATACTGGCTGAAAGAGGCTTGGAACAGTGAGTGAAGAAACGATCTCCTGTTTGATTCCTCCTGTATTCAAGGGAACATGACGTTGTATATCCTTTATAAATAGGATTACATCAAATAAATACCTGACCTCCTCATCAATTTCTCCTAACAGAAACAACCTGCAGGCCTCTGAATTTTGGTCAAAAAGGGGGTAATGGGATATTTTGTGGAAATTAGTTTCAAAGGCTAATTGTGTTCTGTAGAAAGCATTCCTTCTTATCAGTTTTAAACTTGTTGCTAGATGTACATAATTTGTAAAGCATTGGAGATCTTTCATGTAAAAGGTGCTATTTAAAGGTAAAATATTATTACTCCCTCGATGTTTCATAGATCTATGGATCTATGAATTCATAGGATCCTCCTGAGCTGTGGCACAGAGAGAAAATGCCATCCGTCAGTGCTAATCTCTGCTATAGCAGACACAATGCTTGAGCCAAAGAAGCTATTATTCAACCCACTTACCATCCCACTCATCAGTGATTTGTGAAATTCCTAGAATTGGAGGAAGCCACACTAAAGGACTTAAAACTGCAGTCAAAAGCAAAAAGTGTGTTGTGATATATTTAGCAAATGATAATGCTAACCAGAGAAAAATAGAGAGAGCGGGTAGAGAACGAGGAGGAGGTGAAAAACCCATTCATTCAGTGGGAAGTTATCTAGTCTTTAGAGACATCAACAATCTTCCCTGAGTCTGAGCCAACTCAGCTTCTGTTGTGTAACTGAATAACAAATATTGTGGCTGGAGGTAGATGCAACCAAGAGTCTAATCAGGGCCGCTCAGCGGATTCAGGGGGGCTGGGGCAAAGCAATTTTGGGGGCCCCTTCCATAAAAAAAAGTTGCAAAACTATAGAATATTATATTCTTGTGGGGGCAAATTGCCCCACTTCCCCCCCCCCCCCCGGGTGGCCCTGTGTCTAATACTTACTCTGTGGCTGCCTCCACATGTAAACGCTACAGTAAGCTCTTGGGCTCTATGACAGCTCTGGGGTGCAGATCCTCGGCTGGTGTGAACTGGCTCAGCTCCCCTGAAGTTATAGGATCTGCTGAAGTCAATGGAACTATGAGAATTTACACTAAGTGAAGATCTGCCCTAGGTCTGTTTAGCTGGTCATTTGGTGGAGGAAGAAAAAGAGAGGCAGGAGATGTTTGCACGTACCTCACAGTTGTTAATTAAACTAGAAAGCCACCCAAAGCTGCAAAGTTTGTCTCCAGATACAAACATCCCCATAATTAAGGATTCTTCACATCTGGATTTTAGTTTCACCTATTATATAAAGATGAGTGTCAGGGGATGTTTGTATCTAGGGATTTTGGTCTAGCTCCATCTCTGAACTAAATAGCACAATAGAGAACAGAACATATGCCCTTACTACTTGAAACACTGGTCTCTACCATTTCAGCTAAAGAAGAATCTCTGGTACAGTGAAGTAATAGGATTTAGAGCATCCTGTTTGTAGGCCTGTTTCTAGGGTCAGCCAGCTACAAAAACTTGGGCACGTCTCAAATTCCAGCCACTCATTGAAATGTTAAATGGGGCATAAACAGACCTGCCTGGAGGCATTACACAACATTTTTCTCTTCCCACATCTCAGGCAGACTCAGTGAGCTGGTCAGGCACAGGACTTATAAGGATTCTGCAGAGAAACTGTAATGCAGGTTCCCTTGTTCTATGTGTGGGGCTGCCCCTACTGTAAATTGGGTGGTCTTGAGCCAGTGCCTGTGTGTACTTGTCACCACTGTCCTCTATGTTATGTTCATGACATACACTCAGAGAAGTTAGATAAAAACAGAAAGTACTCTTGCTGGAAGGTTGCAATGTAACACAACTTTATTTCTTAGAATTCAGAAGAATAACACACACACACAAAAGAGACAAAGCAGGCTACTTCCTAGTAGAGAGGCACAACTCACCTCACCTTACTCTATCTTCAGACTGACTGCTGCTAGGCCCAGAGCCTAACCTGCAAGCAAGGTCAGGGGAAAAACCCCATTATGTAAAGGGACAGCCTACGATTGTAACACAGTTTTCAAAACACCACACACTATAGGATAGAATGTGAGGTGATTCAAGTTTCTGTGAAATATATAATCCTCCGTTGCCTTATCTGCAAATGGGTTAAAAGCCATATAATTGCTGATGGCAAACAACAATTCTGCTTTAGTTCAATATTCCCATGCAGCGCAGAACAGCATCAGAGATACACAGTGGAGATTGGAGTGAAGACTTTCACCCTAGCATGTATGTAGTTGTGGTTTCCCCATATAAAAGAGAAAAACAAGGCTGACACTATCATTTGAGCAAATCCCTTTAAATGTCTGTGTCATTCAAACAATGGTATGCCAAACTCTCAAGTTACTTCAGGTCAAACAATTCCATATTCTGTAACGGTTCACAGATCTGCTGAGGAGTTAGCTAATTGTATGCAAAATGCTAGGAAGGACTAGAGGCTTTCCAAGGTCTGGGGCAATTCTGTGAAATTTTTTGTGCTCTTCAAAAGCCAATTCTTGCAAATAAGCCCATTTCCCCTAAATTACCTCACATACAATAGCAGCTGTTGCACAGCATGCCCTGGAAGAAAAATAAAAAAGTTAATTTTCCCACTACTTTCCCATCTGATGGTAAGTAATATTTGTTTATTTTATTTTATTTTATTTTTGTGTGTGCTGAGATGAGTCAGAAAGAAGAGGAACTTTTCATCCCTTTAGGAGAATGTCAGTATCAACTTCTGCCATTCGTTCTGCAATCGATTAGCTTCTGGAAATTGGGGGGGGGGCAGGTTCAGGAGGGTTGACATTTTGCTGTTCAATAGTGACACCTGCTGATTGCCCGGGAACACCTTAATGGAGGTCTCAGAAAATACAAGTATCAGAGGGGTAGCCGTGTTAGTCTGGATCTGTAAAAGCAGCAGAGAGTCCTGTGGCACCTTATAGACTAACAGACATTTTGGAGCATGAGCTTTCACATGCATCCAACGAAGTGGGTATTCACCCATGAAAGCTCATGCTCCAAAACGTCTGTCAGAAAACACAGTTCAGCCCTAGTGGCTGGCAGACAGATATGGTGATGTGAGTTGTGTCTACAGAGGTGGGGTGCGGTGGGGGAGTTGAATAATGAGCATACTAAGTGCTTGATAAAAGCACAGAGCTGACCTGAGCAAAGCCCCTGCAATCAGTGCTGTATCTGTTTGCAACTCTGCATGTGCTGCATGTGTAAACCATATTGCGTTGCTCCTCTAGACATTAGGGACCATAGCTGGAGGCTCTTACTCAGGCAAATCTCCCAGGCCTGAGTAAGGACTTCAGGATTTGGCCCTGTGCAGAATGCACTATTGCAAAGATAGCGGCTGGGAATTCAAACTTCTACAGAAAAACAAATGGTGAGACAGTGCACCTCAGCGTCCACTGTAAACTGCTCTCGGTTGTTCAGAACTCACCCAGAATCGTTCCTATTACTGCCAGAACTTCCTCTTCCTCTCGCCTATTGCTGCCACAACTTCTGTCACTGGGGCCAGAGGGGGATTGTTCAAATGTTCAGCAGCTCTCTACTCCTCCCACCCCCCTGCAGCTGCTTCTCTCACTGGGGCCAGGCTGCCCTTGAATGGCTCTCCAGTTTCTCAGTCCACCTCAAGCCTGTCTTCCCTCTGGGGATGGGGAGATTTCCTGCAGCAGTTCTCTCTTGGGCAGTCTGTCCCTTCCCTTCAGACTCTTTTTGCCTAAAAGAGCAGTAATGGCCTTCCTTTATCTGCTCCCTTGAGCACTAAAATGGAGCCCCAACAGGAAGGAAAGCAGGTCATGACTCCCACTGAGGCCCCTCTTGCAGCCTGCCACAGAAAAGGCTGAGGAGGGAGGGGGAAAGGAAAGGGAGACAGAAGCTGGGAATGGGCAACAGACGGTGGATCACTTGATGATTACCTGTTCTGTTCACTCCCTTTGGGGCACCTGGCATTGGCCACTGTTGGAAGACAGGACTGGGATAGATGGACCTTTGGTCTGATCCAGTATGGCCGTTCTTATGAGACTATCACGGGTCAGAATGAGAGTTGGTGATGAAAGTCTGCCTGGCAGCACACGTCTTAGTGTGAATCTGGTGAATTTGCATCTCAGATTTACTTGTGTTTCAATGAGTCAAGCAATTGTCTTTTTATTAGTAGTAATTGGTGATTTTCTGTTTCTTATTTGAGGAATCTCCAGTCATCAAGTTTACAGTTATTTTGGGAGGAAAATATACACATTTTTTAGACTAAAAAAACCCCATACCTACTTTTTTTTTGCACACACTTTTTAAAGTAAAACTTGAGTTGATGGCAGTAGATTTACACAGCGAGTAGTATTTGGCCTAAAGTTCAAGTGTGGAGTCTAATTTTCCTTGATTTTAAGTATCTAAATGTCAGTGTGGCTGTTTCCACAAGAGTCAGCAAAGGCTTGTTGAATCTTGATAGACAGTAGTTTGCATGAGCCTAAATGCACATTTCTATTTAAATTACATGACTGTAACATATGAATGGAAGCCTGAGACTCATCTCCACTGACCTTAAAAACCTTCTGGAGCTGATTTAACGATGAACTGAAGCAGAGTTATTCAGCATTTTCTAAGAGAAGGGGGAAATGAAATGGTGCACAAAAGTAAGCCAATTGTCATCTCACTTTTCTCATAAAAACAATGTGACATATGAATGTGACTTCCACATTTCTAAGCAATACAACAACCCATTCTCCTAATTTTATGCTCTCAGCAGGTAGAGTCTTGGCTGTTACGTGCAGGTACAGAGATCGGAATCTGGTAGTTGAGATCCACCACATATATCTCACAGAAAAAGGTTTCCCTATTTTTATATGAGTGCAAGCTCTACTAACAACAATTCTGGCTGTTGTTGACAAATCAGCCATCCCCGATAATGAGCTGACATCTAGATTGGGGTAGGCAACCTATGGCACGCATGCCGAAGGCGGCATGTGAGCTGATTTTCAGTGGCACTCGCACTGCCTGGGTCCTGGCCACTGGTCCGGGGGGCTCTGCATTTTAATTTAATTTTAAATGAAGCTTCTTAAACATTTTAAAAACCTTATTTACTTTACATACAACAATAGTTTAGTTATATATTATAGACTTATAGATAGAGACCTTCTAAAAATGTTAAAATGTATTACTGGCACATGAAATCTTCAATTAGAATGAATAAATAAAGACTCAGCACACCACTTCTGAAAGGTTGCCGACCCCTGATCTAGATCTAAGAGTGGTTTTAGTTTTCACTGTGGCCTTGTATTCTCTGGGGACTTAACTCAGGGCTTGGCTTCACGTACAGTGCTACAGCGGCACAGGTGTATCGGTGCAGCTGTGTCACTACAGCACTTCAGTGAAGACGTTATGCCATTGGGAGAACTTCTCCCATCAGCGTAGTTAATTCATCTCCCCAAGAGGCAGTAGCCATGCCAAGGGGAGAAACCCTCCTGTTGACATAGTGCTGTCTATATGGGTGTTAGATCAGTATAACTACATCACTCAGGGATGTAGATTTTTCACTCTCCTGAGCAGTGTAGTTATACAGATACAGGTCTGTAGTGTAGACCTGGCCTTAGTCACAGCCACAGATTCCCCCCTTAACGTGCTCTGTGTTCACACAGCCACTCGCCTCTGTCAGTGTTACACTGCTTGATTGCCACCACCGGTGAGCTGTGGAGCAGGATCAGAGGTAGCTGTTAATCCCGAGGTAACAGAAGTAAAGACTTGTAGTCACAGGCACTCACAACAATTGAGACATGATGGTCCTCCAATTCCTTCCCCTAGGCCTTCTGATTGGACATGGATAGGGCCCTACCAATTTCATGGCCATGAAAAATGCGTCACGGACTGTGAAATCTGGTCTTCCCCCATGAAATCTGGTCTTTTGTGTGCTTTTACCCTCTACTAGACAGATTTCACTGGGGAGACCAGCATTTCTCAAATTGGGGTCTCAAACACGTGACCCAAAAGGGAATTACATGGGGGTTGCAAGGTTATTTTAGGGGGGTCACGGCATTGCCACCCTTACTTCTGCGCTGTTTCAGAGCTGGGTGGCCGGAGAGCGGCGGCTGTTGGATGGGTGCCCAGCTCTGAAGGCAGCGCCCCACCAGCCGCAGCACAGAAGTAAGCATGCTAGTACCATACCATGCCACCCTTACTTCTGCACTGCTGCTGGTGGCGGCGCTGCCTTCAGAGCTAGGATCCCAGCCAGCAGCTGCTGCTCTCCAGCTCCCCAGTTCTGAAGGCAGCATGGCTACCAGCAATGGCACAGAAGTAAGGGTAGCAGTACTGCAACCCCCACTACAATACCTTTGTGACCCCTCCACAACTCCTTTTTGGGTCGGGTTCTCTACAATGACAACACTGTGAAATTTCAGATTTAAATAGGTGAAATAATGAAATTTATGGTTTTTAAAATCCTATGGCCATGAAATTGACCAAAATGGACTAAGAATCTGGTAGTCATGGACTATCAATCTGCCTCCATTTAGCTCCCTCCTCCTCCTCCTCTCTGCTCAGCTTCTTGCTTGCAGTTTTTCTTGCTTCACACATCCCCAGTGTTTAATACAGCAGATCAATGCCCACTAACAAGCCACGTATTGGCATGCAGCCACCTGGCCACACAATCAAGTTGGCAGACACATTGTCCCACAACACCCTGCTTGAGATTGAAGAATGGGTTGTGCTGCTATGAATTTTGGGATATGTGCCTGGGTTGCTGCATAGCTTGTCCTGGCCAGATACAACACCAGTGAGGATGCAGGGCAGGACAGCACAGTAATCAGGGCCGGCTCTAGGCACCAGCGTCCCAAGCATGTGCTTGGGGCAGCACTTTTCAAGGGGCGGCACTACGGCTTTTTGTTTATTTGTTTGTTTGTTTGTTTTCTTTTTTGCTTCAACGGCAGCACTCCGGACTTTAAAAAAAAAATTTTTTTTTGCTTGAGGCGGCAAAAAACCTGGAGCCGGCCCTGACACTAATGTGGTTGTATTATCGCAGGGTAGGCTATCATGGGTTGACATACCCTGTGGTTGCTTACCCCATGCTTAACATGCAGTGAAGACATAGACTGTGCATTCTCTCTCTTCTGACTCTACATTCTACATTCAGATCTATTTATTTCTCACTTCTCTTGTTCTTGAGATTTTCACAAACACTTCATCCCAATTCTTCTCAACCTAGCCTTATAGATGTATAGTCCCTTAAATTTCATTTCCAACAGCATTGCTTACATTCTTAGGTCTAAAAAACAGGAGTACTTGTGGCACCTTAGAGACTAACAAATTTATTTGAGCATAAGCTTTCGTGATGAATAGAATGGAACATACAGTAAGAAGATATTTACACATACAGAGAACATAACATTCTTAGGTCTGTCGTTTGTTGCTAGGATGCATAGCCATTCTCTCTCACCACCCCGGCTTACAATTGTGTAGAACCAGGGTATGACTCCAGACTGCTGTTCTCTTGAGCACTTAGCTGAAGGAGCAACTGCTTTGCTAGACTGGGGCTTATTAAACTCGTAGCTCCCCTGTGTGTTATGGTATGTGGCCGTAGGCTGTAGGTACCAAGGCATGCTGCCCCTTTTTAAAGGAGCAATAAGCTATACTGCAGGCAGAGTGCATTGCCTCAGGCCTTCCTAAGCTATCATGTCCTGTGTCAGCAAGATGCCTTAAGAAGAACTCTTTACAGAGCTAGTCCTGCTCCATTTTCCTTCTGCCCCCACCCTGTGCAGCTCAGTATAGTAAGGCGAGGATTTTGCTTTAATTGAAATTCCTGTCATCAGTCCAGATAACCTGAACAAAGATACTGACATGAAAAAAAGCAATCAAGAGCACATCTTTAAAATGCCAGTTTGCCTGTGACAAGCATGAAATGCAGTCACTGCAAATCAAGATCTAAACCCTATTGTATATCACACAGCTGGTCTTTCCCCCTCTCCCACCCCTCACTACAAGTTCTAATGTTTGCACATTTTTGTTTTCCCTTTGACATTCTTCTCATACTGTATTCACAGCAAGTCTGAGGATAGCTGGGTTTTGATTAAGCTCTTGCAAACCTCAGAGAAAGCTCAAACCCTGAACAGTGTACTTTATCTTGGACTTCTGCCCTTGAAAGAAAATGGTTATACAAGTTTTCTAAATAGTTTTTCTGGTATTTTTTCCTATTTAACTCATTCAGATAAAGTGTGCTATGCACTTTTTCCCAAGTAGATGCTTGACCTTAGTGTTACATGTATTTACATTGCATCTGAAGATAAACCTCTGTGATTTTGTAAGAGTCCATGAAGGAGAAGCAAGAGATGCAGATGCCCTCTCCTGCCACACCTATAGCAGTGTTTCCCAAACTTGGGATATCGCTTGTGTAGGGAAAGCCCCTGGCGGGCCGGGCTGGTTTGTTTACCTGCTGTGTCCGCTGCTCCAGGCTAATGGGAGCTGCTGGAAGTGGCGGCCAGTATGTCCCTCAGTCTGCGTCGTTTCCAGCAGCTCCCATTGGCCTAGAGCAGTGAACTGCGGCCAGTGGGAGCCGCAATCAGCCGAACCTGCGGACGCGGCAGGTAAACAAACCGGCCCAGCCTGCCGGGGCTTTCCCTACACAAGCGGCGTCCCAAGTTTGGGAAACTCTGACCTATAGTATATACTCTAAGGACAACCACTAAAATTTCTAAAGTTTTAAAACCACATAAAGTCAAACTCATCCCTAGTGTGATTGCATTGAAACTCATCTAGCATTACATCATGGGTGAATTTGGCTCAGAGAAATGGTGGCATCCCCCAAACTAACTAAGCATCTCTCTCTAGTAGTCGCTCAGCAATATTTATTTTGCATTATAGGGTGATCTCGCCTCTCCATACACATTTAAATTGCATGTCTGCATTCTACTCCCACTAGGGTGATCAGATGTCCCGATTTTATAGGGGCAGTCCTGATTTTGGGGTCTTTTTCTTATATAGGCTCCTATTACCCCCCACACCTTGTCCCGATTTTTCATACTTGCTGTCTGGTCACCCTAACTCAGTGCATGAACACAGTACTGGTCCTGCGTTTTCTATCACTCCACTGCATCCCAGCTTTAGGTTTTTGTTATGGCAAAATAACTTACATAACACTACTCAGTGGGAATATTGGCACTTTCAGGCAACTGACTCAGTAGTGATACAGAGTTGCTTGTAAGCCTGTGCCAGGAGCTCAGACATTATGGTGATGGGAAGCACTATAAAACAGGATGGATTTCCAGATTACTTAACTCATTCTTGGATGGCAATGGAAGTTGTACAGAAGGGGATCTATTTTGAACTTCTGTAATTAATGTTTATTTTAATAGGCTTTTTTTTTCTTTCATAGTACTTTTTCATAATAAATCAGCAGATTCAAAGAGAAATCCCACGGGGGTCTGTCTCTCTTTGCAAGATTCTATCAGTGAAGTGCCTTTCTGTCTGGTCTAACTTACATCCCTCTTTTTATCAGATAGGCTTGAACCATGAAGTTTGTGTCCAGATCTGAACTGGACACAAATGTTCATGAAGGTCCAGATTTGGGATTATAGCTCAGACCCTTCAAGTTAACTTTGCCCCATAAAGTTCTGATCCAGATTGAGGCTTTCACAGATTTTAGGGGTTCACATCCAGCATTTTGGCTGTGTCCATTTCTATTCTATAGCAGAGATTTAAAAACTATCCAGTTCATGTCTTTCACTTTCCTTCTTCAGAGAAAATATTGACTTCCTACATTTCATTCAGACCCAGGGACGGCTCCAGGCCCCAGCACGCCAAGCGCGTGCTTGGGGCGGCATGCCGCGGGGGGTGCTCTGCCGGTCGCCGGGAGGGTGGCAGGCGGCTTCGGTGGACCTCCCACAGGCGTGCCTGCGGAGGGTCCGCTGGTCCCACGGCTCCGGTGGACCTCCCGCAGGCACGCCTGCGGGGGGTCCGCTGGTACCACAGCTCCAGTGGTCCACCAAAGCCGCGGAACCAGTGGACCCTCCGCAGGCACGCCTGAGGGAGGTCCACCAGAGCCGCCTGCCACCCTCCCGGTGACCGGCAGAGCGCCCCCCGCGGCTTGCTGCCCTGCTTGGGGCGGTGAAATGTTTAGAGCCGCCCCTGTTCAGATCTAGTCTGTGAGGCCTACATTTCCAGAAGTGACTACCGATTACAGGTGCCTCAATTTTGGGTGCCCAATTTGATACGCTTTAAAGGAAATGGATTATTAGAAAGTGCTGAGTACCCACACTCAAAAAATCAGAGCCTTTTAATGGTTAACACATTTTAGTTCTGTCTTTGTAATGTATCCATCACCAGGGAATCTAGCAACTAAAGTTGCGTTATACACATTGGTTTCACTTAGTTTGGGGTTAGAAGAATGTTTTCTTTGGTTTCAGTTTGCATGGGTTCATGCTGCCTGAGTTTTGCTTTGGGGATTAGTTGAATCTTCAGACTCTTAAAATGAAGCTCATTGGATACCAGTGTTTCCCATTTGTGTAATACAATTACAGTCTTTTCACCATAAATTGGCCAAAGTTCACGCATAAGGTTCTCAAACCTCAGAAAGCACCTAATCTGCATTTCAAGTTTGTAATAACTGAAATCAGCTGTCACCACTCAAAAAAGAGATCTTGGAGTCACTGTGGATAATTCTCTGAAAACATCTGCTCAGTGTGCAGCAGCAGTTAAAAAAGCTAACAGAATGTTAGGAGCCATTAGGATACTATAAATAATACAATAAATATCATCATGTCACTAAATAAATGCATGGTAAACCCACAACTTGAATAGTGCATGCAGTTCTGGCTTCCCCATCACAAAAGAAATAAATTAGTGTTTGAAAAGGTACAGAAAAGAGCAACAAAAATGATTAAGGGTATGGAACAGCTTCCTGTGACATTGCACCCAATAATGCTTTGTAGAAATATGCTTCTGAGTGTAAATATAACATAACTGGAATATGTTTTATGCTAGATATGCCATGTAACATATATGTCTGCAAAGGTTATGATCTACTGAATGTATTCATCCTATTTGTATGCATGTATCATTTTAGTATTCCAAGTTATGAATATTGGCTATGTACTTCTTTGATTTTAAGTAGTCTCAGTGAAGCATTTGGTCAGCTTCTTGAGAAAAGACTATTCTCAGTAAGTGCCCAATCAAGAAATACTTAAATTGACAATGGACTTTGAGAGACACCAATCCACATCTGAGCTTTCCTGGGAACGTTCAAACTGACATGTAAGTAATGGTGTCGGCCTGTAAAGAACTGAATCATGCATGGACATGTGACTTGCCCATGTGACTCCAAAACTCCATCTTGTAGCTGTGATTCTGTGTAGGAGAACACAAGGGGTTTCCACCCACAAGAGAGACTATACAAAGCCCTGGGAAATCCCTCCATTTTATCTTCAGCTGGCTCAAGAGATAGCCTCTCCACCCCAAAGGATGCCTGAAAGAAACTGGAACAAAGAACAGTAACTACAGGGGGGTGAGTGATTGCTGGACCCAGACTAGGAGGAAGTCAAGTATGTAAAAGAAGCTTATTGGAACATCTCTGAAGGTGAGATGTACCTGCGTTTAGTTTCTTACTATATTAGGCTTAGACTTGCATGTTTTTGTTTTATTTTGCTTGGTAACTTACTTTGTTCTGTCTGTTATTACTTGGAACCACTTAAATCCTACTTTTTATATTTAATAAAATCACTTTGTCCTTATTAATTCACCCAGAGCAAGTATTAATACCTGGGGAAGCAAACAGCTGTTCATATCTCTCTATCAGTGTTATAGAGGGTGAACAATTTATGAGTTTACTCTGTATAAGCTTTATAGAGAGTAAAACGGATTTATTTAGGATTTGGATCCCATTGGGAACTGGGTATTTGGGTTTTGGAGACAGGAGCACTTCTTAAGCTGTTTTCAGTTAAGCTTGCAGCTTGTGAGGAACGTGGTTCAGACTTAGATCTGTGATTGCAGCAGGCAAGCGCATCTGGCTCAAACAAAGCAAGGTACTGAAGTCCCAAGCTGCCAGGGAAAATGGGATCAGAGGTAGTCCCAACACATCAGGTGGCAGTCCCAAAGGGGTTTCTCTGTGACCCAACCTGTCACACTTCCATATGAGGAGAGGTTAACAAGACTGGGACTTTTCAGATTGGACAAGAGATGACTAAGGGGGATATGATAGAGGTCTATAAAATCATGAATGGCATGGAGAAAATGAATAAGGAACTGTAATTTATTCCTTCACATAACACAAGAACCAAGGGTCACCCAATGAAGTTAAAAGGCAGCAAGTTAAAAACAAACAAAAGGAAGTACTTCTTCACACAACGCACAGTCAACCAGTGGAACTTGTTGCCTGGGGATGTTGTGAAGGCCAAAACTATAACTGGGTTTGAAAAAGAGTTAGATAAATTGATAGAATATAGTTCTATCAATGGGTATTAGCTAAGATGATCAGGGATGCAATCCCGTGCTCTGGGTATCCCTAGCCTTTGACAGCCAGAAGCTGGGAGTGGATAACAGAGGATGGATCACTCAATGATTGCCCTGTTATGTTCATTCCCTCTAGGGCACCTGGCATTGCCCCTATCGGAAGACAGGATGCTGGCTTAGATGGACCATGGTCTGACCCAGTCTGGCTGTTCTTATGTATGTCACACAGTTTTGGGTGTTTAATGATGTGAACTGTTTGCCCAGCTCTAACAATCACATTCTTTTGCTGGGACAAACCAGGTGTGATTATTGTGTAAGATACATATTCTACACATTACTGCTGCCAGGCATCGTCTCTGACCTCATGTTCACTGTTTCTTTGCCTGGTCTTTCTTATATCTGATGTTCCGAGAAAGAGGAAAGGGAATGGCAAGTATTCTGCCTTTGTAGCTGGCAGGACAAGACCAGAGGAACACAAAAGAAATAATAAATATCTAGATAAGAATGATGTGGCCTATTTGTTGCTAAGGGAAGTAATGTAACTTTCTTGTAGATAGCTGTTTGGAGGGGCTTGCCACCACTCTTCCTCAGGCCTTCTACTGCCACCTTCACCAGTAAATCAAATCCGACAGAAGTTCCGCAGACACAAATTTTCCAGTGGGTTACATCGCATCTCCAGGGGATTTAAACAGCTACCCAGTTATTAAACCTCAGCACATATCACTGCTGCGGGTCAACTATTAAAGTTCGGCAACACAGCTGTGCTCTTTGTTCAGTGAATCTTAGTGTTGTGCTAGTGACAATGCACAGCAGTGGGAACATCTTTATTTACAGATCATTACAGAGACAAGCTCTGCAGTAACAAGCAGAAATATTTGTTTTTCTTGAGTGTTTTCACAGTATTTGGTCAAGTAAAAATTATGCAGATGCCTGCTGGGTGAAATATGAAAGAGAAAAGAAACAAAACAGGGCAAAGGAAATGCTGAGGGAAAGAGAGAGAGAGAGAAAGGCACAAGAGGCAAACTGCTGAGCTAATAGCACCAAGAGGAATACACAGAGGAAAGATCCAGTAAAGCCGCTCTTCAAATAACAATTTCAGCTTTTGAGAATTGTAAATGTTAACAGGGCACCCCCTGCCCATTGCCCTTCTACCCCTGACACCAAGGTGGAAACGCAGGCACTGGTGTAGCCCACCCGCTGTATGCTTTCTGGGGACTCCCTGGCAGGAGGGAATCTCCAGCATGGGAGATGCAGATAGTCTCTGGTCCCTTTGCACTTTCTGAGCTCTGGTGTCATGAAGCAGCTTTAACGCCCGCACAATCCCAGCAGGGGAATCCCCAGGTGATGTAGCATCAGTGTAGGGGTTTTTACAAGAGAGTTCTATATCTGTGTATCTGGAAATAGTTAATGGATAAGGTGCCGGTAGATGGTGCTCATGAATATGTAGTGTAGTTTCTGGATTTTGTAGGACCAATAAACCTTTTTCTTGGGCACTACAAATGGTTTTCTCTGTGCAGCTCTTTATGTTGGCTCTTAACAAAGGGTGTATTATAGGCACAGCTTGGGGTGAGGGAGCATGGCCACAGCACCATTGTATTCTGGCAATCCCAAGCTGCTAGACTGGTCCTTTGGGGGCTGTTGCAGCCTGGCACAACTTAGAGCAGCTTTGAGACTGCTCTAAGCTGTGCTGGAGCCCAAACCAAATCTCAGTTGGCCCCACTATCAGGTAGGGGTGTATGTGTGCCTGTGTGTGTCTGCCTCAGCTGTATAGGGTGTGTGTGTGTGTGTATCCTCAGCTGTGTAGGGTGTGTGTGTGTGTGTGTGCACGCACGCGTGCCTCAGCTATGTAGGGTGCTGCACAACCCTCTCAGCATTGACTGCTATGCTGGGAAGATTAGGGTCATAGCCACATTTTGGCTGCCTCATGAGCGGGTGCACAAAGGTGTGGATAAGGGTGTCCCTTGGTCTTCACACCACCATTGTACATGCACGCAAGAGAAGCTACGTCTCTTTTCGAAACTCGGGAATATTGGATATTCGCCAAATGAGTGATTGGTTTAAGTCCCAATCATTTTATTTCATTGAATGTTATATTAACTTTATCCTGTACATACACCTTGATGTGATATCAGCAGTATATCAGTTCTGTTTGCCTTCAGAACTTCTTTCTGCTCCTTATTCTCTACCCTTCCCTTTTCAAGATTATTTCCTTTTTGCTATTCTCTTCACTCGCCCAGCCCTATGCAATTGTTGTTTTTCTCTAGGAGACACCCACAGTGTAGGTAGAAACTACTTTTTTTGTACAAGAGATAGAGTGGGCTTATCCTAAATGGTAGAGAATTTACAACAAGAACAATGAAGAGCTACTAATTAATTACATGTACACAGACAAGTTCAATGACACTTTTGAAATTACATGACACTTCCCATTTAGAAGAGGACACTTGACTCTCACTCTTATAAATATGACCTAAGGAAGGACTCAGGGTGGAGTATGGGAAACGTTAGAGAAGGTTGGTGAGGTAATATCTTTTACTGGACCAACTTGTGTTGGCGAGACAAGCACCAACAGAATTTGGTCCAATAAAAGACATTACTTCACTCACTTTGTCTCTCTAATATCCTGGAATCAACACGGCTACAACACTGCATATGGGAAATGTTGTCTCTTTAATTTTCTTCTGTTTGCGGTAGTAATTTATTTATAATGTAAGTGCTCAGCCTTTGCTGCCTGGTCCCTTGCATGCCATAGCCCCTTTTAGATGTTTTAGTGATCTGACGTGGTCCAAGAAATTTTACACTGACTTATCCCATGTAACATGCCTACAGCTAAGTTGGAATCCAAACTTCCAACTCTTATCCCAGTTTCGGTGTCACTCTAGATGTGACACAAAAAGGCATTGCTTGACAGATATCTCCTTATTAAGAACTGAGCAGCCCGATTACTTATCAGGGTATGAGGAGCCCACCATACCATCTCTGCACAAGAATATCTGCATTGTTTTTTAAATAGGGCTTTGTGTTATGAGATGCTGCTTATAGACTTGAAGGAACTTCACAGGATAGGTTCATTCAGTTATTCTGCATTTGCTAAACCCATACAGTACCAGCTATATACATTCTTCAGAGCAGGGGTTGCTTGTTATACTATAATTTAATAGCTGTCCTGAGTCTGGAGCCTGGGCTCCTGTGATGAATCCAGAGCCTGGACTTGAATCTCTCTTTGTCTGCAAGATTACAGTAAAGATTATTTGGTAATTATCTTTTGTGGTTCTTTCATTCTAAAGGCAGAGAACATCACATGTGAATGACACCTTTGTATACATGTTTTTATTACATTTTTAATGGAAACAACCCCCCCCCCCCAATACTGCAGACTTCCCAACAGTCCCAGATTTTGCAAGACTGTCCTGCTTTGACCCACAAACCCCCATCCAGGTTGAAGCAGAACATTTCCGGTATTCAGAGTGGCCCAGAGGTTTGGCCCATCCACCTCTCCATAGATTGGTGTGTGCAGCCCAGTTCGCAACTTGAAGGGTTGGGAGGTGTGCACCACTGACTTCTGCCAGATGACTCATGTACTTAAAAGTTGAGCACCTGTGTGATGTTTGCAGGGAGCTTTTAGGGATGATTTAAGGGCCTGTGACCTACAATATTTTCTTTTTAGGTATAAGAGCTTCAGTGTCTCACCCTTAATTGCGTGTATTCAGGGGTGCTGGAACATTTTCATAGTGGGGGTGCTGAGAGCTATTGAACCCCACTGTAAACCATGTATATACTGGAAACCACTTCAAGCCAGGGGGTGCAGCAGCACCCCCAGTTCCAGCACAGATGCATGTATTTATTACTGGGCTTGTGGGCCCTGGGGAGAGTCCAGAGGCCACCGCTTCATTTAAGGGGATGGGGCAAACTGTACAAGCAGAGCAGGCAAGAGCCCTGAGCAGGGGCAGCCCGAGCTGGGGGAACCCAGTCAGCCCCTTTCCATGCAGAATCCCACGTGGGGCGGGGGGGAGAGAGGGAAGCCCCCGCCCCGGACGAGGGCAGAGCTGCTGCCCGAAGCACCCCCTCTCCAGCCAGGGGGGAAAGCACACGACCCTCTCAGCGCATGCGCGGAGGAGATGGGCCGGGGGCGCGAGAGCGGGGGGCCCCTCGCACGTGACGGAGGCGCTCGTGGGGTTCTCTTAAAGGGCCAGGAGGCGGGTCCACGGGGAGGGTCCGGGTTCTCTCTAGCGCTGCGGCTACTGCGCCCCCCCCCCGTCTGTGCCCGCGCGCTGGGTTAGGGGGCAGCAGCGAGCCGCGCGGGCGGCCTGTGGGCGGCCGAGCCGGGCGCTGCGCCCCGCTGGTGTGCGCCGCTCCGCAGGTACCGGGGCGGGCCGGGCGGCCCCTGCCTAACCCGGAAGCGGTGAGGGGAGCCGGGACATGGCCGCTGCCTGCTACTGTCTCCGCGCCGCAGCCGGCATGGCCCTGCCCGGGGGGAGCCGAGGCTGAGGGGACGCCGCCTGCCAGCGCGGGGCCGGGGCCCTTCAGCGAGGGTCTGCCTGGGGGGGGTCGATCCGCTCGGGGCTCTGTGGAGGGGTCTGGGGGCCGGTCGCAGTTGGTCGGTGTCTGGGGGTTGGGCTGCACTAGGGGCTGCAGGATTGGGCCAGGCACTGGGTGCAGAGCCGGGGTGGGGCATTGGGCTTGGGGTTATTGTGAGGAGTTGCGGTGGGGGGGGGGAATCTTTCATTTAGTGGTTTTGGGGGGTTGTATTGGGGGCAGATCTTATATGAGGGGAATTAGATTTTAATTCTGGTTTTGGGCAGCTGCACTGAGTCAGATATAGATTTGGGGGGGGGTGACTAATTTTTTTAGGTGCTCCAGAGCAACCTGGGCAGTGTGAAATGACTAGGTGATTTCAGCCCATTTGGGGGAGTTGGATTTATTGTAGCAGGTTCTGAAGGAGGGTTGCACTTGATTTATATTTTGCATTCCCTCCCCCCACACACTAGGTGGATTTCTTAGATTTGGAGGGCTGGATTGGTTTTGGTGGCTTCCAGTTTTGGGGGGACAGTTGCAGTTTGCATTTTGGGGGTGTTGCTCTCGCAAGGCTGAGAGTGGGTGCGGTGGGTGGACTCTGAATTTTTTCCCCCCAGTGTGGGTAAATTTTTCTCCAGCGTCGCTGATGCCAGAACAAGGCCCCAGAATGAACGGTTTCTCTCTGGGCGAGCTGTGCTGGCTGTTCTGCTGCCCACCTTGCCCTAGCCGCATTGCTGCCAAGTTGGCTTTCTTGCCCCCGGAGCCCACATATACAGTGCTACAGCCTGAGCAGCAGCAGCAGGAGGCTGGGGCTGCAGCAGCAGGGTCTGGGACGCCAACAGGAACGGGCAGCTGCAGTCTGCACTTGAGTGAGCGGGCGGACTGGCAGTATTCACAGCGGGAGTTGGATGCCGTAGAGGTTTTCTTTTCTCGCACATCTCGGGATAACAGGCTGGGGTGCATGTTTGTGCGCTGTGCCCCTGCCAGCCGGTATACGCTGCTCTTCTCGCATGGCAATGCTGTGGATCTGGGCCAGATGTGCAGCTTCTACATCGGCCTTGGCTCTCGCATCAACTGCAACGTCTTCTCCTACGACTACTCTGGCTACGGGGTGAGCTCAGGCAAACCTTCTGAGAAAAACCTGTATGCAGACATAGACGCAGCCTGGCAGGCCCTCAGGACAAGGTAAATTGATGTTGGGGACAAGGTACCAGAGCATGGCTCTTGGCCTGCTAAGGAATATGGGTATTTCTGCATACAGCTCTCACCCTGTTAAACTTGACATCTGTATGCTTAACCTGCTAAGGGGTGGGAGGAAGAAGTCTGTATACACTTCTTAACCTGGTAAGAAGTGTCTGTTAGGTTTTTTTTATGGCCCTTCAGGGGCACCAGCAGCAGTCACATGAGGAACTGCATGGCTTGGATTGGTAATGAGATTTTGCTTATTGGGTCGTCTCTATATCTGGGATTCAGTCATCACTAGCCAACAACTGATGTAGCCACACCACTGCCTACCTCCATTGATAAAGGAAGCTGTAATGTGCAATGATTGAGCTTACCCCAGCTTGACACCAGGTTGAGCTCAGTGGCTGCAAATCACAACTTTGTCTATGATTGGGGTTTGCACTGGTGCACTTGCAACATTTGTTGGCCAGCAGTGGCTGAATAGGGGCTACTTCCACATATAGACAAAGTTTGGGTAACAAGTTTGAATGTAGATCAGGTTAGTGAGGACCAAAAAAAAGTAACTATCTGATGGGAATTAGAGGTTGGGAGCCCCCATGTTCCATGGAAACTCTATAACATAGGCCTTCCTCTTTAGCAGTGGGGCAGGAGAGGAGGGGACAACTCAGAGCTGAATTCCCTGCCTGGCAGCCTGAGGTCTTGCATCCTCCCAGAGCAACCTGGCCAGTGTGAAATGAGTAGGTGATTTCAGCCGATTCCTGGGGGCAGGTGTCCACCTCACAAACCATCAACAGAATTGCTACTAATTGAATCTCCCTGTTTGCAGATGGAGCATCCAGGGATTAAATAGGCATGGAGTCCAAACTGTCCTCTTGCCTCTGGCAGTGACCTGTCTGGGTCAAGTTTGAAGCATGCTGTTGGGTGGGAAAGTAGGTGTAGGAAAGCTTACCCTTTTGCTGTATATACTGTACCTGTTGTTTTGTGGGTTAACTGAGTTGCGTTTCCAGGGCTCTCGGACAACTCTTGAATACTGAAACTGCTTGAAAAATTGAGTTAGTTAATTTGTAAAGAACTACCTAGGGCATGTGATGTTGCCTAGTGTAATGAAAGAAAGGATCAAATGTGTTGTAATACTTAGGCACATGGTGGATAAGATCTAAGGGAGGAGAAGTGCTATATAAGAGCCAAGTATTAAGGTGACTGTTTTGTTTTCCCCTCACTAGCCCCACCTTTAATATCGTCTAAATCAAACTTGAAAAATTGCCATGAAAATTTACCAATCTAGGAACGCATTCTTTGTCCATTCTTCTAGATTGCAAGACTAAATAATTAACTTGCCACTTAAAAATGATCTGCTTCAAGTGAATAGAATTTTACAAGACTGATCTAAACCTGTTTTGTGGCTTTATTTTACCCACAGGTAAAAGTGCTGCTTTCTTTCTTTATTTCCTAAGGCAGACAAGGTGATACTTGTTCAGTGAAGGAGGATGCTCCTTGTTGTGTGTTTGTATGTTCCAATTCTTAACATTACATTAACAGATTTAGACTTTATAATTGTCACAGCTCTAGGAGTCAAAATAAATGTTATAATCAATGAAGTTGGTGCCTTATTGACACATGTTGATTCTGGCCATGGAGATTTACATGATTCTGACAGATATGTATGCTTAAATGTGTGTGCTTGTGTGTACATTGACTCTGCTGGTGAGGAGGAAGATTTCCTTAGTAAATATATGTATTGATGATGCCAGCTAAGGGATCAGTTGCTACAGAATGTAAGCTTTTATCTTTTAAAAAAAATCTCTGGCTTCCTAGTTGTAAAGAAAATCTTTTAAATATGAACCAGCACAAAATTGTCTTCCTGAGCCTGCAGACATTTCCTCATATATTTTTCTAAGCAGCATATCAAAATTAACAAGATTCTGCTCAGTTTCACAGCCACTATTCAGAATTTCGAGCAACATTAGAACTGAGACACAATAACTGTAAACGCTTTCATTATAAAAATGCAAGCCTGACCCATAATATGTTAAAATACATGTGTTATACTTGAACGCTATACCATTACAGTAATATTTAAGGCTCATTTGGGCCTGGTTTTGTGTCAGTAAAACTGCTCCAATGGAGTCTGTGTATGCTTTGATTTACACCTTAAATTCACAATTCTTAGACATATTGTAATGACGTGCAATGCTAAATTAAGTCATGTCCTGAAATACGTTGAAAAGTGCCTCTTGCTAACGAGGCCACAGGAAGCATTTAGGTGTCCCTATAGGTTCTTCTGAGTTCACGGAAGACACCCTTAGAATCTTCAGCTTGAAATGTTACTGATCTGGAAGAGTCATTTGTTGTCTGTGACTGCCAGTGTTGGTGACATCCAAGAAAGAAGTTTTCAGGATGTCTCTAATTAGCATGAAAGGATAGACATGGAACCCAACGATGATTTTGATAATAAAACCAAACATTTTTGCTGAATAACCCAGGCCTCTGCCTGGCTGCAAGAGGGGAATGTTTGGTACATTTCTGAATTTTACTCAATTTTAGTTTCACAATTCCCCTGTAAAGTACTAGTAGCTTTAGTAAAGTTAATACTGATTTTATCAATATGTATTTAATATTACCATCAGTAGTCAGGCAAGACTGGCATTAATTCTTAATGAGAGTGCGGGAACGGTTCTCTTTACTGCTATGTATTTGCAACATGCTCATTGAGCTGTTGAACGTGTATACAACGAATTTATATTAACAAATTGTATTTTAATATTTTGTCTGTAATAGGCAATGGATTGAAAATAAACCATATGAAAAGTAGTTTTAATGTGTTCACTAGCTGCTATTTGTAAATATACAGGAGTTCCTATAGTGAGTGTTGCAACTGTGCACATCGAGGTTCCCAACTATATAATAATTTGAATATTAACGGGCCTGATCTTGGAACACAAACCTATCAAGTCTCAAAGTGATAACTGGGAATTCTTAAGTAATCTATAGATCAGGCTACATAAGCACCTCAACATTTATTAATTCTTTACTCAGTATGTGAACTAGAACAGTGTTTCTCAAACTGGGTTCCATGATTCTCGGGGTCTGTGAGGGTATCCCGGGGGTCTGCAGGCCCCACTGATCAACTCCTTCTCCCTCCCTCCCAGTGCTTCCTACCTGCCTTGGTTCTGCGCGGCTCCTGGAAGTGTCTGCCAGGTCCTGTAGAACCTAGGCACATGGGTGGCCAGGGAGGCTCCATGTGCTGCCCACGCCCAAGTGCTGGCTCTGCAGCTCCCATTGGCTGGGAACCGCGACCAATGGGAGCTGCAGGGGTGGCACCTGCGGGCACGAGCGCAGCATGCGGAGCCTCACTGGCTGCCCATGCGCCATGGGGCTGCAGGGACCTGGCAGCTGCTTTCTGTGAGCTGCGGTAAGCGCCGCTGGGACCCCAAACCCACTTCCACACCCCAGCCCTCTGCCCCAGCCCAGAGTCCCCTCCCATACCCAAGCTCTCTCCCGGAGCCTGCACCCCCTGAACCCTCAGCCTTGAGCCTGCTTCTGCACTCCAAACCCCACATCCCCGGCCCCACCCCAGAGAACACACCCCAAGCTGGAGCCCTCACCCCTCCCCTGCACCCCAACTCCCTGCCCCAGCCTGAGTCCCCTTTCTGTATCCCAGTCCACTCATCTCTGGCCCCATCCCAGAGCCTGCAGCTCCAGCTGGGGCCCTCACCCCCCTCCCATACCCCAATCCCTACCCTAGCCCTGAGCCCCCTCCCACATCCCAAACCCCTCATCCCTTGTCCCACCCCAGAGCCTATATCCCCAGCCATAGCCCTCACCATGCCCCCTGCACCCTAACCCCCTTCCCCAGCCCAGTGAAAGTGAGTGAGGGTGGGGGAGAGCGAGTGACAGAGGGAAGGGGGATGGAACGAGCGGGAGGAGGGGTTTTGGAGAGCGGTCGGGGCAGGGGCGGGGCTTCAGCAAAGGGGTGGGGCAGGGGGTCCCCACATTCTTTTAATCAAAAGGGTGGGTCTCGGTTTGCTAAAGTTTGAGAACCACTGAACTAGAAGATATATTAATCTGTCATTTCTTTAAATATAAAAAGGTCTAATCTCTGAGCTGGAGGTAAGCAAAATACACCGGACCCTCACTAGAACGTGGGATTTGGGATCCATGCACGGTACCGTGTTAACGCGGGGACCATGTTATAGTGGGGACTACGTTAAAATCATTTGCAATTAAAGTAATTAAATTTGGGCTCCTTGGCTGTGACTGCGTTATATGTGAATTTGCGCTATATAGACACGCGTTCTAGCGAGGGTCCGGTGTATGGTGGATAAAAATTACAAATTGGATTTTTTTAATTTAAATTAAATACAGGTATTTAAAAATCTATTTAAAATTAAATTAGAAATTATGACAACCTATGTTAGATTATAATGTTAAGACTATTAAAATAATATTAAGCTGTACATGTTTGTTGCTGAAGCTTTAAAGAAAGTCAAAGCACTGAACTTTTGGAAGTCAGTGGTAAGCGCCTCTAACCGTTGTTACAATTAAAGATCTGAAAGGATTTCTATTATAAACTCATTTTAAGGGATTAGTTTTATTTTTAAACATCTGCATAGACTGAAGCATGGGGGTTGCTGTTTTTAAGCTTATAAATGGAGAAAAATTGATCAGTATTTCCGATTATTTTGCTTCAGGGTAGACTGGTTTAAATCAACAAAATTTAAATCACTGATTTTTAATCATGATTGAAATAAGCAGGCAGGAATTCTTGATTTTAGTAATCAGTTTTACTCTTGTTTTGCCATTTGTACTTTTTAGGTATTTTCCTAAAGAGAGGGTGATTCTCATTGGTTGGTAACCATTAAAACATGTTGATTTGCAACTAAATATAGCCTTTACACTTAACTTGGTGCTTCTTTTTGCTAATCAGGATACGCTATATTGATGCACATTTATTAAGCAACTATATAGCTTAAATTACATTTTTATAGATCCTTAATTTTTACATTTTAAAAAAAAGGTGAACGATGCATTTCTTACTAGATGACTATTTTACTTGTGATTTGTGTCAAGTTCAACAAACAGTGCACAAAAATGGCATTTTAAAATTGTTTATTGAATAAAACTACTTCAAATGTGCTGGATACATACAAAAGTTTATCAAAAAGTACATCAAAACATATTTTGCATTTTAAATTAACTGATTTATTAAACAAAGTATTATCTTTACTAAGTGAATTGAACAGATATTTTTTTTCTGCTTGCTGTTGTCCTTCAAGGTTTTAGAACTAGTAGATCTCATCCTCTCACACCTAGCTTTTATTTATAGATGGAGAAGAAAAGTTTTTCTTGCTTTTTCTACTCCCAACTGGTTTGTTAACTTTGAATAAACCAGTCATTGGTTTGAACTAATTGAATAAACTGAAGTGAAGAAAATATTCTTTCTGCATCTGCAGAAAAGACTACTTCTGTCAAAAGCTGGTTCAGCACTTTAACAAACTTGCTAGAGCCTTTATAATTACGGTGTGCTCATAAACTGAGGAGTTCAGGCTGAGATAAATCTTCTTCCAGTTAATTAACACACTCCCATCAAGCACCTAAATATTTTATTTTGGTAATTCCTGGATTTATAGGTCTAGGTAACACTTTCTGTGAGTTAGATTCTTTGTTTCAGTTTGGGCAGTCTATTTTGCTTTAATTTGTTCTACAGATAGAACTGGGCATAATAGAAAGTTTTTCAGACCCTTTGTCTTTTATGTCAAGGTCTAATTAGGTTTAGTGCTCTTTGCTGTTTGTGGTGATATAATTAACTTTGATCCTAATATTTGACTGACTGAGAGGGCGGCTGATACGTATGATTCCTATAGCTTGACTCTCCCTTCCCCCCCTTCCCCTCCCCCGAATTACTTGTGAAATATTAAAAACATTTAACAATCCTATATTAAGGTAAATTCTGTTAGCCTTATGAATAGGATACACATTCCCAATCATCCAGTTTGGGTATTGTGTTTAAACTCTCGAGCATGACCACAAACATTTTTCCCATCATTATTCTTTGATATTTTCCCTACTTCCATGTTGCCTGTACTTGAGTCAATTGCAGATTGTGTAATGCTTGGAAGACTCTGGTAATGGGTATAGTATTCTCTTACTGTCATCATGATATTTAATTAAATGTCTTTGTTAAATCTGTGAGTTAAATTCTACATCCAGTTTCACTCAATAGAAAATAAATTAGATAAAATCGTAAACTGATCTCCTGGGCTGTGTGCAGTTATTGATTGGTGTTGATGGGAGTGAGTGATGGATAAACCGGAGCCTCTCCCCCCACTCTTCATATTTTTTAGCTTACGCTGGTGTGCTGATGTGCTTCAGATATGTAGGAGTGATAAAATCAATGTATGCATTCCCTAAACTCTCCAGGAAAGATTTGTGAAGTGATTTTAAAAATCCTACATGAATGAAAGAAGGCATCACTTCCCTAACTCTTTGACTCTGAAATATAGTATCAAAGTGAAACTCCGCAGTCTGCTATCTGGATGCTGTGAAATGGATGAAGAGGTTGTAGCTGGTTATGTCTGAATCCTTGAAAGACTCGAATATCAAAAGATCTATGGAGTAATTTATTTAGGTATGTCCTCTCAACCCATAATAGAGCATCAGAACAGTTCAACTATGATTTATACTTCAGTCAGTAGAGATCTGCTAGTTCCCTCCATTGATTCACCAGTACTGAAGGAGTCAGACTTCAATATTACACAATAGAATCCAAGTGTTTCTGGTAGGAGATTATTTTCCATTCATTTAGTATTCATGATATATCAATCCGGAACTATTTTTTTCCCAAACATGCAGATTTTAAAGATCTCTTCTATTCTGAACTGTCACTTTATCCAAGCTGCATTAAGGAGGGTTGGGGGGGAGGGGTTGAGAAAAGGAAAAGAGATATCTGTTTTGTTGATGTTCTCTTCCCACACCCCATTCCCACCCAGTGCAATTTTCTTTGCAAAACTTGCCTTAAAAAAATAAATTGCAAATAATTTTCATTAAAGCCAGAGCACATAACTGCCTGAATTCTTGCAGGGAAGGTAACTAATCACCTGAGGAGGTCCTAGCACTTTTCTAAATCAGAGTGGTGACTGTCTGAGTAGAAAGGTATAGCCCATGTTAATTAATATATTTTTTCAGAGACGAAAATAGCAGTTACCATTTTTATCAGCACACTTAAACTGCCACTTTAATTTTCTTTGACATAATCTTGCTTGAACAGCCCTCTAGCATAAAATCTTGTTTCAAAGAATTCAGATCAAATCATTCAGTTGAGTTGAATATTTGAACAACTGACTTGAGGTTTGTTTAATTAGCATAGTCCCTTGAAGTTCTTTCTGTTAGTCTTTAAGGTGCCACCGGACTCCTTGTTGTTTTTTCTTTTAGAGCAGTGTTTCCCAAACTTGGGATGCTGTTTGTGTAGGGAAAGTCGCTGGTGGGCCGGGGCGGTTTGTTTACCGGCCGCGTCTGCAGGTCCGGCCGATCACGGCTCCCACTGGCCGTGGTTCGCTGCTCCAGGCCAATGGGAGCTGCTGGTGGGCCGGGGCGGTTTGCTTACCAGCCGCGTCTGCAGGTCCGGCCAATCACGGCTCCCACTGGCCGTGGTTCGCTGCTCCAGGCCAATGGGAGCTGCTGGAAGTGGCGTGGGCCGAGGGACGTACTGGCTGCCACTTACAGCAGCTCCCATTGGCCCAGAGTAGTGAACCGTGGCCAGTGGGAGCTGCGATCGGCCGGACCTGCGAATGCATCCGGTAAACAAACCGCCCTGGCCCACCAGGGACTTTCCCTACACAAGCGGTGTCCCAAGTTTGGGAAACACTGCTTTAGAGAATTAGCCTTGTACACCTCTACCCCAATATAATGCAACCCGATATAACGCAGTAAAGCAGCGCTCCAGGGGAGTGGGGCTGCATACTCCATCGGATCAAAGTGAGTTCGATATAACGCGGTTTCACCTATAACGCGGTAAGATTTTTTGGCTCCTGAGGACAGTGTTATATCGGGGTAGAGGTGTACCTTAATCTTTTTTCAGGAGCTAGTTAGTTGAGCAATTTATATTATGTACATTTGGGGTGAAGGGTGTTAAGATTCTTGAAACTCCTCAAACCTTCTCCCAAATGTATCTCTTTGGTATAATTTGTGTCTGGAGTAAACTCCCACCCCAGATACACACATGCTCAAACAGTATGATCCCAGTGTGACCTATTATTCTATAGTTTATCAGCACGTTTCCTTTAATTTTTTTGTGTAATAGTTCTAGCACTTGCTACAAATCACATCGTACCTGTTTGTATCCTAGACTTAATCAGATGTGCATAATGTAAGAAAAGTGGACCAGTTAATAATGTTAAGTAGGTATCACAGATTTTGTTCACTACCGATGTAAATATATTCAGTATAATAAAATAATACATTTACTTTACAGTACTTCCTCATTTTTACTGTTTCACGTGATGGGCAAGTTTCGTTCTAGTTCCGTTTAAACTGCAGATATTGTGGCTTTTCAAAATAGTATAGGAAGAGAGAGACTCAGAAAAAGATTTCATATTAGTATGATGTTCCTTCATTCCTTAATATTGGTTGCAAAAGTTCAAAAACTTTTTTTGCTGGCTCTTTTGGCATCTACCTGCTCTGCACATACTTCCTTGGAATCTGACTTCATAAACTGTAGTCTTCATAAATTTGTTTGGATTTGGAATTTTTCCCAAGCATTCTGTGTGACTCTTGGATTTTACTGGGTGGTATTTCCTATTTTTGGCCCTTTTAAAGAGATTATGGTGTGAGGGCTGCAAGCGGTTATGTAATGTACACTCTTTTTATTTTTGGAGAAATTGTTCCCCCCCCCCCCTAAAATTTAGAAAGTATGTGCATATCCTGGTGAACAGTGCAATTAGAATCACATGGAACACAAATTTGATCAAAAATATGACTGCAAAATAGGGTAATGTTACCTTGTGCAGCAATGTATTATACAGCTAACTGCACAGCGAACATACGTTAATTCAAATGATTGGCATGCCACAGGCAAGTAGATAGCTGCCACTGGTTCTGGTAAACATTTTTAATAACTTTGTGCATCAGATTTTAGTGTCATGTTATGTAGATTGTTTTCTTTGTCTTTAGAAAAACTGTAACATTTAGCAAAGATAGTCACTGACTGTAAGATCAAAGCAGACTTGAAAGCTAAATTTCCATCATTGATATATATTTAATTGCCAAGAATAGTTTTAAGTTAGCTTTGTTTTTAGCTGCTGTTGGTGATAACAACAAAATAAGATTTGATTTTTGTTTTTTAGTTGTCTTGGGTGTAGACAGCCTTAAAATTCATCTGTCCAAACTGGACATACCAGTTTTTTGTTTACCCTCTCATCATAAAAGGTTCAGGGGTGTAGTTCTGACCTAATTACAGATATACTGGATATAAAGAACTCTAAAATGGAGGCTGGGCGCATGCTCTTCTCAAGTTGGCATGGTAAAAATAGCAGTGTGGACATTATGGCATGGGTGATGGCATGAGCTAGCTGCCCAAGTACAAACCCAGTGGGTCCGGTGGGCTTGTGCTAGAGTGACTAGCCAGTGCTGCTGCTCGTGGCACAATGTCCATACTGCTATTTTTAGCATACTAGCTCGAGCAGAGCATGTGTGTGTCTGTCTACTCAGGATGGGTGCTCACTTCCAGGTGCAGTGTAGACATACCCTAAGTAGTCATGAAGTGTGCTCACATCCGTGTTTAGGAACTCAAGGTATCCTTCTGCCTTCAGTGCCATGTAGTAGATTAAGTGCTGAGAGATATTTGAGAAAGAATGGTTTTAGTCTTTCCCTTTCTCCTTATCAGAGGTACATGATCTCTCTGGATACTTTTCTGCCTGCCCATTACCTGCCTTAAAGAGGCTGGCTTGCAAGGTCTGATGTGTGCATACTACTGGAAGCATTTAGATCAGTGTGGAGTAGGCACGAATGAGTATTTTTGGTTTTTTGGTTTTGTTTTTTTAAATATAAAAGTGCACCCCTCGGTTACCATGGTGTGTCTTTAAGTGCTAGGCTAAGCTTACAGAAGCTCGTTACTTGTGCGCTTAAGTAAACACAATTAGTAATGGCATCTGGGACTTCAAGAACCAAGGGTATACATGCTATGAATAAATTATATGGGGGAAAATGTTACAACTACAACAAAAATATGGGCCAACTGTCAGCAAACTTGATGGCCAAACTTTGACACCGTTTGAGAAAATGGACTTTAAAAGACTGAGTAGACTAAAGGAAACAAGTTTATTTTTTTTTCTAGCTAAGTCCATTTCAATTCTAAGATTCTTTTAATGACTTTCTTGCTTAGGTATACAGTAATTTAAAGGAGATGTTGATGGCACCTGCCTTGTGGAGTCTAGCTTGCTTTAATTTCTTTTGTTTTAAATTCTGTTTTTAGATTGCCACAGGAAAGTGGGGAATTGAGGTTATGGTAATTTTCACCTTAAACCCTTTCGCAAGTTTGTTTTAAGAGGATCAGCAGAAAATTAGTCTGTAAAGTCTTGAGTTACACCCAGCAAAGAATGTACCTATCAGAACTATGCAAACACTAATAAATGGGTGGTTAAAGAACATTGTTTTTCTCAAGCCAGTGATGCATTTAATGAGTAACCAGCACTTCCTCCACAGGTAAAGATGAATCAGTTTCAAGGCAGTGTTTGGGAGATGTTGAGATAGGCCATGAACGAAGTGATTCTTGTGCCAGTTTAAATTGATGTACTAATGCCCATACTCAGCGTTGTTTGGCCTCTTAGCCACAGAAAAACTGCCATTTTTTTTTCTTTCTGGACATTGAGCAACTCTTGCGAGTAACCTTAACTGCTGCTGAGTCCAGAGATGTTGAATGCACTCATCAACTTGCAAGTTTAGGCCGCATATATTTGACAGAATCTCTTCAATGTGGCGTATAAGTCCTCACAATTGAGTACAGTGTTTATCTGTAGCCACTTTACATTCACTTCTTGAATATATTGGCTACTGATTTTATCTTTAGGATGTTTTGAATAAGAAAGGATGGAAGATCTAGACTTATACTATATATGTGTGTTATGCATTTTGGAAAAATATCCTGCTACTCCATGGGAAAAATCTTTCCCCAAACCTGTGGATCAGTTAAAATCTAACTGCTGAATCTCTGAAGCAGCTTACAGGTATATCTAATGCTTATCTGATACATAGCTGAGCTAAAGCTCTTCATTGGGCATTACAGGGGGGATTGTACTTAAGATAATAACAAGTAAGACTTAATGAGGTCCCCTCCGCCTCATGGCAACTTCAACATCCTGCTGTATGATGCAAAATATTGAGTGACCACTGCAAAATGCTCATTAGTTGAGTGCTGTCAATGTACAGTCCTTTGCCCATGGAGCTTGCACAGGTTACAGAGCACTAGCATGATGCACAAGATGATCGAGTCCAGTCTCTGAAAATCTTCAATGCTAGAATTGTGACGCTTACATATTTATTAAAAGGAGGGATTTGAATGGAGAGGATGGTTGGAGGGATAGGAAGGGAGTGGTAGAAAGAAACAAGAAGAATTTGGGAGGAGTTCAGGCAGAGGGAGGAGGGAATCGGTGGAGATGGAGACCAGGTGGACAAGTGCAGGGCCTTGATGGGAGGATGAGAACTTGAACTTGATGTGAGAGCTGAGGCGAGAGTAGCAAGTTTAGCATTCCAGTTGTGATTAATCATTGTGATGAATGGGAACTATTTGTGAACAAGCAATTTTCAGGAACAGATGGTTCTTCTTTCATTTTCTGTGTTGACTGTTGCTCTTCACTTTTTAGATGAATGACCAGAGACTTGGATGAGGAAAGTTAACAATTGTTAGTGAATCAATGTGGCATCACTTTTCTTAAAGTACATGCCTCTTCTGAAAATTGCCTGTAAAAAAGGGTATAGGGCAGGGTCTGTATGTCCTTGGGTCAATTATAGCCATATCAGATTTGTTCAATTAGCAAGAGAAATGTTTCCCCTAACTGCTAGTCTTTCCCTCTCAACCTGGCATCGGATAGGCAAGCTGGGTTTTTGTTGTTGCATGCAAAGAACCCAGCTTGATTTTTTTCAGCTTCTAGGTGGTTTGCAGGGCTGGCAGTTCAAGTGCAGGATTTCTATCAGTTTTGCTATGTTTACAGATCTAATTTGAGGGACAAGAAAGTTGCTTTTCAATATAGAATTGCCCAGTAGGAGAAGCGGAACACGATGCAAGTTTTAGGCGCTGGGGAGGAGCGTAAAGCTTGTACTACCCTGTTCCTAGGGCTGCTGTGGGCAAAGCAGGTCCCTTGGGCATTACATTAAGATGGCTTCAAACAATCCCAGAAAGTCGCACAACACAGATTAGAATTTGTGTAGCGTAGTGGTGTCCTGGTGATGTCCCTCTTTCCCATCCGGGGCTTAATTTGTAATGAAAGGTGCAATTTTTTCCTTTCATAATTGATGTGGCAAACCCAAAGGTACCAGGGCTATGAACTGCCAAGTCTAGAAGTGCTGGGGCTCAGCCCTGGCAAGCCTTGGCACAAATTAAGCACTGTTCCCAGCCATGTCGGCAGTAATATATGGTGGGGTGGGCGGAGTAGAGTGGCATAAGAGATTCTAAATTGGTTTTATATAACCAGAAGATCTTCCCCTTGCACTGACATGAGCCTCCTAGGCTGGATATGTTGGCTTTAAGACCAGATGATGCAAAGGCAGAAAGTAGTTGTACTAAAATGGCAAAATCTGGCTGAATAACTTTATTCCTGCCAGTACGGTAGCAGTTAGCTGAGATGAGCACTTGAATGTTTGTGGGAGAATCATGAATTGCAAGGAACTGTTTTTGTAACAGTTCAACAAAATAATTATTTGCAAATTAGGAAACTCCCACGTGGGTTTGAGTCCAGATGGGTTCATTAATTAAGAATACCTCAGTCTGCAGAGGGAATAATTTAAAGGATCCTTATCTTAATGCATTTTCTCTGGTAAATTCTTACTGTTCAGTTTGTTATAAGCTTGGTTTTCACTTTCCTCTATGTGAAATTCATTGGATTTTCTTCAGACACCTTGGTTTATTTGTGAGGGGGCTTCTGTTTCAGGAAGACTTTGGGCCAGCAGAATGTTTGAACTTTACTTGTTGAAATTCTGTATTAGAAACTTTGACCCCCTTGTATGAAATACATGCTAAATTGAGGCTCATTTATCAGCTGTTTACTGTGATATGCTGCATGCATCTGTGTCAGGCAAGTTTCTCTTTACACGGCATGCATTGTCACCTGGGAACTCTCCAGTGATGAAGTTTTTTAACAGAACACTGGCAAACTACTTCAGATATTGATATGTTATGACTGCTAAATCAAATTCACGGTTACATGGTCACATCCATTTTATTTGTCTTTGCAATAAAATAAAAAATAACTTGCATTGCTGTGTAATGGGACACTCACATCTTTTGAAACTAACTTCAAAAATATTTTTTTCTGACAGAGCACCCTTTAAATGGCATGTCCTGAGGCTTTTTAGATTTCCTTTTTAATTTTAAATAGGATTGGTAGAAGGGTTTTTGCTCACAACATAAGACTTTCCTCCCCTCTCCCTTTCTCTCTGCACACAACTGACTGCTGCTGGCTCAGGTTCCGTTTAGCTGTTGGTGGTAAACGCCTTCTTGAAGAGCCTGGGGGAGGGAGAAAGTCCACCAGCAACAAACAGGGAAACTGATTATGTACAAAACCCTGTCCAGTGCACATCCTGGAAATAGACACTTTGAAAATTCTCTGACTACTGAGTTATAGTAATCTCAGGAGTTACTTGTAGAAGGAATGGGTACAAAAGTTTCAGAAGGAAATAAAACCTTTCTCTCAAGTGGAGTATGTCTCTCTCGGAGTGCTAGATAGTGTAATATGAAGGGCAAAAAGAGCTTGAGATGAATGGCTGCTTTCTAAATTGTTCTCCTGTGTTTCTCGAGTGTGACTTCACAGGGCTTATTTGGAAAATTCGACTTCGGCATACTCTTCATTCATTATGGCTATGTCTTCACTGCCAAAAGTGTGGCTTAAGTGTGGCTTAACTTGATGTAAAATCCTTATGGAGACTAGGCAGAGGTAGCTTTTAGCTCAATATAGCTAATAGGAGTAAACCCCAGGTGGGTGGGGATACTGGGTTGAACTCAGCTAGCTACATCATGATATCTACCTGTTCCTTCTCTGAATAACGATTTTACATCGTTAGTTGTCTTGATGTAAAAACTCACTTATTTTTTTGTAGTGAAGTCAGAACCTTAATGTTGCTAAACTTGTAGCAGAACTCTACTGTTGTAGCAATCTAGGTATGAATGTTCTGTATCAAGTTTAACTTCATGAATAGCTCTCTTAAGTTGTTACATGGAGAAGTCCCTTTTGTTTCAACACCAGTTCTGCTATTTTTATGTACAATGGTTACGTACATTTAACCTTTGCCTCAGACTGGTTAA